>NC_066336.1:5222694-5522694 GCF_022539315.1 Serinus canaria | reverse complement strand
CCTTTCGGCGGCGGGCTGCTCGGAGCTGCCCTCGGCATCCCGGCCGCCCGGGGACCCGCTCGGGAGCTGCTGCCCGCAGGCTTTCCTCTGCCACGAGGGCGATTTGCCCTGTGGGACCCCCCTGTGCGGTGGGATGCTGTCCCTGGGGGCTCCATCTCCAGCTTTGCCTTCCTGCTCGCCCAGCAGCACCCCGGCACTATAAAGCCGAGTTTGTTCCCTTTGCGTGTCAGGCTGAGGTGCCCGCAGTGAGGGAAGCGGTTTGATCCTTCGAAAAACGCCTCCAAAAACATTTGCTGTTGATGCTGTCGCTGGGCCATCGGTGCCCCTTGATGTCAGGCCAGGTGGAGGCCGCTGCCTCGGCCAGGGGGTTTTATTTGCTTCGGGCTTTGGTGGATTTTCCCCCCTCTTTGATTTTATTTTGGGGCCTGTCGAGGATGGATTTAGAAGCTGGAATGCAGGAAATCCAACGCTGCTGTTGTGGGGTTTTTTTAAAGCCAGAAACATCAGGCAGGTCCCTGGTGTAGGGCACCTGTGGGTCGTGGTGGGTGCTGGGGCTCAGCCCCAGGGCTGGGCTGGGAATTTCACAACTCTGCCAGGAGTGTCAGGAATAGAAACCAGCCCTCCTGACTGCTGGCTCAGCCCCTTATCAGCTGCATCAGATCGCCTTTCTAATAATAATAATAATCATCATCATCATCCTCACCATCAGGAATACATAAATAATAATACAAGGTGAGATAGTTGCTACTCTTGGAGCTCGGTTTGGCCTCCCCGACAGCCAAACCCTGGTGAATCACACCTGCTCCTCCTGAATTTCTGCATTTCACCCCAGAGCTCCCCATCCCTCATTTCAGTTTTCTGATACAGAGGCCGTGGCAATCAGGGGATGGAGCAGCTTGTCCTGGCTCTGGTGTGGGCTGCCCTCCCTGGGACACAGCCCAGCTGCAGCATTTTTCTGGGTTTTTCTTTTTATCTTTGTGATGATTTCTGGATCTCAAATTGTGCTGGAAGTGTTGGCTCCTTGAGGAGATCCTTGTGGGGTTTATTTGCTGCTTGTGCCCTTGCCTGGTGTGGGCCCCAGAGGTTGATCTCTCTCCCATCCCTGTACCCCCAACCCATAAATCACTGATTGAAAAGATTGACACCCAAATTGTGGCTATTTTGGAATTTTTTTCAGGGAATCATAGATTTATTGGTCATGTTTTTGGCTCCCAGTCTGACCCTGGGGCTTGAACTCATGGTTCATGAATTTCCAATGGGAAAAAACATTTTTAAAAGAATTCCTTTCTTGCCACACTTCTGAATGAAGACAACGATTTCAAAACATAATAAAATAGCACCTTTCTCCCCTTCCTGCTCTGCAGAAACCCTGGGTGTGGAAAGAGCAGCTGTAAAGTGATCCTGGAAAGCCGAGGTGCTTTTCCTGGTTCACCTGCCACTGGGTGGCTCCCGGCCACAGCACCCTGGCACTGCCAGCACTGGCACTCGGGGTGGCATTTGGGGCTGGCACAGCCCTGGTGTTCCCCACCTTGGGCCAAACACCGAGGCTGGGGCTGCTCTGCCTTGTTTGGCTGTGGGAGCTGAGAGCTGCCAGCAAGAATTGCAATTTTTATTTATATATATGCATATTAGGTACACTTTTTAACATATATATGTTAATGTGTATGTGTGGGCATAAAAATATATGGATTTTTTTTCCCTTTTTTGGCTTCAAAAGATGGGCCACGGTGTGTGCTGGCTGCTGGTGTGAGGATCAGCACTGGGCAGGGCTGAGGGCTGGTGTGGGGCTGGTGGGGAGGACAAAACCCATCCTTAATGTGGAAAGAATTGGCCATTTGTCTTGGTACCCTGGGAAAGGCCTGGTCAGCATCTTCTCAGCTGCAGCAGAATCCCTCCAGCCAACATCCTTGTGGGCTTTGGGGCCAGGGCTGTGGCTGGGCTCCACCTCTGGGCATCCCATTCATCTTCCACCCCTGGCCCATCGCTTCATCTGAGCCCTTGGGCGAGGCTTTCAACTCAGGCTGTGCCCAGACCCAGCTCCCGAGGAGTCTGAGAGGCAGGGGGGTGGCTGGGCAGGGCAGGGTGAGGGGCAGAGCCCTGCCAGGGCAGGGGGAGCAGGAGGAGGCTCCGTGGGGATCCCTCAGGGGTGACACCAGCGGTGCCTTCCCTGGAGCATCTCCTCCTCAGGCTCCTCCAGCTCGCTCTGAGCTCTCTTTCCTCCTGCTCCAGCTCTTTCTGGGTTGGATCTGGACAGGAAAAAAAGGACATTCTGTCAAGTTGGCACCTTAGCTCTAAACAAATAGCACAGCGGGTGCCAAGTGTTGACATACTTTGTACAAACAGGAAGTAATAAAATATTTGCACTTCCTGTGGAATTTCCTTCTTTTCCCTCCTTTCTGCAGGCCTGTGTTCAGCAGGAGCCCTGCTCAGAGCCCTCTCACATCCACAGCTGCTGCAAAATGACCCCCAGCAGGCAGAAGGTGGCGAGCTGAAGGGCTGGGGGCTGCACAGGGGGGTTCAGCCTGTTTCTGGGGAAAAGGGAGCATCCCCAGGGCCTCCCCTCACACCCACCTGCTGCCTGCCTCCCCTTCCCCTTCCCCTCCCTTTTCCTTCCTTTCCTTCCCAAGGCTCTCACCTTCTCTGCTCTCACTTTTCCTTTCTCCCTCCCAGCTCCAGCCCCTTTCTGCCCAGAACTCTTGTGCAAAGTCTTTTCTCCCCTTTTAAATTCCTTTTCTCCCCTCTTGGACTATTTTTTTTTTTTTGCTACCATTCACTTTTAACCTCTCTCCCCACTTTTTAAATCCCTTTTGGATTTAATCCTTTCTTTCTGACTCTGACCCTGTTGCTGCTGTCCTTGTTGGGGGGAAAGGGAGACCAGGAGAATTTGTGGGTGCTGTGTGCCCCCTGTTCCCTGCTCAGCCCTGTGGACATGCTGGTTTTTGGGGCCTCGTTCCCTGTTCATTTTTGGGGTGTGCATCAGAGATTTGGTGCTCTTGGTCATGTCCCTGCTTGATGTGAGCACAACAAGTGACAGAAACGTGTCCCCAGCGTGGCTTGGACGGGGAGGAGGGGGTTTGTGGCCACAGCACTTTACATCCCCTCTCCCACCTTGTCCCTGCAGTATTTTCTAGCTGGACCCATCCTGCCCAGCCCCAAGATCCCTCTGTGGCTTTTCCCTCCCCAAAAAAGGCTCCTTGCCCCCCAGGGCTGTGGCTGTCCCCGCTGTCCCTGTCACGTAGCCAGCGGGTGGGAAGGTTTCTCACCTCCCCCGAGCGAGGCGTTTCCAGGAACTGCTGCTGCTCTTTGGCTCTCAGACTTCTGAGAGCTCAGCTGAGAGAGGGTTTCCCTCCCACGAGGGCTCTGAGCTCTGGCCTGGGAAATGGGGAGTTTGGGGTGTGCAGAAATCAAATGGGGAGTTTGGGGTGTACAGAAATTAAATGGAGAGTTTGGGGTGTGCAGAAATCAAATGGGGAGTTTGGGGTGTGCAGAAATCAAATGGGGAGTTTGGGGTGTGCAGAAATCAAATGGGGAGTTTGGGGTGTGCAGAAATGGGGATTTGGGACATGCAGAAATTAAATGGAGGGTTTGGGATGTGCAGACAGGAGCAGTTTGGAGTGTGCAGAAATTAAATGAGCAGTTTGGGGTGTGCAGACAGGAGCAGTTTGGGGTGTGCAGAAATTAAATGAGCAGTTTGGGGTGTGCAGACAGGAGCAGTTTGGGGTGTGCTGGGGGTGGTACCCCCTTGTCCCTCCTGTGGAGGTGTTTGTGCCATCACTGTCCCCACGGTGCTGGTTGCCCTCACCCCCAGCATTGTGAACTCTTGGCTTGAATATGAGGTTAAAAAAGCAAAAAACTGTGAGAAAGATGGATTGGAAAGGGGAAATCTTGGTTTGGGAGCACTGTGGGAAGGCTGGGATGATGTTCTCTGGGATGGCAGCTCCAGGAACCTGGAGATGGTGAAATAAAATACTCCCAGTCCAGGGACACAGGGAAATTGGGATTTACTGAGTGGCAGACGAGTGTGGGTCAGCCTAAAATAGCTGAAGATGAGGAAGATGGAGTGGGGTTATGGGATGGGAGCCAAAGAGGAGCAGGGACAAAATGATCCCCTGTTTCCATAGTCCTGTGGGCAAATTTTGGACCTTGAGGCAGAGATCCAGAGATCCTGTGCTTTCTGCACGTTTATCCTTGGGGATTTGGGAAGTGCTTGGAGAATAAATTATTGGAGAGTCTTGTGCCTCTCAGAAGCTTGAGTGGAGACCCAGGACAGGGGAGGGCTGTGCCAGTATTGTCCAATTCCAGATCTTTATCTTGGCCAAAAGGCTCCCTCGTGGGGCTGCGTAAAACTTGAGCTGGAGATGTTTTCTGTAATTAAAAGCAGACTCGGTGCTGAAGTGCTCCCGTGGGGTGATAGTTTTGGGTATTATTGAGGTCTTTGTTTTATTCCCCTGCTTGTCCTTAGCTAGAAATAAATACACAGACAGTTCCCAGATTGTCTGGGAATAAGAAAAAAAAAAAAAAAAAAAAGGGAAATGGCAAAAAGAAGGAATAAATAGGAGAAAAAAACTCAACAAAATCAATCCAAGATAATTTCAATAAATAAATGACCTCAGCTCTTCCTGGACAGTGATTTGTCCATGTCATATCGCTGTAGGATATTCTAATTTAATACTCAGTACTTAAAACAAGTTGATTTCCCACTTCTGGAGCCCTGTCCTCTTCCCTGGTGAGGAAGAGGAGGAAATCCTGAGTGGCCTTTATGGCTTCCTATTGCCTGAGCTCTGGCAGGGCTGAGGCTGTTGGAGGAAACTCTGTGTGCCCATCCAGGAGCTGTGGCATTGCTGCTGCTGGGATATCCTCACACATCCCCTGGGTGTTCTTGGGGTGTGCTGCTCAGAGATTGGGGTGATCCCAGCCATGCTCCAGCCTCTGCTTTTGTGGGATGGAACCTGTGCAGCTCCTGGCTGTCTGCTTCTCCCTGCTGTCTGCTTCAGCCCTGCTGGAGGAGTGGGAGGGCTTTGGTTCATTCGGGAGCCGTTGGGGGAGCCTTGGGGCTCCTCAATCCCTGAGAGAGCCTTGGGGCTCCCCAGTTCCTGCAGGAGCCTTTGGGAAATCCTTGGGGCTCCCCAGTTCCTGCAGGAACCTTTAGAGGAGCTTTGGAGCTCCTCAATTCCTGCAGGAGCCTTTGGGAAATCCTTGGGGCTCCCCAGTTCCTGCAGGAGCCTTTGGGGGATCTTTGGGGCTCCCCAGTTACTGCAGTTGCCTTTGGGGGATCCTTGGGGCTCCCCAGTTCCTGCAGGAGCCTTTGGGGGATCCTTGGGGCTCCCCAGTTCCTGCAGGAGCCTTTGGGGGATCCTTGGGGCTCCCCAGTTCCTGCAGGAGCCTTTGGGGAATCCTTGGGGCTCCCCAGTTCCTGCAGGAGCCTTTGGGGGATCCTTGGGGCTCCCCAGTTCCTGCAGGAGCCTTTGGGGGATCTTTGGGGCTCCCCAGTTCCTGCAGGAGCCTCTGCAGATGGGTGCTGGCTCACAGGAGGTTTCCCTGCCTGTTTTCCCATCTCTAACACCTTTTGATCCCAGGGGAAATTTTCCCCCTCTGGCATTGCCCCGTGTTGGCAGCGGGGTGGATAAAAAACCCCCAGGGACAAACCCAGCCTGGCCCTGGGTTCTGTGGTGGGGCTGTGCAGGACACCCAGCCCCAGTGGGATGGGGGACATGGGGGTGTCCCAGGGGACACCAGGGAGAGAAGAATTCCCTGGGCAGAGCAGAGCAGGGATGAAAGTTACCTGGCAGTGCTCCAAGCACTGGGTCTGCATCACCAGGCCTTTGGTGCTGCAGCTCGAGGCTGTATTCCAGCCTCAAAAGGAATCACAGAGCAGCTGAAATGATCTGGGCTCCAGGAAATGCACTCCTCTAATTATTTTATTTGCCACATGCAGTAAGTTCCACCTCTCCTTTCCAATTGCCTGCTGCAGAACAGCTCCAAAATAATTTCCCTTGAAAACCTCCAATATTTTTTAAGTGCAGCAATATTGGGAGTCAGAAACAGGGAAATTATTTTTGCTTGTGTCCTACAAAGGAATCTTTGTTGGGATTGGTTGCAACACCTCCTGCTTTTGAAAGCTTTAGGAAAACCCCAGGGCACGGTTCTGGGCTGGGGTGGAAGAGGCAAACCTGGCCCTGGGGTGCCTTTGGAAAGAACTCAGAACGGAGAAATGGGCATTGGTCCTGTATTTGGGAGAGATTAAACTGATCAAAAGGGTTTTCTGGTGGGATCTGGTGGTCACTGAGGGGTGTTTGGGGGGTTAAGTTGCATTGAAGGCTTTTCCCAGGAGGATGTTGGTGGTGCTCTCTGTTGGGTTGTGTCAGGGCTGTTCAAAGACACAGCAAAAGAAATTCAAATACAAACACACAACAAAGGAAATCCCTGCTGGATCCAGCAGCATGATCCAAAGGGAGCTGTGCAGGAGGATGGGTGGGCTGGGCTGGGATGCAGGTGGCACCAAAAAGGAATTTTTCTGAGCAGTGCAGCAAGGCCACTGGTGAGCTTTGCTCCTCCCAAAGGAGCAGCATTTTGCCCCGTGCCTCAGTTTACCTGTCTGTGATTCCAGGGGCAGCAGGGAATGTACAGGGAGGATTTGCAGGGTTATTCATGCAGCGTGGCCCCAGCTCCCTCAGGCAGAATTCAGGAGCTCGGGAGGACGGAGCGAAGAGTCAGAGATTGGAAAGGAGAGAGGGGGAAATACTGCCAGTGCTAAAAGGCAAGTTTCGTTTCAGGGAAGACAACAGCTAAAGGACCAGAGCTATCAACCAAAACCACAAGATCACATCAGATGTCAGGCAGGACACATCTTGTTTCTCCCTCCCGAAAGGGCTTATCAGTGCAACCAATCACTGTAATGATGTGGCGGAGGGAGGAAGAGGATTTGACTCAGAGTGAAATGAAATTGAGTTCCTAAGACCCTTCTCTTCCGCTGCCGGAGCGCAGTCACCTGTCCTGCAGGCAGGCAGAGATAAATCTCCTCCTGCAGCGGAAGGGGCTCAGACATGAGTTTGCATTATTTTCTCTTACTCTTTCCAGTGTCTCTGCTGGAGCGGGAGCGGGGCAGAGAGGGGAGGAAGAAGAGGGACACAGCGAGCAGGGAGTGCCCCGGTGCCCTCCCAGCCTCCAGGGATGGTGGCAATGGGATGGGACCCTCTGTGCTGGGAGTTTCCCCTTTCCAAATCAGATGTGGGAGCAGGGAATCCCTTTCCCCATGATCAGCTCTGCTTCCTTGGCTTTGGGGAGCAGCATTGCAGGGAGGATGAGGGTGCAGTGCAGGTGCCATCACTCTGGGGCTCCTCCTGCCAGTGCAAAGCTCAGTAATTATCCAGCAGGGTAACACCAGCCAGGTTCTGGGGATGAAGCTTGGAGCTCAGTCCTGGGATGGAGGGGATCAGTATTCAAATGCAGGGCTCAGCTCCAGCTGTCTGAGGGGAAAAGCAGTGCTCAGCATCCTCAAACCTTGGGAGAATTTGGGTCTGTTCCTGCGGGCACAGGCCGGGCTGGCAAATTGCTGCTCCCTCCCCACAGTGCAGGGACATCTCAGCCCCATCAGCTGAACCACGGCACATTCCTCACACAGGGCTGAGCCCACAGCTGGTCCTCCCCATCCAGGGCACAGTGTCCTTAACCAGTGTCACCCCAAGGAATTTGATGTGCTTGCCCTAATGGAACAGGTTGTGAACTGGGAGAAACCAGCTCTACTGGTAGGTCCCAGTCCAGGTTGTTAGATAGCAGCAGGAGCTCACTGGGACTGGCATCTCTCCATGGATCTATGGAATCTGAAAATCTGATCTCAGCCAGGGCTGAGGCAATACCATGGATGTCCTTGAGATCTGGCTGCTTCCTCCCAGCTCTCAGCTCAGAAATCTTGGAATCAGGGAGTTTGCCTGAATCCATGAGAACCAGATCACGGCCCATGAGTGAATTTTGCCTTCCTGGAATGGGAGTGACTGCACAGAGGCCGTCGGGGCTGGTGGTTTTTGCACCCTGTTGTGAAAGCTGCCCGATTTCCCGCAGATGTGCACCCACCTGCTGCGCTGTGACACCCGGGCTGCAGCTTTCATATCTGTAAATCACAACTTTTAACCCCCACCCTGTTCACTCTGCAGTCTCAGGGGCAGATTTTCAGAGCTCTTACTCTGGATGGAAAAAGGCTGGAAAGCACTGGTGGGGATTTTCAGTGAGGCACAAGTGGCCTGAATGCTGAAACCTGACGAATTTTACCCACTGCTGAGAATACCCTCAGCTTTCCCTGTCTTCTGAAGGGCTTCAAATATTTTTGCAAATCCAGAAAGTCTCTTGAAACCCCTGGAATAGGGATCTTGTGTCCTTCAGGCATCTGAGCTGCAGTTGTGTGGAAATTCGGGCATGATATTCCCTTTTACTTGGGAATGGGCCACAGATCCCAGGTCCCTGGAGCTTTTGGAGGCATTACCCTGGATTTCTGTTTAAATTAATGCCCTGCCTTGTTTTCCTTCCAGAGGGCTGTTTTGGGGTCTCCCAGCACAATCAAAGGCCCTCACAGGATTTATCAGAGACATGCCAGGGTGGGCACAGGGTGGGCAGGGGGAGAGGCAGAGGCGAGGTCTCAGCACTAACCCAGGAGTGAGAGGAGATCAGGGGCTCCCAAAGCCTCCTAATCAATCCCAGCCTGCCTAGAACGAACATCTCTCCCGCTGCTGGAGCTTCAGACACTAAAAAACCTACTGTAAATGCAACATATCTCTGTGCTTCCTGCCAGCTGGCCTGGAGCCAGCCTATTTCCTTCAAAAAGAGGGATATTTATTTTCATCCTTTTAGAGGCAGCCAATTCATCTCAGACCACCACCAGCTAAAAAAGCTTTATAAATTAGCAGCCTTTTTTTTCTTTCTTTCTTTCTTTTTTTTTTTTTTCCCTTCCTAATTCTCTCCCCCACCCCTTTAAATATTATTTTCCTTTGGTTGTTGGTGTGAAGGCTGTGCCAGGACAAGCGAGCCGGGGCGCATTGCGCCACACTCGCCTTTCTCCCCGAGCTGCAGAAAGACAGTAGCAGCAGTGTCTCACGAAAGCCAGAGGAAACCAAAGCAAAGCCCGGCCGTGACTGATTCTCCTTCCAAATGGCGTAAGCAGGCCCACTTCAAACATGTGAATAATGAGTTATCTGTGCCTGACTTTGTTCGGCGGCACAAGGGACGGTGCCTCCCAACATTTCCCTCCTGCTCCCTCCTGTGAACTCCTGGGCTCTGATTGTAGCGGTGGGGTTGGCGCTCGCTGGGGCTCGGAGGGCACCTCCGTCATCCTGCGTCACGTTTGAGTCCCTTCCAGCTCCCAGCTCTGCACTGTCCTCCCTCCTTCCTCTGCACTGTCCTCCCTCCCTCCTTCCCTGGCAGTGGGGCTCCTCTGAATTCTTCTTGGCTGGGCATTTCCCGTGGCAGGTCTAGAGCTGGAGGTTGGATTCCAGGGAGAGCCTGAGCCGTGTTCTTGCCTGCTGTTAGAGGTGTGCAAAGATGAAACCAGCCCGGCACTGGCTGCAAGGGACAGGCCTGCTGTTCCCATAACACGGGAGTTTCACATGTGGCTTCTTTCTGGAGCACAAGCTGGGACTTGATAGTCTAGCCTAGACTCAGACTGGGAAAAAATTCCAGCCTCTGCAGAGGACTGGTGTGTCTCTCTGAAGTACCTATTTCGAGGGCCACGGGAGGGATTTGAAAGGTGTTTTGCACACTGAGACAGAGTTTATCCACAGCTGATTCCTTTCTTGTGGTCCCTTCTCATGGACGTGTAGAGACTAAGCCATGGCTTTATGTGCAGGGACTGCTCCTGGTGAGCTTGGAGTTAGGCTGGGAATATTTGAGCAGGGCTTTTGGTGGGAGGATGATGGAATGCCAGGGGGATGCTTGGATGCTTTGAAGGAGGCTGAGTGTGGCTCAAGCTGCTGTGCCAGCCCATGCCACCCTCTCCTGGCTCTGTCTCCTCCTGTCTGGAGCTGAGGCAATGATCTGCAGTGTGTGTGTGTGCTCGTGAACGTCCCTCGGCGTTTCCTCTGCTCCAGCTTGCCGCCAGCATTCCGCAGCCAGGCTCCCGGGGAGGGCCAAGCCACTTCCCAACATCTGCTCTCCCGGCAGCACGGGGCTGAGCCGGGGGCTGGGGATGAGCGTGACACCCAGCTCTGAGCCCAGCAGGGCTGTGCACTCCTCGGCTCTCATCTAACTCCATCTACAGAGAAATCAGAGAACTGGGGCTCCCTCTCACCCCACAGACAGTTCTTTCTAATCAAATCTCTCAGCTCTGAGGTTTTGGTGTCGCTTGAGCCATGAAGTTCCTGGAGCCCCTTTCTACCTTTGCTTAACTTAATATTCTGCATCTCAGTAATCTGAGGAAATCAGCTGCTTTTGGAACTCCCTCTCTACAGCCTGGAAACCCCATCCCAGTCCCGGACTGGGAAGCCACATCAGGTTGCACACTCCTAGAAGGAAGAGCAGACTCTGTTTGGTCTTTGAAATATTTTAATGCAGAAAGCATGTCTTTAAATCATAGCTCTGAGGGCCTGAGCTCGTGTGGCACACACTGCTTCGCTGTCTGCATTCCAAGGAAACACCCAAAACTTCCAGTATGCTTCTTATTACTGGCCTAAAGTGTCAAATTCACGTCGGCTCTTCCAGCTGGGAAGCGTTCAATGGGATAGTTTGTTTGATATGCTGATACAGATCTTGTTATTACATCAGGATCGTAGGTGATCTGTCAATGTTTACATCATGTCACGTTCAATACCGGAGTCAACCGATTCTGAAACCCGATCCAGCGTTAAAACCCTGGCGCTGCTGACAAGGAGTGCCCAAGGTCAGGAGCTGCCTCCGTGTGACCATGCTGGGCTCTGCTGTTTCCATAAATATTGACCTGCAAGCCAGTGGTGGCCCAGCTGGAAATGCAGCGCAGCATCTCCAACCCCAGCAGTGCCTTTTGTGCCCCAAAACTCACAGGTCGGGGTGATTAAGGCTTCTCAGACAGATTTCTGGGGATGAGGGCTGGGGCTGTTTGAAGTCGAGTGAAAATCCACCCACTGGCTTCGGGAGGCTTTGAGTCAGTGCTTGGGTGAAGGTAGAAACCACCTTCCTGTTCTCTAAGGTATGAGCTATTGTTCACTGGTTTCCTCTCCGTGACAGCTGTGGGCAGATGGGGAAGGGCTTTTAATGAAGCCAACCGCTGCAGAAATTAAAAAGCTCAGGTTGTTCTGATGAAAGAAACCCATTAACAGCGATTCTCTCTTGCGTGACAAAGTCTGACGTCCCCAGCCCTAAGTGACAAGCGGCAGGAAGTCCTGGGGAGACAGCCTGAGCTAAAGAGGGCTGGCAGGCCAAGCTGGTGGTTTTTAACTCATTCTCTGCCTTGTTTCACAGGGTTTGGGGCTGCCAGGTCCCACACGTGGGGACAAGGTGGGACACAGACTGGAGAGGGTTTGGGAGAGCTGGGAAGAGCCCTGATCCCTCCAACCTGTGTTTGTCTTGATTTACATTAGCATGAAATTTTCCACTTTTTTTTTCAGCAGGATAGTTTCAGGGGTTTGGAGGGTTTTACTGGTAATTGCTGGGTCTCCCCACAAACCAGTCCCTTCTCTGGAGGGTCTTTGCTCCAGGCTGGCAGAGCCCACGGGGCTGTGCCCACATTCAGACAGCGTGGGCACCGGAGCAACCACAGTGCAGCATGACACAGGCACATGAAGCCCTTGGAGGGGCTGCATGGCTGAATAATCTTTAAAAACATTATCAGCATAGAGATCACTTGATATATTTTTTCAGGATTTTCCCTGTCACATGCCAGATACCACCGCAGGATAGGGTTTGTGCTGAGATAGAGGAAGGGAATTTAATTTTCATTAGATTTCTGGGGAACTTGGTCTTTGAAGTCCTTTTTGGCTTTCCTGCGAAGCTCTGCCCAAAAAAACTGGGTAAAGGTGAAATATAACACTATTTTTCTTCTTCTGTGCTTAAATGTATAGTGAACTAATAACGTGTGGGCTAAAGCAGGACATCTCAGTGCACACACTTTTCCCCTGGAGAAAGCACTCTGTGACAGATGCTGCTCACAGCTCCAAAGGTCCTGGATAAAGCAGAGGTGCCTGAGGTCTGGGGACACACAGAGATGAGAATAGATCGTTTATGGTCTTGCTTTGAGGTTTCCTTGGTTTACTTCACACAGCAGGGAAAACACATTTTCAAAATACCACTGGGTTTCTGCTTTCTGCTGGGTTTGTCCTCCCCACGTTTTCCTCCCTGGTGCCAGCACGTTTTCCCTCGGTTTGGGCTCTCACATCTCTGGAAGTCTGGGGATTATAGAGCTTGGAGGGGATGGTGGGGCTCACCTGGATGTGGAGAGAGCAGAGAGGGGTCAAAGCCCCTCAGAATCTGTGGCTGGGATGGGTTTGCTGCTGGGACACCCCTGGAGCTCAGCTGGGAGTGTGAGCTCCCCTTGGAGCTTCCCTCCCATCCCAGTGTCTTCACAGCCAGCCTGGCAAGCACAGCCAGAGCCAGGCAAGTGGGAGATCAGGAGATAGCAGATGCTGGATTTAAGGAGGGGGAAGTGTGGGGACTTTCTGTGACTTTGCTATAAACTGACAGAGCTCTCAGAGCTGTGCAGATGCGAGGGGGAAGGGCAGGGGGGTGCCTGCGTTCATCGCCTTTTAAACACGCTGCTTTGCTTTCCTTTTCTTCTTTAGAAGCCACCAAGAACTGAGCTTGGCTTGGTGGATGTCGGGCTGTAGGATCTGATAAGGGCCAGCTCTCTGAAGTGCTGCAGAAGGGTTTCTTCCCAGCCTCTCTCCCGGCGTGCCTGCACACCTCCAGTGCCCCTGAGCGCTGGGATGGTGCCGGGATGAGGCGGTGCCACCTGGGCAAGGTCCCTCCGTGGCAGGTGCAGAGAGCTGGGGGTGTTGCGGGGCAGTCTGGCTGCGGCAGGGGAAGAACGAGGAGAAGCCAAGGTCTGAACCCCGCACTGATGTAAAGCTGAGGCTCCTCTGGAGCCCCTCCAGCTTTGTGCGGGTGTAACTGAGACTGGAATCCGCTCCAGAGAGAGCGAAGCTGTTTGGCGATGATTAATACAGTAAAATGTGAAAGTTATGTATCAAGTGCGTTTCATGCGCCTCTCGCCTCGGGACAATTAGCATAAATTTAATAATTATTACCCTGTGCCAGCAGCTGCTACCTAAGGAGCTGGGAGTGCTTTATGAACGCTCATTAGCTGCTGCCCTGCCTGGGGGAGGTGGGTGATTAGTCTGCCCGTTTCATGGGGAGGAAAGAGGAACAGAGAGAAGCAAAGTGAGGTGGCCAAGGTGTGGTACCAGCGAGGGCTGATCCCATCCCTCCTGCACCTTCTCCAGCCCCACTTGGCTCTGACCGAGCTGGGTGGGCACAGCTGGGAGGGGGCTGGAGTGAGATGGGAGCTTGTTCTTTAATCAATGAGCAAACACTGTAGAAAATTCAATTTTTGCCTGTTCCCCAGTCCTCACTTTGTCAGGACATGGTTCCTCCTGCCTTGCACATATCTCCCCTCCATGTTCAGAGTCAGGGATGGCTGGTGGAGGTTGGTCACTCAGGCAGGGGGATCCTGATCCAGCTCCTTGACTGGAGATCTTTTGGATGATCTGGAGCCTCCCTTGTGGGTCATTCTGTGTCCACCTGCCCCAGGAGCTGCTCTCTGCTGGGGCTGGCACCCATTATCCTGTGTGAGTAACTGCAAACCACAGAGACAGAGGCTGTGCTGGCTCCCTGTGTAACCAGGCTGCTGCAGCCAAAGGGGAGCTGATCAGATACCAGACTCTTTTATCATGTTCCAGGGCACAGACAAAAGCTGGAAGACCAAGCCAAACCCTTCACTGACCGCTACGGAGAGCTGGAACGGCTGCGCCAGTCCATGAGAGTCACCCCAACTACACCCAACCCCCGTGGATCCCTCAGCACCCCGAGCCACTTCGGCTCCCAGGCTCAAACTCCAATCCAAGGTAACCACCTGGGTGTCCCAGTGTCACCCCCAAACCCTCGTGTTCCTGGTGTGACTGAGTGGGAACAAGCCTCCAGATGGGATTTTAGAGTTGTAGTCCAGCTCTCCTCTGGTTAAGGAGCCAGGGAGGGGTTTGTGTAGTTTTCTTGACCTTGGAAGCCTTTTTGCACCCATTAAGTCACTTTTTGCACCATTAGATCTGGGGTTTGAGGAACAGAT
This sequence comes from Serinus canaria, assembly GCF_022539315.1. Lineage (NCBI taxonomy): Eukaryota > Metazoa > Chordata > Aves > Passeriformes > Fringillidae > Serinus > Serinus canaria. The sequence continues at coordinate 5,508,461 of NC_066336.1, read as the reverse complement.
GAGCAGCAGGAGCGTGAGGGAGGTGCGAGCAGCACGCTTTGAACCCAGCAGCTCCTCTGACATGAAGGCAGCCGCGCTATGGTTATGCATCAGGCAGAGAGGGTGTTCCGTGCTTTACATGCTAATCCCAACGGTTTCTTATCACTGTGTGGGTGCCAAGTGTGGTGATCCCTCTCCCAGCTCCAGCATAATTCCCCACACGAATGCACACCTGCAAGGGCACACACACATACACACACACACAGAGCTTTGCTCTTCCCAGATCTGCCAGCGGCAAAGAGCGCCCGAGTCCCTGGGCGTTCCCCAGGAATCTGCAGCTTGCTGCCAGGACAGGGGCAGGAATTGCCACTGGAGCTACCTGACAGAGATCAGGCTGCTCATCCCAGAATTTCAGTCCCAAACTAAGCAGGGCATTAAAATATCTCAGCTGCTGTACTGCTCCTGTCACAGGCAGATGCCGCCAGCATGAATTAAGAGGTCATTCTCCTGTCCTTTTCTGTGCTGCTTTTCCATGCACTTTTAGTCTCACTGGTTCTTTTCCTTCAGAAATCAGCAGAGATACTAAGAGGGTTTCAAGGATCAGTACTTAAGCTGTCTGTATTTGGAATTTTGGTGAGAATAGGCCCTTCTGGGAAAGTCTCATAGAAAAAGCTCCCAAAACCCTTGTGCTGTGTTTTCAGAAGGGATATGGTTGTTTGAAAGCCTCGGTGTCATTAGCAAAGAAGGGGTTTTGGGTGTAAGAACATGTTTGAAAATGTTACCCGAACTGTAAAAGCTACGCCGCTCCTCCCAACCCAAAATTACAGAGAAAATTTAATTTCTTTCTCATTGAAATGCAAATCTCCACACTTGGAATTTTCATTGATATTAGCAAGGTTTATGAGAAGAACACGGGCATTTTGTGTAGGACTATCATTTGGGTTTTTTAAAAAAAGCAGGAGAGAGAGAAAGAGTTTTCTAGGCTTGTCCTGTTGGCCGCATCATAAAGAAAGAGATTTTTGGGGGAAGAAAAAAAGATTTGTATTTTAAATTAGCACAGCCCCCTGCAGTGCCAGAAACCCAAAGAGCTCTGTTTGGAGCAAAGAATCAGGTGATGACACAAATTCAACGAGAAAAAAAATGAAGTTGGCCACAAGCTACCGCCCCTGCCAAATTCCCAAATGTCAAGTGACAGCAGGAGTGGAGACACACAAAATTAGCCTCTGAAATCATTCCTGCGGAGTGAATCCGAAGTCCCAGGAATGCTGCAAAAGGCGGTTTGTGCACGCTCTGCTCTTGGCTCCCTTGTTCCCGAGTCGGAGGAACCGTCTTAAAATGACTGCGGGCTCCTGCCAGAGTAACTCGGAGCAGGAGCAGCTCAGTAATTTTCATCTCAGCCCTGTCCTTTTGACACAGCTCTGGCTAGGACCAATCATAATCATCATTTTAAAAACCCCTCTTTCTCTCACACACACACACACACGGCTTATTCACAAAGATCATAATTTTTACCCGAGCAAGTGGAGCCCGGCCCGTGCCAAGAACAACACGGGAGTTAACAGGCCTGTAATTCTCACGACTTGGCACGTTCTTGGGTAACACACAGGAGAGGCCGATTAGTGGGAAGCAGAAGGAGATACCAGCGGGGAGGGGCCACGGGGCAGGCTGGGGTTCATCCGGCCCCCGCTATCTTCCATGGGGTGCTGCCCAAGGTTAATGTTTTTAGCACCCCTGTGCAGGGATTAAGAGGGGGACAGGGAGGTTTTTCCCTGCAGCAGTGCCCAGCTCCCTCTGCTTGTGTGCCAGGGGTGCTTGGCTTTCCTGTTCTGCTGACCAAGCAGTTTGCACAAACTTCCTAATCCGCTCCTGGCAAAAGCAGGCTGGAGCTGGGATGCTCAGGAACGGCCTTGGCCACTGTGGGGGGATCCCAGCACCTCAAATCCCTGCACATGGCACATGGAGTTTGGGTTTTTAGGCAGGCAGAGGACAGAGTTTATCTGGGAGCATTGGGGTTCTTGGGGTTCTGGCCCAGTCCAATCTCTCCTCCTGAGGAGGGAAAGCCGTGGCTGTGGTGGAGATCACGGCAAGGGCGCCGCGGGGAGTGGGAGAAGGGTCTGGCCCTCAGCCACTCGCAGAGGCTTTCAGTAAAGCAGCCCCTGGAGGTTATAAATAGCCCCCATGTAAAATGATCATCCTGAGGTTAGATGGTCTCAAACCAAAACCCTCCCGGTAGGAGAAAGCCGATGGTTTCTGAAGGGCATGCCAGGAAATACGGGAGGAGAGAGCACGGCTCCGATAGCGAGCGGGTCGGATCCTGCTCTCTCCAGTGTCAGGGTATGTCAGTGGCTCTGGCCTTGCCTTGCCCCACTCAGATGGGCAGAGACTTGATCCCTTCCCCTGCATGTCCCCAAGTGGGATGGACACTGGAACCCTGCACACACCACATCTCATTCCCACTTGTGTAGCTCTAGGGAACTCTGGGTTCACCCCCTGTAGCTGTGATGAGAAACTGGCCCAGTGCTGGGCAGGTCAGACAGACAGACCCTCATCACCATCCAGCTCTGCTTCCCAGGCTTCAGCTGAGCAGAGCTTCTGTTGAGGATTTGGCCCAATGCTTCTCCAGAGAGGTCTGGAAAATCTGAGTGTTTGCAATCCCAGCTCTGCCATCCCCACAGCGAGACACCAAGCTGTCATTAGGATGGCTTGAAATGGTTCCTTATTATGGGGCACGCGAAGCCAGAGCCTTGCGTGCCTGCTTCAGTCCAGTTTTGCCTTTTAGCTTAAAAAAAATCAAGTAGCTCTCAGAAGTGAAGCAAGATGTTAAAGGGATTTCTGCTGTCTGCCTTCAGCTGCTTCTCGGGGCCCCCTGGCTCAGGGGAGGTGGGCTGGTGACAGACACACGTCCTCCCCAGGAGCAGCCCCCAGTTCTCTGTGTCTTCCCTTGCTTGTGTTTCAGCTGTGGCTCAGGCTGAACCATTTTGTTCCCAGCACAGCAGAGCAGGACCGCCCACGCCCGAGTTCTGTGGTGGAAACATCTTCAACCACTCAAAAGCAATTGTGTGCCTTGTCCAGCAGCATGGAGGGGCCTTGTGCTCACCAGGACAATTGCAAAGGGATTTTAGATTGGATCTCTTTGGTACCAGAGCGAGCTGTTTTGATTGATGCACTTCACGTCCCCCTGCACACTCTTGTTTTTGCTCCAGAGAAGCCAAACTCCCTTGATTTCATAGGGAAGACAGTAAATGTCAGATCCTTTTGCAAGCCTCTCTTAGCCCTAGTGCCTGCAGAATGGATTTTGGGAGACTCTGTGTTCACTGGTGAAGAGCTTCAGATCTCCTGATCTGGAATTTGCTCAGCTTCATTCCCAATCCATTACTTCAGGCCAGCACAATATTTTTATCATCAGCAGAATGCTCCATCATACGCCTTTAAAGTAAAGTCTTTCTCTCTCTTTTTCTTTTTAAATATACATTTTTAAAGTATTACATTACTTTTAAGAAGTCTCTTGGCATAGGCAGCAAGTGCCCCTATTGTTTCCGAAATGCAACGTGGCTGCTCTGAGGTTAAGTTCTGAATTATGGGCCCAGCAAATACACTGAATTGCTGCTTCCTAATCCCTGTCCAGATTGACTTATGGTTTCTTTAAAATATCCGTTTCTTAATGGATAAAAACATTCTACCACGGGCAGAGGCTAAATTGTTTCCAAAGGAAGCTAGGCAAGCATTAGTGGGAAGAAAACATATTGTGGGATTCAGCTTCAGCCTCAAAGGAAGGAACACGCTCGAGATGGGTTTCCTGCCTGCTTTCAAGCTTCTGAGTCTATCTTTAAACTGCTTTTCTGCTCCTCTCCTTTACATTTGTGATGTCCCTTCAGTGAATTTGGCATGGAACTGTTACAGATGAACCACAGAGCAGTGCTGGGCAGGAGATTCCCCCAGGACAGAGTCCAGGCACCCGCGACCGCTGCGTTTGTGCCATGGACACGTGGCCAACCCCAGCCACAGCTCAGGGTGCTGCATCCCTAGAGAACAGCAAGGAATTTGCCTCAGGGGTGCCATCCTGCCTTTAACACGGGATTTTCCAGTGTGCTGGGATCCACAGTGCCATTCTCAGAGCAGGGTGGGGAGTCCCCAGCCCGGGTGCCACTGCCTTGCCGGAGCCCCCTGTGCCATCACCCCTCCCCAGTGGGATTCCCATGGCAGACGTGGCCCGGCCTAAACCTGCTCGGCAGGCAAGGTGGTCTAGCTGCAGGCTGGGTTGTAAATCCAGCAGCTTCCTTTTATGTAGTCAGGGCTTGTTAATTTGTTTTAATACCCTTTGAATACAGGTAAAGAGCAAAGCGCAGGCAGGGCGGAGGGGAGTGCCCGCGATCCCCGCTCAGCCCACCCAGCCGCTCCAATTAGCACCGTTATTCATTAGCTCGGCGGGATGGAGCGGCGGGGACTGCGGGATGCGGGCAGAGGGCTCTGGGATGAGCCAGGCTGTGCCGGAAGCTGGGAGAGCTGGGCTTGTTTAGTCTAGCAAAGGGCAGGCGGGGAGCGGAGCCCATTGCTCCGTGTAAATACATCGAGGGGGTAAACACGGCGAGGCAGAGCAGCTAATGTAAGCTCTGGAGGACACTGCAGGCACAGGACGTGGGGCTGAACTGGTCCTGCATAAATCCACACTGGAATTAGGAGCATGGTCCTCCCCAGAAGGATGGGTCCAGAGAATGTGAGCATCCCAATGGATCTGGAAGGCTTTGCAGAGGAGGTTGAGATGCAGTGTATGATTCACGGAGCTGGGAACACCTGGGATTTTCCCTGCTCTGCTGCTGCCCAGCATATTTGGGGTGGGAGAGGACCCAGGATCTGGCTTTGTGCTGCTCAGCACGGTGGGTTTGGGCCCGCGTGTGTGTGTGCACAGCAGCACACAGTGTTCGGGGAGAATCACAAAACTGAGCAGCAAACGTGCTTGGCAGTGTTGAGGTGGTGCCTGGCGATGCTGTGATAAGGACCTGTGTGTTGTTGTGTTTTGGTTTGGGGTTTGCGTTTTTTTTCAGACTCTGCAGAGGAAGTCCATGCACCCAGTTTGTGAGCTGGTTCTATCAGATACAGAGCACTGCTCCATGGGCGTGTAACAACGGATGCTGTTCACACCCTCCTTTTTTTTCAACACCTCCCCTCCTCCCCCAAAATATATTTTGCTCTGTTTTACGTAGGCTGAGAGGAAGGGGCCGTTTTCTTTTTTAGTTGGCTCTGACTTGGAAACAAATGAACTTGTTAACATACGTGACAGAGGCGTGAGAGCGTGCCTGCATGCGTGGGTGGGGAGGAGAGCGGCGCCTTCTCTAGAGATGAGCTGGGCCTTCACAGATCAGATGCATCTCGTGCACCTTCCCATGGAGATTCTCTCCTTCTCTTGGCCACCTGCCTCTCCGTGCTCCCACATGGAGTTATTGCCATCAGGGGAAGGAAGCGGAGAGGGACAAAGATCAGAAAAACGCTCAAAGATGGCTTTGAGGTCCAAGTGTGATAGAAGTGAGCAGAGAAAAAACAGCCAAAGGTATATCCAGAGCAGGAATGCCTGTCTCCTCTGTCCCACACATGCTGGTGTGTTATATACAGAAGCATAAAGTATCATTAGTGTTTACATTGTCGTCAATCATTGTGCAGTGAGACAGGAAAGCCAGGCTTTTTCCCCTGGGGTAGATTTTTCATGACAATTTTGCAAGGCACACATATGCATAGAATTAGAACAGTGATCTATGGCCAGGCTGATGATATTTTATACTCTATACACTTGGAGAGTGCCAGGCTATCAAGTTCCCTTTAAATTCCCTTTATTCTCTGTGTGTCTCACACACTGTGAGTGTTTGTTGTGTAACACATCCACACAAGCTCAGGTTTATTGCTGACTGGCTTCATCAGCCACCGCGTGCTCCCCACATCTCTAAGGTGGGGACCGGGTGCTATCTGGGGTGCTGAGGAGCTGCTCAGGTTCCACACGTCCCTGCCTGGCCCCAGATAATCTGATAGTGATGATCCTGCTGTACATCAGTGCTGCTCTGCCACGTGGCCGGGGTGAGCTGGTTGTCTGGGTACCATCGCAGCACTGAAGAGGTCCTGATGTTGCTTTTGCCGCCCTTTCTTCCCTCCAGGCAGAGCAGATGTGCTCCAGGGTTAGGAGGTAGTGGCAGCACCCACTGCTCCTCCAGGATGCATGCACATCAATCCCTAAAACCATCTGCAGGGCCCATTGCTTCATCTCCTCCAGGGCTTTCAGGGACCTCAGAGCAGATCCACCAGCCCTGACCCCGCCAGGGTGCAGGGACCAGTTCCACTCCATCCAAGGCAGCTCCCAAACCCAACGTGGTCTGAAGGGAGGAGGCTGAACACACCCAGAGAAACCTCTGTGGTTGGCAGCCTCACGAACCAGCCCTTCCCGCCTCATGGCCAGCCCTCGCCACCATGACCCAGCTGAGGTTTGGCTCCCATCAGGGGCATCTCTTTGCATTTATGTCCTGGCCACCCACCCAAGGAAAGACCTGTATTGTCTCTGAGGCAGAGAGAGCTGCTGTGTCACTGCAGCACTGTTGTTTTATCTGGAAAGGGGCTGAGCAGCTTTCAAAGCATGTTTCTATCCGGCCCCTCGTGCAGGGGGGACTTGGGGGTCCTCAAAAGGTGCAAATTGCAGCTGCACAATTAAATCATGGGGTGTGTCCCGGCCTCTGTGGTCCCCGGGGCAGCTCAGCCCTTAGGAGGAGACAGTGGCATTACTAATCAGGGCTTTGACCTTTACATGGCTTTTATTTAATACACATTCCACACTTCCCCAAACTCCCATCCAAAACATTGACATTTCCGCTGATAGATTGGGTCAGATTTTGGAGTAGTTGGGGGACTCAATTCACTCTTACAATGGTTAAATTCTTACAGCTAAATGGGCTTATTCAGTTAGTGCAGCAGCTGGTGTGATTTCGAGAAGAAAATAAACATTTCCTTCAAATATTTTGATTGGCAACTGGACAACTGAAGTACTCAAGCTCGGATTGCCAGGGTCCAAAAAAGCAAATGGGGGCTGGACGGCGAGTAAGCGAGGGAAAACCGTAGTAAATCCTCGGAGGCAGCACTACGGAGCAGATGTGTGTGATGTGTGCTGGGGAAGGGGACAGCAAGAAAGGGCTTTTAAGAGCTGTGATTCCAAAGGGAATGTGGGGTCCGAGGGTGCAGCTTCACCCACTCCTTGTTCCCTGGCTTTGCTCAGCAGCTGCTTGCTCCAGGCTGCTCTTTGATCCTGGCTGTGGCAGAGGGTCCTTGCTGCTGAGTTAGGTGGTTATGGAGGGTGTTAATGGCCGTGTTTTAATTGGATTCGCTGGGGTTGTTTCAGTGGAGATTTCCTCGCGTGCAGGGCAGGCGGTGGGGCTGTGTGGCTGCAGCCAGGATGGAGGAGCAGCCCTGAAGTGGAGGAGATGGAATGGAGAGGGAACCTTGAGGCGAGGACCAAGATGGAAGGGGCAGTGCTGAAGTGGAGGGACATTTGTGAGGTGAAGGAGATGGGATGGATGGGAAGCCCTGAGGCGAGGACCAAGATGGAGGGAAAACCCTGAGGTGAAGGACAGAGGACAGAGGGGCAGCCCTGAGGCGAGGACCAAGATGGAGGGGAAGCCCTGAGGTGAAGGACAGAGGGGCAGCCCTGAGGTGAAGGAGACGGGACAGAGGGGCAGCCCTAAGGTGGAGGAGACAGGACAGAGGGGCAGCCCCGAGGTGAAGGACACAGGACACAGCAGCAGCCCTGAGGCGATGGCGAGGCCCCGGCCCCCTCTGGCGGCCGCCTCCTTCCCGCCTCTTTCCCGCCTCCTTCCCGCGGCCCGCCGGGCGCCCCCTGCTGGCGGCGCGGCCGCGGCCCCCTCAGGTCGGCCCTGCGCGGGCCGGGGCCGCCGCGATTTTGTTTTTGAGTGGTTTGGGGGTTTATTTGTAGCCTCAGGGAAAAGCTGAGAGCTTTTCCGGGCAGGGAAAGCTGGAGTTTTATTCTGGGCCAGACTTAGAGCCCAAGTCCGGCGGGGGTGAAAGCGAGCTGGTCATGCCCCTCAGACGCCTCATGGCTCTGCTGGGTGTGGATTCTGTTTGAGAGATTTGCTTTTTGAAGGAATCAAAATTCACAGATCCCAGCCCTGCAGAATGCTCTGGCCGAGGGTTCAGAGCCTGGCAGAGCTCCCCACAGCCTGTCACACACAGAGCCCATAATTAACACTCTTAAATGTTCCTGTCTAAATTAGTAGCAGGGACCCACTGCCAAACAGTGCACGTTCAGGCCAATAAAATGTAGCCTCTAAAAAACCCCCTCTTTGAGTGAGTTATAGAGGAAAAAGGAAATGTGCCCTGGGCGCTCAGGTTTGATTTCGATTTGCATTTTATGGAAAATTATTTATGGAGCTGTGAAAAGTAATGAAGGAGCGCGGCCTGAGCGATTGTCATCCGGGAAGGCAGCGAGCAGCAGTCTGGGTGTTTTGGGGGCTGAGGGGGATTTGGAGGCTGCTTTTTCTCAGTGCAGGGCTGCCAGGTTTGAGGGGAGGCTTTCAGAAGACAGCATTTTTTCTTTCCAGCCCAGGTGCAGGAAGGATTTGTGCCCCATGGTCCCGTCTCAAGCCGTGGTGCTGCTGGATTGCCACCGCCACGGGGCTGTGGTCAGGCTGCTTCTCGTAGAGCTGGTCTCCAAACCTCAGCTCCCTCAAACCTCAGTGCCTGGCAGCAGCTGTGGCTGCAGCACGGCTTTGGGATGGGTCCCTGCTGGGCTGTGAAATCAGGCTGGGAGCGCTTTTCCCACCGCTGTGCTTTTCCAGCCAGCCCAGCACGGAGCAGGGTCAGCCCTGTGGCCGGGCCACCGCTTCCACGGGCGCTTTCCAGCGCCGGGTGTGTGCAGAGCAGTGTGGTTCGGGACAGCTTTGAGCTCTGCTCCTCTCTTATCTCGCCCCAAAGCCACAGCCACGTTCACAAACCAGGTGCTCCCCCGCCTTTCCCCTCCGTGGAGCCTGCGTGGGAAGGCAGGCGCTGCTGGGTGCCCGCAAAAGGGCTGCAGGGGAGGGAGGGAGGATCCTCCCCTTCTCCTTCCATGGCTGAAGGACTCACCTGGGATCAGAAGGGAGGTTCACATCAAATCCCCTCCATACCTGCTCCTCCAGAGCGTGCCCGTGTCACTAGGTAGCTGGAAGGGATTAAATCAAGAGTTTTCTCCTGGGGAAACGCTTTGGGGCCTGGAACGCCAGCCCTGAGAAGTTTAAAATGCTTCATTGTAATAAATAGATCTAAAACACACGTCCTTGTGCATGCAGAGCAGCCACACAATCCTCTGGATGTGTGTTTGTATGTATATGCATTTCCAAAACCAACAGGCCTGTTTAGCATACTCACCTCACATTGTCTTGCTCTGAGGGATACAAAATCCAGCTGATGCACCAAAAAAAGTCACTTTTGAGGCTGGATGGTGTCCACTAGCAAAGGAGAAAGGCCCTGCTTTTAACAAGAGGGAAATAGAGGAGGTCTGAAGAGCACTTTCCTTGGAGTGCAAACCTCATTTCTCTCTGCTTTAATGCACCAAGGCCAGAGGTTCCTGGGCTCTGTTTTAGCCTTGGGACAGCTGAGAGAGCCACAGGAATGGCTCCAGCTCCTCCAAGGATCTTCTGCTGTGGATTCCCACCTCTAACCTGGGCTTCCTGCAGGAGGACAGGATCCCAAGCCAAGGTCCCTTTCCAGTTCCAAGCTGGCCGCCACCCCCTTTGGGTTTAGACTCTCCAGGAAATGCGTGGGGGGCTCCATTATCCAATGGAGCTGGGGAACATTCCCACCACGCTGCCCCGAGCCTCCCTTCCCCCAGCAGAGAGCATGAATTTCTCACTCTCTTTATCCTCTTGGAAGGAGAAAAATACACAGAGAACTCAAGCAGAGGGATATAGTGGCTCCTGGCTTGGGAGTTTTCAGTTGTGTGTTTATCAGCTCCATCCCCTGATGGTATCAGCACAAACAGGCCACCCACAAGAAGGCTTAGCAGGCTGGTCTGGGCTCCAGCTTTTCCTGCCTGTCTCTGTGTGTGTGTGTGTATACAGCAGGGATGGATGATCCCAGGGCCCGGCCGTCTGGGGCCTGCCTCCATTTATTTACTACACAGCTGATGTCATGGCTAAACATCTTTTTTCTGTGTTTATGGGGCGTGCTGCTTTAATCTGCCCGAGATGAATAGACCCCTAAGAGAAGTCAGCTTTGCCGTGTCCCTTCTTGGATAGGAAACAACAAATTTTAGGACAGGAAATGGGAGCAACTTAAACAAATGGGTTTCGGGTTTTTATTTAAGTCCCTCAGCTCTTTTCCCTGGCAGACCCAAGAGGTGCTTTCCCTTCTGATTCCTTGGGAATGCTCTAACCACCCCCTCTCCCGTGCACCCGGCAGGCACGTCAGAGCTGAGCCCCTTCTCGGACCCGCGGCAGTTTGAGCGCTCCTTCCCCACGCTGCCGGCGCTGACGGAGACGCGTTTCTCCGACCCGCGGATGCATTACCCTGGCGCCATGTCCGCCGCCTTCCCCTACACGGCCGCGCCCTCGGCCACGGGCATCGGGGGCATCAGCATGACCAGCATGCCCACCACCACCCGCTTCCACCACACCTACCTGCCGCCCCCGTACCCCAGCTCCACGCAGAACCAGAGCGGGCCCTTCCAGGCCAACCCTTCTCCCTACCACTTGTACTACGGGACGTCCTCGGGCTCCTACCAGTTCTCCATGGTGGCGGGAGGCGAGCGCTCGCCCACCCGCATGCTCTCGTCCTGCACCAGCGCCTCGGCGGGGAACAACCTGATGAACGCCAGCCTGGGCGCGCAGAGCGACGGCGTGGACGCCGACGGCAGCCACAGCAATTCCCCCACCGCCATGAGCACCACGGGCAGGATGGATGAGTCCGTCTGGAGACCCTACTGAGGAGCAGCTCAGCTGGGCACCCGTGTCTTTAACTCAATCAGCCACCGTGGCTCCTTTTGCGAGCGACCAAAGTGATGCCAAGGGAAAAGTCAAACCAAAGTCTTCCAAACCCAAAGTTAAGGATCCTCTGCATGCAAACATCAAGCGAAGATCAACCAAGACCTTTGTTGCATTTCAAGGTGAACACCCACGAGGCTTGAATGTGTCGCTTGATGTGGTTCCTTCCGTATGTTTTAGGTATGTGGATTGTACATAGGGAAAAAACCCCAAGGACGTGTGGAATCAGATGTTTGGTACTTGCAGAACACTTCTCGTTCATCTCACTCGCACCTCTTCCCCACACAAAGCATTCAGAAGTGAGGAGAATCTCACCCTTCCTCTGCAAAATGGTTCAGAGAAGAGGAGACACCAGGGAGTCATCCGAGCCATCTCTCTGCCAGTGCAGGAGGACCGAACTTACCTTTAAGAAAAAAGGAGAAAAAAAAGAAAAAAACCCCATTGTCTCCTGTCCTTCCCTCCCCGCTGGTGAAGGGTCCCTGAGCACCAAAGAGCAGTGGGGTTTGCAGCACAGCCAGGGGCACTGGGGCTCAGTCAGCCACGTGAACAAGAGCTGTGATGTGATTATTGTTATTATTTGTTGGTGACACAAGTTGTATTGTTCATTTTGGTGTCACTGTCGTCGTTTGTCAATCAGTAACGTGGCTGACCCTGGCCTGGCTGACCCCTCCTCCATGTTTACACATGAGATGTACTTTTTATGGAGATGTTTTGTTTTGTTTGTTTGCTCTCTTGTCCTGACCTCACCGTTCAGCCCTTTGCTCCCCTTAGCAAACCTCAGTGATGGTGGCCGAAGTGAAGGCGGCGTTCAGGACAATCTGAGACATTTGAGATGCACTTCCAAGGGGCTCAGGAGCCTTTGGCACAGCCTTGCCACCATTTTCCAGATGTTCCTTCCGTCCCCTCTGAGTGGCAACACTCACAGCTGGTGGCAAAGCATCATAATTCTGTTCTGGTCCTTTCCCATGTTCTCACCCAGAAAGGATTAACACAATTTTTCATTTTGACTCACATGTGTCAGTTCATCCTGAAAGCTCTGAGATCTGGAAGGGGCAGTTTCTACTCCTGGTGGTGGGAATGTTGTGAATTGATGCTGTGCAGTCTTTTCCATCCCCTCACCCTCCTGTCCTTCCCCGGGTGACCCCGAGCATGGGGATCTTGCTGTAGAGGAATAAGCTGAAGAGGGGGCACTCAAGGTGCCACTGGTGGCGGTGGCATCAGGTGGCATTTGCAGGAACCAGGTGTGCCAATCTCCACACACCCTCACAGCTGACACCACAGAGATTGCAACCAAACAGGGCCATGGTGGGAGGCAGCTGTGGGCCCCTCCAAAGCTAGCTCGGGGGCTTGGCTCTGATGCACAACACAGGGTTTGTCACCTCCTGCAGGCCACCTGTGCCCTCTGCTGGCATGAGAATTGGGGCTGGATTCAGGATTTTTCGTGCTGGGAGGGCACAGACAGATTCCTGGGGATCCATAACTGCAGTCCCCAGTGCCCTGCAGAGCTCTCCCCACAGCCAGAGGACAGTCCCAGCCCCAGTGCCACCAGTAACTATGCCTTTCTTTTTCCACTTCTCCCATAAACACAAGAAAATCGAAGGCCCAGAGCTGCCCTCCTGGCCCCTGTGCCTCAGTCACACTGTCCCAGCCTTGTCACCTGTCCCCAGCTCCCAGCTGGCAGCCGGTCACCCTCAGCACAGAGCGCTGGAATTGCACTACCACGGCGAGGCTGGAGCAGCACATCCTGGCTGCCCTGGAGAGCTGCCATGACCACTCAGAGTTCCAGAAGCAACGAAGAACAACTCTTTTCAATATTAATAATAATAATAATAATAATAATAATAATAATAATATTTTTTAAAAGCCTTACCCCAGCATAACTGCAACCTCCACTTGCCTTAGCGCCGGTGCTCGCCAGCTCTGGAGCTGGACAGGGCAGCCTGTGTTTTGATGCCTTTTTGCATTTGTCATCCCGTCCCACTGGTTGAAAGCACAAAGGAAACAAGGCATTCGTAGTTGTAGGTTAATTTAAGACTGTTTGTAGTGAGTTTTAAAAGAGAAAATAATAAAAAGAATGGCAACGATGTTGTTTTTATGACATATTGTCATGTGAAGGTGTAAATAGATGCACCTCTGTTGTATGCAAATGGTCACGAGACAGGCCAATGTTTTTTGCTTTGCACTATAATTTGCTTTTTTTAAAAAAAAAAGAATGCACAATCGCTTGTACAGTAAAGCCCCTTTGTCTGGCTCACAGAATATTTAACTATAAAATCTAATTTTTGGTCTTATTTGTTATAATAATATAATTCTTAAATGTGTTGAAGGATACGATTCTTAATAATGCTTCTAATACTTGTATGTGCAGGGTAAAAGATCACCAGACTAAGGAGATGAGATCAGAGATATTTGTAGCTAAAGAAGGCTAAAGTTGTTGGGTTTTTTAATGGTGTCTTATGATGGACATTAAAAAAAATGCTAGTGATACCAAAAAAATGTGGTTATTTGTGTAATACCCCAGCCCTACTTGAAGGTAATGCCCTATATTTAATATGTAGCCCAATTTTTAACCTGTAGCACTTGTCACTGGGGAGGGGGGAGGTGGGGAGGGCAGAGGAAGAGGAAGAGGAGGGTCTGCTCCTGGAGAAGTCATCGGGGAAGCTGCGGCTGGAGGAGTCTCCCGGCTCTGGCTTCCCTAGAGCAGCCGGGCTCGGCGGGGCTGGCGTGGGGACAGAGCCCCGGCTCGGGGACAGTTCTGCTTTTCTGGTATGGGGTGATTTCTGCTCCGCGGGCCGTGGCCGTGTAATCCTGTCAATGCCATGTGGATCAATAAACGATGGTTACAATGGCCCCGCCGCCTCCCGCCTGTCTCTTCTCGCCGGGCCAGGGCCGGCTCCTCACGCCGCTCCTTCTCCAGGCTCTGAGTTTCGGCTCTTTCAGAGCACCCCGGTACCAGCTCCGGTGCTCGGGGGCAGCTCTTGGCCACGGTTTGGCACCACAAGGGTGTCCAGGGGAGGGCAGGCAGGGATGGGATGGAGTGGGAGGACCTGAGCTCGCTGAAAACCCATTTAAAGCTCCTCGGAGGGGTCTGGAGCACTGCCCGTGTCCGCGGGCAGCCTTGGCGGGGTGGGCGCTGCGTGCCAGCCCAGCTGTGTGCCAGCCCAGCCGTGTGCCAGCCCAGCCGTGTGCCAGCCCAGCTGTGTGCCAGCCCAGCCGTGTGCCAGCCCAGCCTCGCCCCCTGCCCTCCTCCTGTCAGCGCCGTCCCCAGCCGCAAAAGCCCCGCACAAATGCAGCAGGACCCAAACTCCCGGGCGGTGCGAGCCCAGACCCCTCAGCACTCAGCGCTCGCCTGCGGAACCCAAATGACAGCTGAAAGGCAAAAATGAAAAAATCCCAGCCCACAATGAGATCCGATGCCAAGGCGCTGCGGGCCGGGGCTCCCGAGGAGCCGGGGAACTCAGCGCCAGAATTATTCATGAGCCCGGGGCGGGAGCGCCGGGGCCATTCCCAAAGCTCTGCCTCCCCTCTGCAGCATCTCCGTGAGCGGAGCCCACAGTGGCGTTCGCCTGGAAAGAGGGGGAAAAAAATAGAAAAAAGAAATTAGGAAAAGCCCAAACCAAACCACAATAAATGCTCGTACCCAGCTCCACAGCCCTGGCCAGCGGGAAAATGTTCCAAGGAAAACCCGAGAGTTAGCTGCCTTTTCTTCTCAGCTACTGGGAGAGGAAACACCCCGAGGTGTAGCTGTTATTTACAGGAACTTTCTGTTCCAAACGGATCCGTGCTTTTCAAACAGCCTCGGTCAGAGCTGCAGTGGGAAGAGAGGAGAAAGAAAGGAGGGAGGGAGAAAGGACAAATAAAAAGGGTCTTTTTGTACTGACATGAAATCATCCGTGAAATCCATGGGGTTCAAGTGGGTTTGGTGCAGGTGCCCGTGGAGGGGATGAGGATGTGTTGGGGACAGCAGCACCTAAAATCCTGATGGGAGGCCCAGAGAGCTGATGGTGTTAAATGTGCCCAGCACCTGAGGGCCAGAGGGCTGTGATTTTTATATGGGCATTGTTTTTATCTAGGTATTATAATTATTTGTATTATTCTATGGGTGATATTTTTATAAAGCTGGTATTTTTATATTGGGGATATTTTTACCCAGGCCACCTACCCTGCACGACATCCAACGTGGGGTTGTAGGGTACATCAGCCTCTCCCAAAGGCTCCCCAATACCTGAGGGCTCCATGTGTTCCAGGGGGAAGCTGAAAAACAGGGCTGGAAGCAACAGCATGGGGCAGCCAGAGCAGGAATGTTTGGATTTTCTTTTGCAACAGAAAACAGAAAGGGAGAAAAAAATAGCTGGAGCTTGAACAGCTATTTTTTGAGCATTCAGATATTAAATTGCATGGAGTTTGGGCTAAAAAATCTCCTAGAAAAAATGAAGACTATTTCCTTTGAGATCAGAGCTAACAAAAGTTTCAGCAAAAAACTTGTTTTATTCTCATTCCAGCCCAAACTCCAAAGCTCAGCCTCTGTTTTAATGACTCTGTTGTGTCCAAACTGCCTTGGTAAATAATCTTTTAACTTGCACAAATTCTGAGACTACCCAGGATATAGGGGAAGGATCCTGGCTCTTGCCTTGCCCACATCAAGCCCTTAACAAACCATGCCCAAAGGAGCAATCAGCATCATTAAGGCCCAATTCTGTTCCTCTGAAATAGGAATAAAATCCTTTCCTCTGAAATAGAACCAGATGGCCCTGAGAGGTGCAGAGCACCCATCCAGCACCCCCAGGGACCTGCAAAAAATCACCCTGTGGGCACCCAGCTGGAGCAGAGCGAGGTTCCCACTCTGGCATCATCTCCGTGGGCATCCACGGGGGGTTAATGCTCCTGCAGGGCCTTCCTGCTGGAAGGGACAGGGGGCTTGTGGGGCTGGGGTGGGTGTTTTTGTGAATGCTGCCTATTTAGAAGCTAAATGATGGAAAACATGGAAAATTCATTAGGGTGTCTGGGCAAGTGTTGGGTTACACGTCATTCACATCCACTTACTCAGCGGGACCTCGCGCCTTGGGGGAGAGATATATTTATATACATTTATATACACGGATTTTATAGAGAGGAGCTGTTAGGGAGTTTTTTTCCCCCTCCATTTAATTTCCAGACTGGCACAAAAATGAGACTTTTTGCCTCTCTTTAAAACTTGCTGCCCCCTCGGCCTGGGCTCGCTGGGCTCTGTCCCCTTCCCACTGCTGGGAGGTGACCGCTGCCATTCCCAGGGCTTGGAAAAGGCAGGAGCTGCTAGCCCAGGATCCAAAAAGGGCAAATCCATGGCCAGGGCTGGATCTACAGGCGGAGATCCCCAGCTTGCTGTTCCTTCAGTGCTGGCTGGGGGACAATGACAGCTGGGAGAGGAGCAGGGGCCACAGGGCCGGTCCTGTGCCCAAATTATAAATCCCCCAAAAAAACCCAGTTCTTCATTCCTGATAACTCAGAATTTCTCCTGCTTGCTGCAATACAAAACCAACCCAATGAAACCACTGTTCCAAGGTCATAGCAGCTGTTTTGTTCAGGATGCTTCAGTTTTCAGGGAGCTCTTTCTCCCCAGCTTCAACCTGTCCTGACACCACCTTCCAGCCCTGAACCACATCAGAGATGCCACCAAGCAGGGCCATGTCACCTCCTGACGGCACCTGAGCCTGCATCCCGGTGCTGGCAGCCCCAAAAACCACATCTTGAAAGCCTCAGCAGGCACCTCGTGTGCCGTTCTGTGATTTAATCACACATTTTATTTTTATTTAGTCCATGCAAAGCAAGGCCCCCGTGTAACTGTTAATTCCTGCCAGCAGCAGCCCGGGATGCAGGGAAGCTGTTTTCTTGTGCAGAGGCTGGGCTGGGCCGGGAGATCAGAGGAGTTTAAATTAAAATAGGCTCATGTGAGTCTTTATTCTTGGCTTAGCCCACAGAGGCTAAAAACGCTGTTAAGCGACGCAGCGCCGGGATCCCGCCGCTGTCAGACACCCGGCCCTGAGCGCAGCTCCACTTCAAAGCGCCGGGGCAGGGCACGGTGCACAGCGAGGCCTCATTAACCCGGGGATTGCGTTAGATGGGCCGATAGCGGGCTCTAATTAGGGCGGGAGGGGCGGGCAGGGGATCCGGGGCCGCGTCCCGTGTGTGAGTGCGCGGGGCCGTCCCGGAGCATCCCCCAGGTGAGCGCCCCGGGCGGGCACCTGCTGCGTGGGCCGGGCTCACGCGGGACGGGGCAGGCCCGCGTGGCGGGGGACGCGCGCCCGGCGGCTCCCGGAGCCTCCCGGAGGCACCCGCAGCACCCACAGCTCCCTGCAGCTCCCGCCGGCCCCACCCGGGCACCCCCGGCCGGCCGCTCCCCCCGGGATGCGCGGCGCTGGCGGGGCGGGATCCGCCCGGGAAACGGGTCGGGAGCGTCCCCCCCGCTGCCGCAGCCCCCGAGGGTCGGGCAGGGCTGCTGAGGTTGTTGATGATGTTCCCGTGTGCCTTGAGCCCGACGGGGCTGGAAAAGCCAGAGGTGTCTCGGCTGGGCAACCAAACCATCCCTGGGATGGCACCGGGGCATCGGGAGAGCGCTGGGAGCAGCGGGCGCTGCCCAGAGCTCCTGCCCAAAGCACCACCGTGCAGCAGAGCAGGAGAGAGAGAAAAACCCGGGCACGTTATGGGGCTGGATCACCCAAATTCAGGCTCTGTGAGCACCCAAATCCCGGTCCTATGAGCACCCAAATTTGGCCCTCTGAGCACCCAAATCCCGGCCCTGTGGGCACCCACCCCGCGATGCCCATGGGGTGGGTGGCCAAGGATCAGCTCGGGGACTCCACCACCGCTCGGAGACTCAGCGTTCCCCCTGCGGAGGTGCCGGGAGCCCCTTCCCCAGCCCCGGCCGGGCTCTGGCGGTGCTCCAGGAGGGATATTTCACACCAGCGCTACCAGGCGCAGTATTTCCTTTCCATCCGAGCGATTTGCAAAGCCCCCGGGTCCCTGCAAACATACACAGGGAGGGTTTTAATTCGGGCAGGAAAATAACCACAGCAGTTTGGGGAGGGCGGTCCCGGAGGTGCCGCTCCCGGTGCCGCTCCCGGTGCTGTTCCCGGTGTGTCCCCGGGGTGGCTGCAGCCCAGACGCCCCCAAAACCCCAAACAGGTTTTGCTGTTTGTCTTTGCAGCCGGTGGGTTCATTACGGCAGGGAACACCCAGGGGTTTTTTTGCTGTCTGCCATGAAATCGATACAGTAATTTCATTTCTCAGTCATAAATGAAATGAGCTGTAAAGCAAAGTTGGGTGTTTAAGCCGGAGTGAAAGAATGAATTGTTCTAATGGGGGATGTTAACGAGGGGATTAAATGTTCCTGCGAATCTTGGGGGTCCCCAAGCCAACCCCGACTGTCACGGGGCATTTTTGGGGCTCCCTGCACCTCTCCCTTGTGCTGCCTCTGACCTGTGTGGTCCAGCACCCTGGACCATATCCTCCTCATCCTCCTCATCCTCATCTCCTCATCCTCATCTGTTCCTCATGGCGACATTTCCACACAGGGGTAGACTAAAAGGAAAGGGAAAAACGAACCCAAACCAAGGAGATGTTTGTTCCCAGCAGCCTTTCAGCTGACCCAAAGCAGCTGGGGTTTTTATGCCAGGTGTTTTCAGGGGACACAACCCCTGCTGGTTTCCGAGGAGGGTGGGCAGAGGTTTCCACTCCAGGGCCGGGCAGTTCACAGCTCAGGGGATGTTTTTCTCTGCCACGGAAGGCAAGAGGTTTGCCCAGCTCCACACCGTTAAAGATTAAGCCCAGAACTCGGTCTTTGCTTTCCTGCCCACAGCCTGGCAGCCCGACCTCAGGAGCCCTCCTCTCATGGCAAGAACCCAAGACCCCCAACTCCCTCCTGCCCTTGCTCCATCATTTATTTTCCAGTGGAAAATAACCCAGCGCTGATCCGGAGCACTTTGACAAGTCCAAAAATACGAGGCCATATTATCTTTAAACCATTTTTAAAAAACCCCACAGTGAAAGCCCTATTGGGGCAGGAGAAACTCCAGCCAAGTTCCCCACATCCACCCCCTGCTCCACTTGTATTCCCCTGGAAATCCTCGCAAAGAAAAACACAGGGCCCGAAAAAAAATTTGGTTTTCATTAAAACCCTCGAATGTGAGGGGTTCTGTAGCTTTCAATGGGGCTTTGATTCCTATAGATGATGGAATGTTTTCAGAACATTGAAAAAATGTTCTCCACCTTTCTATCTTCTATCGGCGGGAACTGCGCCGGCGTTTTTCTCCCTGATAGAAGTGGCGAGGGCTGGAGGCAGATCCAAACCCTTTCCTTTATTTACCTTGAGGTTTCAGTTTAAAAATGTGATGATATTTTCTTGTGGCTTTGGAACCAGAGGAGATAATCCACACGGGGAGGAAAGAAATGGGTGGAAAACGCTGCAGGAATTTTTTTTCAAGGGGGTTTTTAATTATTAATTTTTTTTTTTTTTTCCATGGAGAGGAAGCGGGGTCACTCAGCACATGCAGGCACCCACGTACCTCTCTGAGCCCTTTTTGGGGAAGCTGAGAGGCATTTCCAACCTCTCAATCATCTCCAGTTTTGTGGAGATTGCCTAAAGAGATGATTTTATTGCCGTGTTCCATCCCTGCTCCTGGGTGTGCCAGCTGGTGGCTTTTCTAAATCCCCTTTTATAGGAGATCAGCCTTTTAATGTAATTTAATTCCATTTTTTTTAGTGAGTGTAAAGTAGGTTCTTGGCCTTGCCAGTTTTGAGGGTGAGGTTTAAAGGGCTGGAGAGGGCTGAGGTGCCCCTTCCCATCACCTCCAACCTCACCTGGTGCCAGCCATGCCCGAGGAGCCCCATGGTGCTGCACGGGCTCAAATGCCAGGCTGGGAGAGCCCCATGTCCCCTCCTGGCATTTTGGGGTGGCTTTGTGCTTTTTCCTGCAGGAAACCCCAAACCAAAGCCCTTTCCTGCTGCCCGCTGGGGCTCTGGGCACGCAGGGGAGGAGGAGGTGCCCAGAGGAGCCCAGCCCTGGGCGCTGTGCTGGAATTGGGCACCGTGCTGGGCTGGTTGGACCGGTCGGGCGGGCTGGGCCGTGCCCCTGGCACCCAGACACGCCGTGCTCGCCCCTATCGCTGTCCCTGCCCCAGCCCCGGTGGCAGCTCAGCCTCAGCCCCACCACCGCTCATTAACACCACCCCAAAAGGGCCACCCAGGCACCACGGGTGCCCAGCCCTGCTGCCCCGTGCCCGGGGAGCACCTGCAGCCTCCCAGCCTGGCTTCAGCCCAGTTCCTTCAGGGGGGATCAGAGGGATTTGAATAAACCCCAGGGAGCTGAGCACGGAGTGCCAAACCCTGGCTCCAGCCCTGCCCTGCTGACCCAGCGCCTTGGGAAGAGGGTTTGGGCTGAGTCTGGAGCTGGGTTTGAGCTGGGCTTAGAGCTGGGCTGGGAGCTGGGTGTGGAGGGGCTGGGATGTTCCATGGGATGTGGTTCCAGGGGATGTGGTTCCATGCCAGCCTGGCCATGGGGCTGCCCTTCCCCAGGCAGGGATGAGCCATCCAGGGTGGGAACAATGCAGGGTCCCGCGTTCTCCTTGTCCCCTCCAGAGCTCCTGGGCTGCCAGGGCAGGGGGTGATGGCTCTGCTCATCCCAGCTCCTGCCCCAGGGCTCTGGGAGCTGAGGAGAGCGGGAGTGTGCCAGAGCTCACGTAGGCAGAGGAGCTGCTGCCTCTCCAGGGCGGGATAAGGACGGGATGAGGATGGGACACGTTCCCCTCTCACTCTGGGCAGGCAGCAGCAGCAGACGAGGCTGGTTCGGAGCTGGGAATGCCCAGAGCCCCCGAGCAAGGAGCCAAACCCAGCCCCTGGCTCTCTCCTGCCACCAGAAATGCAAACATTATTAATTTTTTAATAACTAATTAAGAAGTTTTAATGTGCTCCCCTGGCAGGAGGGGCACAGCGGCTGCCACTGGAGCAGAGAGGTTGTAAAACACTCCCACGGAGCCTCTATGGATTTGTGGATCTTTGTTAATTGTTAATTAACACGTGGAAGCAGGCTGGATTAATGGCCAAGGACCTCGTGGTCCTTGTGTGGCCGTGGACCAGCACAGCATCCCAAAACAGCATCCCAGACCAGCATCCTCAAAAGAGCATCCCAAAAGAGCATCCCACCAGAGCATCCCATGGGCTGGGGGCTGCTGGAGCTGGGCAGCCACAGCAGGGCCGTGGCTGAGCCCCCCCAGGTCCCTCCCAAGGCTCCAAACACTCTGAAATTACCCCAATCAAAGGCCCCTCTGTAACCCGGGGCTGATCTGTGCCTTGAAGAGCTCCAGCATTTGCCTACGGGGGGGAAAAAAAAACCTTTATTAGATTAAAACCAAGCCCCTCTGCATGAATCCTCTCCCTCTTCCCAAGCCTGGTCACTTTAAAAGGCAGAAATGGAAAAAAACCTGGGATAGGTTTAGAGAACTCAGCCCTTCACAGGAGATGCTTCAGCCTGCTGTAACTTCACAAATAAACTTTGCTCTCTACCTCTGACTCGTGGCACAGTTTTGGCAAATCCAGAGCCCTTCCATGCAGTTTCCTGCATTCCCGATTGCTGTTGGAAGGTTGGGAAAATATACAGGTGGAGTGGAGGGAGCAAATTTAACTCTTTGTTGCCCAGCCTCACCCCCCGAGTCAGGAGGAGCTCAGGGCTGCTCCAGAAGGGACCAACGTTCCCAGATGGGGAACAAATCCCTGCCTCAGCTGCACGGGGAGATGCTCAGGATGGCTCAGGGAAATCAGGAATTGGGACTAAAGGAAAAGGCTGGAAGCCAGGCTCCAACCCAGCTTCCCACTCTGTGCTGGAGAAAACCTGGGGACAAGAGGGTTTCCACATCCATGGAATGGCTCCTGGGCTGCCATCAGCCTGCAAGGCTTCACAGCTGCAAAGGGATTTTGTTCTGGGTTTTTAGAACAAAACCAGGGTAATAATGATAATTTTTGTGTGAGGAACCACAGCCCCGAGCCTCAGGTGAGGCTCAGGGAGGTCTGGACTGGCTGAGGTTCATCGAGGAAAACCCAAGCACAGCAAGTCCAGTTTAATTCCCTACAAATGCCAGTGGCCCTGCTGGCCACAGCTTGGCTGGAAAGCCAAATAAATGCAAATAAAGTAATAATAATTAAATAAAATAACAAATTAAAAATGTCAGCCAGGCCTTTTGGGCCTGGACCAAGCAGAAGGAGGAAATTCCAGCCCCTCTGTGCCAGCTGCCACCACAGGAAGGTGCCCAGAAAGTGGCTGGTGAGGAATGCAGGGGCTGGGCTGAGCAGGAAGGACACATCCACACCAGGATGGAGGCCCTGGATCTGATCCTTTTTTTCCCCTCTAATCCCAGATATCAGCCTTGGCCTCGCTGGAGCACAGGGACATGTGTCAGCCAGGACATTGCTGGGGGACAAACGTGTCCTGGAGCTCCCAAGAGCCTCCCAGGAGCACCAGGAGCTCCAGACCTCCCAGGGGAGCGTGGATGAGCTGGCAGGGACACAGGGTCAGGGCAGGGATCCTGTCTGGACCACGGTGGCCCTGCTGGTCCCCTTGGCTCCAGGGCCACCAGCGTGCAGAAAATCCCTTTCCCAGCCCGCAGGGACCCGGGACAGCTGGGGAGGGAGGGGATTACTCATCTCCACAGGGACTGTGGCTCCCGGGGGAGGAAGGGATGTTTCCCATCCTCCCCTCGCACCAGGGATGGATTTTTCCCTCTCTGGGGCCAGCTGGCACCTCGCTGAAGCACCGGGGCCAGAGAAAGCCCCGTCCCTGCCCAGCTCAGCAAAGGGACCTCGGCCCCTCCTCACAACTCCAAGGGATGGAGCAGCAGCAGCAGCAGCAGCCGAGCCCCTCTGGCCAAAGCAGGAGCAGGAGCCGGGGGCAGGAGCAGCTCCCTCCGGTCCCCAGAGCCCCGGGATTCACAGCCTGCCCTGCTCTGCCCATTCCCATCTCCTGGGGGTTTGCCGGGACGGGAGGAAGGCACAGCCCGGGGAGATGAGCCGGGGCTTTGGCACGGGCACTGCAGGGGAGAGAGCAGGGAAAAGGGAGCCTGAACCTGAACCCACACTCCGCTGGTTTCTGGGAAGGGTTTGCAGTGACCACAGGGAGAACACACAGGTCTGGGCAGGGCTGGGCAGCACCTGCGGGGCCACAGCCCGGCCTGGGGAGGTGGCACAGCGGGCACTGCCAAGGAAACGCTCGGCGGGAAGGCAGGAGGGATGTGCTGACCCCAACGCCATCATTTCCCACCTACACCCGGCCGTGGAGCATCCCCTCCATCCTCTCTGCATCCTCCCAGGTCCACCAGGACTTTTCCCTCTCGGACAAGCCCTTCCCACTCCCAGCGCCGCCGTTCCACAGCCAGCCCGGGTGTTTGGGCGCTCAGCTCCCAGCTCAGACCCCGATTCCCTCGGCCGGGAACGTCTCAGAGCAGGGAGCTGATCCCTCACCGGCGGCTGCAGCGTCCCCAGCTCGCAGGGAAGGTGGGAGAGGAGGCCGGGCCGAGTCCCGGTTGTGAAATCAGCGCCGGTACCTGCCCGGCTTTGAAATGCAAAGCGCTGGGCTCCGCTCCGGCAGCGCCGCTGCGGTCTGGGCCCGGCAAAGCTCCCAACACAAACGGGCTGATCAACGAGCAGCTTCAGACCGAGAGGCATCTCTCATGCAAATGGGGTTTACCGCTAATTAAATGCACAAAGGAGATTTTTCCAGGCATCCAAGGTTGCTCCTGCGGAGTCTGAACTCCCACACGCGCACACACCCAGCGCCTCTGCAGAACGAGGCTTTTTCTGCGCACAAAGCGCTTCATTTCCATGCGCGTGGATTGGGCAACGCCGCCATTCCCGGCTCCCGCCGAGGACATCCTGAGCCAGCACCAGCTCCTGGGGCTCCCAGTTCCACCCCCGTGCCCAGCTCGGTGGGACACACAGCACTGGGACAATCTCAGCCCATTCCCAGGCTCGCTGGAGCTGGGTGAGCTCTCGCAGGTGCTGGGCTCCTGCAGGTTTGGGGAAATGGTTTTGGTTTGAGGGACAAGACCCACAAGGTCCCATCTCCCAGAGGGATCCATGAGGCCATTTACTCTCCTGTCTCATGAGGACAAAGTCCCCTGTCCCTGAGGACATGATGAGCCAGGCCAGGGATTGCTCTGCCCCAGGAATAGCCCCCAGATCCCCCCTGGGCTCACCCACAGCCCCTTCCTGCCCTCGGGGCAGCCCAGGGAGCACCACAGCCCGTGTTTTGCAGCCCCTCTCCCTCCTCCCAGCACAGCCAGAGCCCCAGAGCCAATCCCAAGCCCAAACCTCCCCTCTGCACCCTCCCCGATGGCCCAGCCATGTCCAGGCTGCCCAGTGGGGACAGGGACAGGGCACAGGGGCTCCCGAGGGCAGGCTCTGGAGGGGCTGCTGGAGTCACCCCAGCCCCGGGGGGACGCAGGGGACACTCAGGAGTCAGACACGGCCACGTTTCACAACTGCCGATGGCTCGGGCTCCCCCCGCCACCACCACCCACACTCGGGGTGTGTTTGCAATACCGAGATGTCGAGTTTGTATCTCCTGCTCATCTCCAGCTGAAGCATTCCTGCTTGTTTACTGGTCCTCTCCCCCAGTCACAGGATCCCAGTCCAGCAGAGGAGCTTTCATTTCCTGGGGACATCTTGCATTCATTAGGACTTGTTGTTATTGACTTACAAGGCTGCTAATTCCCAAGGTCCAATTTAGCCCTCAAAACCACCAACATGTGTGCTGGGGAGTTGCTACATCCCTGCCAGCAGCCAAGTGTGCTCAGCAGGCACAGAGGGAGCCCAGATTTAGAGTCGGGGAGATTTGGGACCTCTCTGCTCCGTGCTCAGCATCTCCAGTCCTGAGGGGCACCTGTGCTGCTGGCTCTGCAGGGGCACGGCCACCACACCAGCCCAAGTATTCGCCCTCTGCAAACGGGACAAATCAGACTGAAAAGCAGCTGGGGAGATGCTGTGGGGTGGCAGGGACAGTCCGAGGGGTGACAGGGACAGCAGGACCCCTCGTGCAGCCCCGGATGGGGGCAGGTGCGACCCGGGGCTGGCAGGAGCGGAGCAGAGCCCTGAGGAGCGCAGCCCAGGTTTGAGGAGTTGCCTCAGCCGCGGCTGAGCTGCACCGAGACCGCAGATGGGCTCCTCGTCTGGGCCGGGTTTAGGTCCAACAGGTTCGCTTAACTCCCCATCTCGGGCTATCTCTCCCTGCGCTGCTCCCGCAGCCGCACTGCCCACGAATAAATAAATAAAGAAATAAATATAATGTACGGTGTGGCGAGAGCGAGCTTAACTCGGGCCCCCGGGGGCACTGAGTCACCTCAGACGGGATTAAAGGCTGGTGGCTGAAGCAATTCCAGCCCCCGGCTCCGGCCCCACCCCGGCCGGGAAGCTGCAGCCCCCGGTGGCGGAACCACATGGAAGCGGCCCCGGCCCGCCGCGGTTCGGGGCTGGGCGCGGAGCGGCGGTCCGGGCAGCCCGGGGCGCTCCGGGGCCGCGGCAGCCCCGCCGCGATGGCTGCAGATTGCGAGGGGCGGCGGCGGCCCCGGAGCCACCGGCGGGACGGGGGGGATGCACCTGCAGGAGCGCCCGGCCGTGACCCCCGCTCCGGCCGGGCTGGGCTGGGCACGGCCCGGGGACACGAGACCCCGCTCAGAGGGACGGGAAACAGAGCTGGAAGTGCGGGTTCTGCCCCAGCACGGAGCTGGGACCAGGCACGACTCCCTGCCCCCTTCCCTGCCGCGGGGTCTGCAGCTTTGGGGGCTGCCCTGGGTGTCCTTGGGTGGCACCAGGAGCTGGGGCTCCCGGGTGGCCCAGAAGTCCTTCAGAGATGGGGGGGAAGCCATTTCTCTGAGCCTGAGGAGCTGCAAAGGTTTTACCTGGGGGCACAGGGACAGCAGCTCTGCCCTGGGCCCGGATCCCCACGGGGGTGAGCAGAGGGCTGGGATTGGCATCCCGAGGTGCAGCTGTGCCCCCAACCCTGGGGCAGGGACAGCAGAGCATCCTCGGCAGGCTCAGGGAGCTCATCCACCTTCCTGCAGGGATCCTGGACCCTGGCAATGGGCTCCAGGCTGCCCCTGAGTCCCAGGAATGGGCTCCAGGCTGCCCCTGCTGTGGGAGTGCCTGGTTTTGGAAATCAGGCTCCTGGAGTGCTGCAGGAAAGGTCAGGAGCTGCTCTAGGAGCTCATTCCCAGAACCAAATCCCAGGAAAGCCAGCCTTGGGCTCCTCTGGAGCATTGATTCTCAGCTCATGGCCGAGAGGGACAGGAATTCATTACCATGGATTTGGAAAATGCAGATGAAGAGGAGCCTGGGCAGGACAGAGGCACCTCACTGCAGGCAACCTCTAATTAAAGGGTTCAATTAATTCTTCCCAGGGTCAGGTCACCACTTCAGTGCCCCTCAGAGCACTTTGTCCTGGGAAAATCCCAATCCCAGCCATGGTTGGGAGCATATGGGTGACATCAGACCCAGAGAATCACCTGCTGATCAACCAGGATGGGACAACAACCAAAAAGGTCCCTTTTGGCATTAAAAATCTACATCTCACCCTTGGAAAGGCAAGCCCAAAAGTCTTTGGCTGGGGATACACGTGTCCAGATGCAGCAGAGGCTGAGCTGTTCATGGAGACCCAGGAGAGATGGGAGAGGGTCTTCCCAACACACAGCCAGCCCTTGAGAAAGATGAACAGCTCCAAATTGTTTTTAACAGCCTTAAAACAGGAGCTGAAAAATCCAACGGGATCATTTCCTCCTGGACATATTTGGGAACCTATTTATTTTATACCTTGTGAAAAAAAAGAAATTCCAGGTTGTAAGTGAGAAGCCAAGTAGGGAAAAAAAAAAAAAAAAAAAGAAGAAAAGAGGGGAGGGGGAAAGAAAGAAAACAAATTTGAACTGGGCCTGTTTTCCGTGCAGTATTAAATCTCCAGCACACAATGAATCATGCAGTCCTCGGCCTAACTAGGAGGACTCCAGAAAGTCTGTAGGATGAAGGAGTCACTGGAGACTCCAAGAAATATGACAGGCTTGCTCCAAAGTGCACAAAAGGTTTTTTTAGGAAAGGAGAAAGAAAAGAAAAGAAAAAAAAAACCCTCTGAAATTACAGCCCTGCACCAGCCTCATTTGTATAATCCCTCTCAGGGCCGGGGGCTGTTTGCAGCTCTCAGCAGGAGCAGCAGGAGATGGCAGAGCCCAGCCTAAGGAAGATGGATGGGAACTCCTGTCCCGGGTCCAGAGCTTCTGTTTACGGTGGGACAGGGGAGGCCCGGGCCAGGAGGAGCCCACAAACCCCAGAGAAGCAGGGCTGGAGTCACCAAACCTGTTCCCTGCCCCCAGGCAGCCACGTTCACCCAGACCAGCCTGTCTGCTGCTCCAGCACAGCCTTCACCCCACGGGGGCACTGCCCCAGAGCTGCAGAGTTTGCCAGACACCCAGCCTCAATCTGTGCCTTTGGTTTGCTCTCCCTCGGCCAGCAGTGCCCCCCATGGGCATTGGTGCCTCACCCAGCCCTTGTTTCTGCACCTCCTGCTCCCTCTCCCTCCCTTTGTCCCACACCGGGCTCCCAGTCCCTCCTCTCCTCCATGGAATTCCAGGAAAAGCCACTTGAACCTCTCAGGTTTGACCTGGCAGCCTTGGGGAAGCTCCAGCAGCTCTGGGCCAGCCTCTCCAGCCTCTTGCTCTCCTTCCAGCCTCTGGGGCTGGACATCCTGAGGGATGGAGCTGGAGGAGATCCCTGGGGGTTCTGAGGCTGCCTTGGTCTGGAGAGAGGGCGCAGAACCAAGAGCTCTGGCAGTGATTCCAGCACTTCCAGAGCCCGTGGAAACCAGCAGGGAGAACCAGCCCTGGGCATAGCAGAGAGCAGAGACCCCTGACCACGGTGCCACCGAGGCTGCCCAGCCCCACAGGGATTTATTTACCTGCTCCTTGAAATCAGCCTCTCCTGCCCCCTGTAAAAACCTCGGGACCTGCAGCAAGAGGCAGCTGTGGATCCCGGGAAGGGCAGCCCCTCCTGCCAGGAGCTCCTTCCCCTCTGGGCCCAGCTCCAGGAGTTTGCTCACACATTGTGGCCGGGGTGAGCCCCAAACCCCCCGGTCCAGAGCAGAGGATGTCACACCCTGCCCAGGCCATTCCTCTTTGGAACTCGTGGAAGGAACTCAGGACTCAGCACAGAGCAGGGCAGGGGAAGGAGGCTCTGGGAGGAGGGGGCTGCCCCTTTTTTTGGGAAGAACAGGCTGCAGCAAGCAAAAGATGGAATTGTCATTCAGCTCAGCCCAGGCACCATTCAGGCAACAAAACTGTCACTGGTTTAGCTCCATCACCACCATCACAGACCCTTCCTGGGGTGACCTTGGTGCAGGATGGATGCACTAAAAACCGGGGGAGGGGCAGAAAGCTCAGCCCTGGGCAAGCACAAGCACAGCAAACTCGTTCCTTGGCCTTTCATCTGCTTAATAACACTCTCTGTGGCATCCAGAGAAACCTGGGAATGGCAGAGAACACGAGCTCCTCTAAAACAGGGATCCACCTTCTCCACATGTGCTGGAGCTCAGGGAGCTCCAGTGGGGACAGCGACCCAGGGAGCAGCAGAGCCTGGCAGCAGCTGCTGAGCCACCAAAGCCTCCACGGGGTTTCAGCTCTCCTGGCTGGGAAATGGAAAGAATTATTCCTCTGATAAAAAGAGCTCAGATCCAGGGTTCAGATCCAGAGAACCACCCAAAAAACCATCCCAAAGCACAGCAAAGAACCAAAAGGAGTCCCCGGGTCCATCTGTGGTCACCTCTGCATCCTCAGAGTGCAGGACACAGCTCAGCACATGGGCAGACCCTGGGATGGGTTCACAAACATTTCTCCAAGCCAAGCCCAGACCCCGCTGTGTTCTCCCCTCAGGATCAGTAAGGAAATCGCGGAGGATGCTGCAGGAGGGCAGCGAGGGGCAGCGAGCCTCGGCCGGGTGGGAGGCGCAGCCTCAGAGGAGCCCCGGGAGGTTCCCGAGCCAAGGCTGACCTCCACAGGCCGGCGGGATCATCACAGCCCGGGATCTGGGATCATCAAACCGGGATCCGGGATCATCAGCCCGGGATCCGGGATCATCACAGCCCGGGATCCGGGATCATCACAGCCCGGGATCATCAAACCGGGATCCGGGATCATCACAGCCCGGGATCATCAAACCGGGATCCGGGATCATCACAAACCGGGATCCGGGATCATCACAAACCGGGATCGTCATCACAAACCCGGGACCGTCACAGCGCCGGCTGCTTCTGGCACCAGCCCCACCTGGAAACATTCCCAATCCCTGCCCACAGCCCGGGCCTTTCCCCACCAGCCTGTCCCAGTGCCACCAAAGCTGGGGACACCTCTGGGGCCGGGAATTCTTGCTGCGTGTCCCAGGAGGGCGGCTCTGCAGGGAGACACAGGAGATCCTGGGCTGGTTCCTGCTCTCCATCTCTCTGCTGCATCCAGGACTCTTCTTGGAATCTCCCCCAGAGTTTCCCACTGCTCTGGAAATTAGGAGGGAGTGAGAGACAGGAATGCAGCAGGCAGGGAAGGTCTGCAGTGCACAGAGGGGTCTGACAGGACCTGCAGGAGATGGAGCCCCCAGGAGCTGATCCAGAAATCCCAATTGCCCCAAATCCACATCTCCTGCTCCACCAGGTGACAGCAGGCAAGGACTGTTTACCCCTTTGCATTACTGGGAAGGCCTATCCTGTATCCCAATAATCACTAAGGCAGCAATTTGAGGATTTGCTTTTCAGCTGAAACAGAGGGAAAGGTCCCACGGTGGAGCCAATATCGAGGCTCCTGTTCCAAGAAAGTCTGAGCGAGCACAGCCCTGCCAGAGCCAAGGCATCCCTGGAGGGCAAGGACAGCTCCTGCCTGGCTGAGGTTTGCACCAGCAGCTGCTGCTGTGAATTCCTAGACACAGCCTCTGCCTCCTCAGAGCCCGGCCTTTGTCTGGGTGTCAGCGCCAAATTCCAGAGTGGATCCACTCTGCCCTCGCCTGTGATGGGAAGGGAAACCCAGCAAGGTCCCCGTGGGAGGGCAGCTGGAGCTGGAGCTGCTGCTGGGGGCTTCAGAGCTACCTGGCAGTTCAGGCTGGTTCTCCCCTCTGTTGGACCAACACTCCTGGTAGAGCCAGGAGCCTTCTGGCTGCTCTCTGAGTGAAGATACAGAGATCCCCCACCTTCCATCTCCTGTTCCAGCAGCCAGCATGGCCAGAGCAGGGATCCTGGGGGTCAGCACTGCTGGAGCCCCTCCTGGCCTCTCTGCACAGGGGGTTCTGCTGCAGCAGGGGTTTGCCAGCCCAGCTCCTGCAGGTGTGATAAAATCAACCTTTGGGAGCAGCTAAACCACGGCAGGAGCGAGCAGAGGGGCTGTTCCTCCCAAAACACAGCTTTGCCCCAGGGTCAGGGCTGGGGAGCTCTGCCCCAGGCTGGGGCTCACCCCAGGGCACCCAGAGGCAGCTCCTGGGCCCAGGAGGGACCCCCAACGATGCCGTGGAGCTCAGCTCTTCCCAGGAACCAGCCCTGACTTGCCTGGGATTCAAGGCCCTCTCTTATCTTCTGCAGCAGCTCGGGCTCGTTGTGAAATCTCCCCAGTGGAGATGTTGGCAGCCAGGATTTATGGCTTCTGTAGTTTCCCTTTCATGGCTCCAGCTGGGGAAGCGCTGGCGAGGGATGAAAGGTGCAGCTCGGGGAGGGATGGCAGGAGAGCACTTCAAAGGCTCCCAGAGTCGTGTTAGGATACTCAGGATCCTTCTCTTCCAGCCATCCACAACTTCCAGCAGCCTCTCCCTCCTCAAGCACGGCGCTAAAACCATCTGGAACCAGAGTCAAGCACCTGCAGCTGAGCTCTGGAGCAGGAGCTGCCCTCAGGAGCCCCCAGCAGGTTTCTCTGCACCCCCAGAGAGTGAAATGTCAGCTGGCTCAGGCAGGGCAGCAGCCACGGCAAACCCAGGGGTCTCGTGGGAAAGACGAGCAGGTTTTGCTCCTAAGGGAAGTGTGGGCTGGAGGGGAGGCCAGAAGGAGCCTGAGAAGGGATTTTGGCCCCTGATGCCTCTGGGCAGGTCAGGCTGTGAGCAGCTTTGTTCGTGTGCATCTTTCACTGCCCCCTGGGACAGAAGGATCTCAGAGTGCCCGGGCTGGGCTGCCACACTCTGCTGCCTGCAGGGAGCCAGGGGCAAAATCCATCCTGTGAGCTGCCTGCAAGTGTGCAGAATCTCTCCTCAAGGAACCTCACAGAGAAGAATTCACCCAAAGGTCAGAGCAGCATTATTTCACATTCCTCCTTGGCTGCTGACTCTGGCTCCAAGGCCACAAAAAGCCGGGAAATTAAAGCCCCATGAAGAAATCTCACCCTGAACACTTCAAACCCACCAAGCCCGTGCATGGAGCCTGCATTAAATGCTCCTGTGCTGTTGTGGATCTGATTCCTGGGTGAGTGGGTGCAGCAAGATGAAGAGCCAACCACTGCCCTAAAAAACAACCAAACACAGACTGCAGGAACTCCCAGTCCCTATAAGAGCTATTGCCTGAGGAAATTAAAACTCAGAAGTAGCTGAAGCAGCACATGCCTGCCCACACTAAATCCCCAAAAGCTCCCAGCACTTTCCTGCCCTCTGTCCTTGCCTGGGCATCCTGGCTCCTGTGCCACAGGTGATGCCACCTAGCAGCCAAACAGCACAGGCTCCATTCTCCAGCTCCAAACACATGCACAGATCCAGCCAGGCTGGATGGCAAAGCTCAGCTCCAAGGCACAGAGCAGGGCTGGGTGCTCACACAGCTCTGGGGCCCTGCTGGAGCTTCACCCCCAGCAGCCAGGGCAGCTGATGAACTGGAGTCACTGTGAGCAGCACTGCTAAGAAAAGCCAGTTCCCTCAGAGCACGTGTCCTTGTCCTCAAGCAGCCTCCAGGGCAGCGACCTCAGGTCCCCTCTTCACCCCAGGAGCTCCTGACAGGAGGTGCAGCAGCGCTGGGACTCACCTGGAGCCACACGTGAGACTTGGGCCAGGCCAGGTTCAGGGCCAAGCTCTGCCCTCCACAGGGTCCCCACTCAGCTCTCAGAGGGAGATGATTGTAGCTACAGATGGGAAATACCACCAAAATCTCCCAAAGGAAATGATTACTTTGAATTTCTGAAATTAAATTATTGAAATGGAACAAACACCCAGTCAAGGAAAGGGGAATAGTTCACCCTCCATTTTAATTACCCTCCATTTTCACAACAAATGGGAACAGCCTGCCTGACACAGACCAGAAATGAACTCATGGCCTCTAAAGTCAACTCCAGGGATCCAGTTCATCCCATTCCTCATTAGGCTCTTCCCAACAAGAACTTTACCCCAAAAACAACCTCCAGCAGCTGTGCAGGAGCTCCACATGGCTGCTCACAGGGTGCAGCTCTTCTGCTCTGTGTTTAAAGGCAGCAAAGCCTCTAATGCAGCTCAAAGCCTCAGGCAGGAAATGGCTCAGGAAGACAACTGGGGGGTCATCACCTTTTTCCTGGCATCCCATAATAGCAGGAGTATCCAGGGGCTGGAGCTCCCCTGGGAGAGCTCTGTGCACAGAGCAGCTGGGAGAAGCTGTCTGGAGCTGCTGGGCTCCCTGCAGCAGCCTGGGGCTGCTCTGCACTGGGAACATCTGGAGAGAGGCAGCAGCAAAGTCATGGAGGCAAGGGAGAAAAGCAGGAGAAGCTGCAGAGGATGGAGGAGCCTGGATGGACCCACAGCAGCTCATGGCCCTCTGCACACTGGACAGAACCAAGAAAACCATAAATAACATTTGTCTGCTCCTGCTGCCACTCCAAGCACAGCTTTCTGTAGGACCCTGAGCAGTGGCCCTGCCTGCTCCAGTCAGTCCCATGTCCCTGGGCAGGCCTGGCCCAGGCTGGCAGTGCACAGCACATCAAAGCAGCCCCAGCTCCCTCCCTGGCAGCCTCTCAGCCCTGCTGCCTTCGGTGTCTGGCTGCCCCAATCAGCATTTTTAATCACTGAGGATCATTTAGATTTAGAACATTGCTGCACTCTGCACTCAGAGCTCAGCCCATAAATGATTTCTCCTCTCCCCCACATTCCCCCTGTGTGGACAGGGATGTTTTCAGACTCATTAAGAGGAGCAGTATCACTTTAATCTGCCTCTTTAAAATAACAATTCTGTGTGCAAACTGACAAAGTCATTCCCTAGGTCCTGCCAAGCCCAGAGCCGTAGGCAAAGGAGCTGAGACGTCCCTTAGCATCAATTTTGTTTGTTTATTTATAAAGTTCACATGTTTGATCTTTGTTTAGCAACTGTTTTCATCTCCCTGTCCAGTGGTAAGAACACAGCAGTTCTTCTCTTGAGTCAAAGAATCATCAGTTCCCTTTTCCCAGCTCTGGAAAGAATCCAGCATCAGCTTGGAGAGCTCATCCCAAATTTAGGCAGGCCCAGAGCAGGAGGCTGCTCCCCCCACTGCTCACCAGGCACAGGCCAGCTCTGGATCCCCCTGAAATTAAGGTTTTCATTAATTACCTGATGACTAACTCACCTCCATGGCTGGGATGACTTTCAAACGTTGCCATCTCGACCCCAGCGTGCTCAGTCACAGCTTTGGGCAGTCCTGGAACAACACTAACCCAGGTTAAAACACTTTGGTACTGCCAGAGCTGCTGCACCTTGTCTGAAAGCAGAAGACAGCAAAAAAACCCACCCGAAACTCAGAACAAGAGCTCTGAAATCCAGGAATTCTCTTATGGGATCAATGCAATCTCAACTCCTGAGGGGGCCACTCAGGGGATAAAGCTAAACCAAAGCTGAGATTTTTTTGGATGTCTTTTAAATCAAATCTCACACATCTCTGAAAACCTACGTTCCATAGAAAAACAAACTACCAAGATCTGTTCTTAACTTTCCACTGAAAATCTGAAAAAAAAAAAATCATCTCACTTCTCCTAAAGAAATTGTGGAAATTCATTATTTCTCAGCTTGCTCTTAATTTTAAGGAAGTTCTAAATTCTCAGGGGCACCACAGCTGGTTATAATGTTAGAAATAACATTAATTCTGCCTTAATTCACATCACCACTGAAAAAACCCTAAAGCTGAAGGCCAAAAATGGAGAACATAATTACCAATAAGTTGTGTTGTGCAGTTTAGCCCATCACCCTGCAGTCCTGGATTGCACATGAAATCTTCAGAAATAAGAGAAAGATCTGCTTGGTAGTGAAAATATAATTTTATTTAACAATAGCTGCCAGCAGTATACTGGTATATCTGTAAAAGATGTTCCAGAAAGTGAAAGACATAAGCAAACTACAACAAATTGTATCAACTCTTCAAGTATTTCTGCAAACCACGCTCCAACCCTTGATGTCCTGTCTTGGGAGTCTCCATCCCCTCATCCTGCTCCCAACCCCCTCCAGAAACCAAACTCAGGAGTTGGTGGCACAGCTTCTGAGGCAGATGGAGCATTTCTCACTTGGGTTCCAGCCTTCTCCTGAAAAATATTCACTGGATGGCTTCAGCTGGTTCTGAGTGGCAAAGGGAGAGCAGCAGAGTTGGCTGCACTTCACCACTTTTTGTTCTGCACCCCGATAGGCATCAGTGGGTTTGGCTCCAGCAGCTCCCATTTACTCCTGTCTGTGCTCCTTTGATACCAAATGCTAATTTGCTGCTTTAGCATAAAAATTTGATTACATCTCTCTCCTTATCACAGAGCTGCACACAGCTCTGGATCAGTTTGGACATGCCCAGTGTGGAGAAAACACCGATTTTATGGGAAAATGCAAAGCTGCAAGCTGGGGCTGCCCTGTGGGACATGCAGGGAAGGGATGGACAGGCTGGAATTGTTCCACAAGTCCCACACACCTCTTGTTCCACAGGCAGCCTTTCCACAGCAGGGATCTCCTCAAGAAGGAAAGCTTTGTTAAGGGGAAAAAAATAAAATAAAACTGCACCTAGGATAATCTGTTCTCCCACACAAAAACAGGGTGCAGGTGATGGATTTTCCCCTTGTGTTCAGGAAATACACAAGTCACCTGTTTTAATGCGAATTTAAGCATATTTCAGCTTGAGAATAAAGCAAGTTATTCAGCATGCTAATACATGCAACCAACTTGCAAACTGGAATGCCTACTTGAAAGGGTAACTGCTGTTTTTAAATTGGAGAAGGGGCTAGAAGCAGCATTTTAAATTTAAACAGGGGGTAGATTAATTGCTGTTTGATGAAATTAAAAATGCATTTAAAGATCAGATTGTAAACAAGTTGACAGAAGTCAAGGATTTACATAGTTATGAAAGGGCTTTTTTAATTAGTGTGGAGCTGGTGATTGGGGCCAGATGAAAGTGCTCTGCCCACAGCAGACGCTGCCGTTCCCCTGCTCTGCAGGGATCACCTAGGGAGCTGGAGCTGCTCCTCTCCAGCAGATTCCTGCTCCCTCCCCGAGCCAGGAGGGGCTGGGCAGCTCCTGCCACAACAAAACTGCAGCAGGAAGCCTGAGAGCCACCCAGGACAGTTACCACACCAAGCTGGAGCTCGTTGGAACTCCAGCTCGGAGGGAAAGGCTGCTCTGTGTGAGATGAGGAGCCCCTGGTCACAGCCAGCTGGAGCTCTGTCTGCAAGCTCTCAGACACACTCAAACCACTGAGGGAGGAGGGCAATGGTTGGAAGGGCTCTGAACAGCAGAGGGGATGGATGATGGCAGAAGAAGCCTGAGCTGGTGTTGAAGGAGGTGGGAGCTCCTGGCTGTGGGTGCCCTGCTCTCTGCACTCCAGGGATAATTCCTGACCCCACAACCCCATCAACACAACTTTCAAGGGCCATCCTGACCTGTTTTTGAAAGGAGAGCTAAAAATTCACAAAGATGTGCCCACAATCACGTGCTTCCTACAGCCCTGTGAACTCTGTGCTGGCCAAGGGCACCAAACCAAGGAGGGTTGGCTTTGGGGTTTTTCACCCTATGTGTCACTAAAAATGCTGTTATCTAAAGAAAAAAGTCATTCCTCTTTCTAGATGTCACGTTGGAGCAGAGACTGAAGCCCTACAGAGGATTCTTATGGCTGAGGAACTTTATTCAGGAGGAGAACGTGACATTAGAGTAATTGATCCAGGGCTACAGCCAAGGTTCTCCTCACCAGGTCACCCCCAGGATTCCCCTCTGTGCCTAAACATTTCTGAAACAAAGCAGAACAGGGGTCAAAAGTGTATCTAAGAGAGTTTGAACAGGGGTTCAGTGTATCTAAGAGAGTTTGAACAGGGGTTCAGTGTATCTAAGAGAGTTTGAACAGGGGTTCAGTGTGTCTAAGAGAGTTTGAACAGGGGTTCAGTGTGTCTAAGAGAGTTTGAACAGGGGTTCAGTGTATCTAAGAGAGTTTGAACAGGGGTTCAGTGTGTCTAAGAGAGTTGCCTTTGAAAGAGATGTGACAGGACTGCTAAGTGCCTTTATATTGGAATTCTAGCTCTAGGAAGGCAAGGCAAGGCACCACAAGCCAGGGTTACAAATATGGATCTGGTTCTCTACCTCTTCTATGTCCAATTAACTCCATGGGTACATAAAGTAGCAAAAGCAGGATGCTTAGAAAAATCAGGCTGGTTTTCAGAAAGCCAGTGCTTTACCAAAAAAAAAAAAAAAAGAAAAAAATTAGTGTATAAAAGTGTTTGTGTGAGCATTTCCACGTTATTGCAGAACGTTAAATATTCCAAGAACAACCTAGCAGGAATAGCACTTTCCAGCTTCTAAAATCAGTTAAATATAAAAGTATCTTTACAAAAAAATAGGCATATAAGTCTAGCATTCTTTGGAGTTGTTTATGATGGTCTTTTAAAAATAACCTAGCAGTTTATTTCGTGCATCAAAACCATTAATTTTAAACAAGAAAACTATTCCCTGGTTTAGAAACATTTGAAAATTGCTTTTAAAAAAATTGTAGTGCTATTCCTCAATGTTGCTGTAAAAAGATTTAAGTATAGTAGTGCAATGATTATGAGTATGCAAAACTGCAGTCCAGGTGCACAGAAACAACTGGGATAAGTTCAATGGAAAGGACTGGATTCCACCACCATTTCTTTACAAAATTCCCAGATTTCCATTCAGGAAAAGAAACACCCTACTATCATTTAAGGCAAATGTTCTTTTTAAAGGTCACTTTAGCTTTCTTCAGGGAAGAAAGGACGTGAAAAAGTTCCCATTTCATGGCTCTCAGTCCATTTTGCATCACTAATCATTGCACTGCTATTCCCCACCCAGAGTTAGGACACTACAGCTTCCATGGATTTGGGCTATGACAGAACAGATTTTTAAGTAAAAATCACCAAAAATACCTATACAAAACAAAAAGGCTCTTAACTACCAAAAAGAAAGCCACTTGCAATTCTTAAGGTGAACAGAGGGCAGCTTCCAACTCTGCTGTTTCCTGATGGAAAATCCTGACAATTATTTGTTTGCTGCAACTCAAAATTCATACAATGCAGGTGTTTAAATCTCCTCAAGCTCTTGAAGACACAATAAACATCAACTCTGAGCTTTGAGCTTCCTGCCCCAGCTCTCAAGCCTGGATTCAAACTTGCCTGATGCTGAGGTCATTCAAATCCAAGGTTCACATTGAGTCCATTCTCAACCATTACCGTGACTTCCAATCCAAGAGATTTTATAAAAATACAACAAAACAAACCAACAAAACATTGCCAAATATTTTGCAAATGGCTCTTTTGGATACTAAGTTCCCTTCTCTATGTAAATAGGATAGACAAGCAGGTACAGTTCAACGTGTCACAGCTATGACAGGCGTGTACAGATCTTCTGGAAAAGCAATTAATTCCAAAATACATAAATATTCCTTGTACCATACAGTGAGACAGGATCCTAAACCAATTCCTGGACAAATCATGGACCAAATGTTTACAGAGAAAAGCAGCAGGGGCGAGCCAACCCTTCACACTGAAGAATCCAGAGTCACCCCAGTGCAACAGGAACACGACTGCATCCACCGGATTCCAAGGCTGTGAGAGGAGGTCAGGAAAAACAAGCCTGTCATTAAGTCTGCAAACTTTAGGTAATTACTGTACCTGGTCTATCCACGTGACTTGGAGTAACTGCGAGTTCATGCAAAAACCAATGGCTATTGATATGAAAAGAGCAGTCTGTTAGAAGCATTGTTATGGGATATGCAGGATCTCATCCTTTGCAAGTGCTGGTTACTTGGTGAGTCTCTTGGCTACGTCACTGTAAGCTATTTCAATCTCCTTGTCTCCAGGACAGGTGTTGGTGAACTCATCCCTGCTGTAAGCATTTGTCAGGTATCTCCAGATCCCTGTCATCTCCTTGGGAATCTCAAAGTTGCGGTATTTTTTGGCCACCACCTGGAATGACAGAATTACTTTAGGAATTTACATCCTTCACTTCCAACACTTTGCCAGCCCTGGCCACTCTCCTGTGAAGTTATCCTTCCAGCTTGGACACTAGGGATGACTCCTGCAGTCTCCAGAGGCTGTTCTGAGGGATGCCCTGGCCCTGGCTGTTCCTCAGGGCTGCTCCTGCCTCGCTCCCTTGGGGCTGTCCTCACCCAGGGAAACTCTTCTGCAGGCAGCCAGAAACTGAGCCTGTGGCTCCATCTGCAGTACAGAACTGGCACAGAGCACTGCAGGCAGGGGGAGGCACCAAACCACACTGATGTGGGCACATCTGCACTCCTGTGGTTGTCCCAGGCTGCCTCTTACAAGATTCCAACTTGGTTATTTATCCAATCCCTTTATTTGTGTCATTAACTTTGTTCTGGAGCAGTTTCCTCTACACAAGTGAGCAGACACCCCCTTCAGCCATTACCTGCTCACCTGATCTTCACCCTCCTCCTCCTTGTGAGCTCTGCAGCTCCCTGAGACCACGAGGTCAGTGCAGGGAAATGGGGTTTGGCTCTCTGCTGCCCAACCTGCCCCCAGCAGCACTGAGCTCCACTGCTCAGAGCCCTCAGAGCGCCTCAAACCTTGCACAAACTCAGGTGCTATCAGTGCAGTTAAGCTTACAGACAGCTGCAATTAGCTGGGCTCAGGAATGCCACAAAGCACAGATATTTTCCCCTGCATTTTCCCTCGCAGCCCCCCAGGTTTGACCTTGACAATGTGCAGTTTGGGCAGCAGGTTGCAGTCAGCCAAGGTCATCTCGTTGCCATCCAGGAACTTGCGGGTGGAGAGGGTGACATCCTCCAGGCTGTTCTCATCGATCTCGTCGGGCAGGGGGGAGTTCAGGTACTCATCCAGCTTCTGCAGGGTTTTCAAGAGGCCACGCTCTAAGGCTGCACAGGAAGGCATGATTCAAAACAAATACTGAACTGAGACTGGTACCAGATCTGAAATACAAACCCCACGTCCCTGTGCTACCCTGAAGGATCTGTAACCCTTGGGCAGTTTTTGTGTCTCTGTGCTCACCACAACACTGAAACTGGACCAGAATCTCTTTAAATATCCCACAAATGCAGGTTATTTAAAAGCTGGCTAATACAGGAGTTTGCACTAATTTAACATACTGTAAGACTACCCACAAGGGTTTATTTTTGGTTTAAAAAGTGGCTTATGTCAGTTTCTTAAGACTGTGCCTAACTGGCTTAAACTGATTAGAATTAAGCTATGCTGGGGTTTATATACATTTAAACATAATCTGTTTAATGTCACATGCTCAGCAAACAGCCCTGACCAACCCAGAGCACCCAGGCTGATGCAGGAGCACAGCAGGATTTGGAAGGGAAGAGCAGGTTTATGGAATGCAGCAGCAGAGGGCAGCACACCCCATAAAATCCCCGTTTATTTCCCAACTGTTTACAAATATTTTGCATCATCCCTTTGAAATGCAGCAGAAAGGAACCCTGATACCCTGAGTTTGGTTTTCCCTCTAAGTACTTTGAGGACAAAATTGATTTGTACTGAACTACTTAAAGGCCCAGCTGTGAGTTCATTACCACTTATTGATCCCTCCTGTGAAATCTCCTGTTTTCCCTCCACACAAAAAGGTTTTAATCCTTTAATGGAAGTGACACAAACTAAGCTTAGCTCAGAACTCTGAATGGGAGCCCTCAGTCCTAGAGAGGTGAAAGAAGTGCAGCAGATGCACAGAAATTCAACCACTGGGGCATGACACAAATTCTTTATCCTTCATTCAAGAGTTTGGAGTGGCTGCTGCACAGAGAAGATCCAGTGCCAGGGATAATTACAAACCATGCACACCCCACTGAAATTCTGATTGAACTGAAGATCTCTTTCAAATGTTGAAATCTCTGACATTAAATTTAAATAAGATTTTCATTCATGAGACTCTCAAGAGTCCACCAACATGCAGTTAAATCTGTCAGGGAGACACTTCCCACAGAGCTGCTCTGAAAAACACAAGACAGTGAAAGCAGGAGTGCACTGTCCCCAGTGACCCACCTTCATTAGCTTCTGGTCTGGAGTTCTTGATAAAAGCAGAAAATTTGGCAAATATATCCATTCCAGCAGTGTTGGATTCTGGATGCTTTGGTGAGAGTTTCAGGTACCTGAAAAGCAGCAAGGAGCAGATCTACAGCACATTTAGCAGAATGGTGCTCACCATCTATTAATTAGCCCAAAATGGCACTTTGGTACTGATTTATCCTTTTCCAGACTGGCTCCTAAGTGTAGGATCACACACTGAGGTTTTTGAACCCAGCACTTCCCAGAGGGAAAGAAGCACATTGCTGCTTTCTGAATGAGACATTTGGTACAAGCAGAGTCTGAGGAGCCCAGGGGCACCCAGAGCTCCCCCAGTCCACTGCTGCCAAGGGGGCACATCACTCATCTGGAAGCAAAATACAGAGTTTTCCATTTCAATTAGCATCAGAGAATGATGGACTCCACAGCTCTTAACAAAAGCCTGAAGTTTTGCCATGCTGAAAAGACAAAACAGTTCAGTCTGTTAAAGGCAGCCTCTGGATCTGCCTGCCAGCTGAAGAGCAGAAAGCCAAGAGTCTGGAGAAAGTCTGAACACATTAAAACAAATTCTCACTACAGTTTAGGACTAAGTTTCATACAGCAGACTCATCTTCATGTGCATTATTTGGACACAAAGGTGCCTGTCACCAAAAGGGAGAGTCTGACAGTGCAGAAAGGATGACTGGGGTATACAAAGGATAATTTAAAAATAATCTCACAGAGAAAACAGGTTTTGATCTAAAGATGAGGGAGCTGAGGGGAGGAAGGTATGACAAGCAAGAACTATTCCATGTCTTCAGTTTATTGATGCTGAAGAACATCTTGGGGCAGAAATCCCCTGTGAGAGCTGTGCCTGTGGGAGGTGACAAACCATCAGTTTAACACTTACTTGGGTGGGGCCAGAACATCTTCCAGGAACTCTTCAATCTTGTTCACATCTGTTCTCACTTCCCCATTGTATGTGATGAAGGGGGGGTGAGTGCCTGGAGCCAGATTCTGAAGGTCTGCTGGTTTCCTGGGGTGAGATGCAAACCCATGAAGAGTAAGCAGGGGACAAAATTTCATTGCTATGACCACAAACACACTGCTGAGGTTTCCACATCCT
Organism: Serinus canaria; assembly: GCF_022539315.1. NCBI lineage: Eukaryota > Metazoa > Chordata > Aves > Passeriformes > Fringillidae > Serinus > Serinus canaria. The sequence goes on along the minus strand of NC_066336.1, from coordinate 5,466,926 downwards.
CAGTTTTAAACAGACACCACCAGTTTTCTTTCTAAAAAGTGAGTTAACAATTAAACATTTTGAATACACTAGCTAAAAAAGAATTTAAACCAGTTAGAAACAATTTCCTCCTACCTCTGGCTGTGTTTATTCTCAACTCATACAATGTAGACTAGAAGAGGGATTCCTATAGACACACCTCACACTCTCCCTCTTTCCCCAGCCCTACAGAGCAGTTTATATATAGCATAATCTGTGCTAATCCTCCCCCCTCTGGAAAGAAGCAGCTCTGCCCCAGCCCAGTGTATAAAGCATTTCTTATGAGCCCAGGGAGGTTGGTTCCAGGCAGGCTGACAGATGCATGAACATCATGGTTAAAATTAAGCTTCAGTTTCCCCCAGTGAAAAAGGTATTTACAAACAAGAGCAGCACACCTGGGAGAGGAATCCCACACTGGGATTATTCCTGAGAGAAACAGCAAAAAGCTGAAACACTCAGCCATTTCCAGCTCTATTTCTAACATTTCCCTCAGGCAGCCTGGCCACCACCTCCTGCTGGCCCAGCAACAACAAAGCCTGGCCCAGCTGAAAGCTCTGCCAAGGTAAAGCTGCCCCTGGGTTCCTGTTTGAGCAAACCCAGACTGGGCCATAACCCTGAGCTGGGCCTGAGCCCTGTCCAGCGTGGCCTCGTTCCTGAGGCAGCTCCAGGCATGCAGGAACTGGATTTACTGGAAACTGCAGCTGAACTTCAGGAAATCCTCCTGACACTGCCAGAGAGGGAAACTGAACTGGTGCCATGGACAGCCCCAGGCCTGCAGGGACTGAGAGCAGATGGACTCTAAGCTGAGCCTACAAGTCTACCTTGTTTTCCATTTCTTACAAGACTAAGAACCCTGCCAGAATTTCATGTCCTGCCCACTGCTGCCCCTTTTCTAGAGCCAAGGTGTGCTTACTTGTAAGACTGAAGGAAAAAAGTGATTTTCATATTTTTCCCTGCTTTAAGCCAAGGGATGGAGACCTTGTGAATACAAGAATTTAGCTGTTTTCAATTTTTAAGCTTCTGAGAAGTTATTTCTCACTAAGAGTTGCCACCTCTCTCTCACTTTTAGGATTTAAAGTCTGTCATTGGGTAATGCTTTAAGTAGCTTAACACTTCATTTAAATACAGCTTTGTAACTCCCAACAATTACAGGAAGTCATCGTGGCTCCCTTCCAGTTCCCCATGTTGGCCAGATAAAATTCCTCAAAAGGAATGTTATTTGAAAAACAAACAGGGGCAAGACCACAGGATCTGCAGGAATACTATCAAAGGCAAGCTTTAGCTCAGAAACAGATTAGAACTGCCCAAAAAAGTTTTCCAAAGAAGCAGAGTGCTTTATCCATCCAGTCAGACCACCTGGATCTTTCAAGAGAAAGAAAGCAGAGATGAAGATCCCAGAGCCCAGCTCAGGCTTTGACTTCAGTTTGCTGCTCCTGCCAGGAGATCCCAACCAAGCCCTGCTCTAGCACAGCCCTTGGAGTACAAGCACACAGGAAGAGCCTCAAAAGGCTCAGAGGACAAATTCCCCCAACAGTCAAACAAGAAGGCAATTACTGTAACAGTGATGTTTTCCTTCAGAGATAAAGCTGGAGAGCTTAAAAAACAAACCAAACCCAAAGAAAAAACCCTTCTGTAACCACTCCAAATAATTCCGAGATGGTTTGTGCCTGCCCCAGAGTTTACCAGGGGTTTTGGAGGCAGGGCCACATTAATTATCTGGCCACCACTACCCTCAGATTCAAGGGGTAAACACCTCATGGCTTTGCCACAAACCAGAATAGTAATTAGCATGCAAATTATTTATTGTAGGGCAGACAAATTCCAGCCCCCAAATGTAACACATTTATAAATTACACAAATACTGCAGTGAAGATCTGAAGAGTAACATGGGGAAAGTCAGCACTAAAACCCCAGTCCCAGCAGTATTGCACTCTGCTGAAGTTGGATTCACCTCTGGGTGGTCTTTAATGTTTAATTTGAATATTCCATATTGTTATTTAAGCTTTGCCTGTCAAAGGAACTGCAAAAACTCCAAATGAAGATGCTTCAAACAGGATTTCAGCCCTCAGCTGAAGGCAAGCTGGCCCTGAGTGCTGCTCCAAGCCCAACAAATGGTTTGTGCAGTGCAGCTCTGCTCTGGCCTCCAGAACCAGCCAGAGCTCTGGGCACTGAAATGCTGCTGCCCAGAAGGGAAGAATGAAGGCTCTGTGTGCCCAAAGAGATGGAAGAAATGCCTGACTCCTTGCAGAGGGTGGGACTGCCCTCCTCCCTTGCCTGTGTGCACATTTTGTGTGTGGAGGGCAGAGCTGAGCACTGCAGAATGTGCCTTTGTTAGCTCAGGGCAGCTCTGCAGGGAAGCACACGGCAGAGGCAGGCCAAGCAGGCTCAGATCTTCCTGTGTCCCATGTCCCTCACTTGTGAACTTCTGTTCCCAGCCATGACCTTTTCAGGCTCACAAACAGACAGAGCTGGCCTTGCTCTTGTGCAGCTCTGACGTTACGAGGCAGAGGCAAGCAAAGCCTTTTTTCCTTTTTGCTGGTTTTGGCCAACAAAATAAACTCAGTTGTTTAAAACAATTCCTGCTCTGCCCTGTTCCTGTTAGACACAAACTCAAAAAGAGCAGAGGAGATAATTGGCTTGGGTAATGTGCTCACAAAAGCAGATTCTTGTGGCAATCTTAAGGCACCACCTAACATCTATTATCATCCTGGCAGTGATAACAAGGGGAAACAGCCCCACGTGATATCCAACATTTCCTATTCAGCACTTGGCTGATGTGATGTTCTGCAAGCTGCACTGCTCTGCCCCTGGGTACTGATCAGTCCACAGTGTTAAAGCTGTATTTAAGGACATCTAAATAAAGTCTAAAAGGAATTAAGTTTGTATCAATATCTATTCCAGCCTGAATGAGCTTCAGTGGTCCTTTGTTTCCTTTCCCAGAGAAGCCCTTCAGAGCACAACACAAAGGTGGTTTATTTGACCTATTCCCCTGCAGATCTTTCATTTTGCACTTATTTTGTGTTTTCCCCTCCTCAACAGAAAAAAAACCCCACCAAAACCCTGAAAGAAAGCTTTCCTTGTGTAAGGAAGGTCAACTTTAAACATCTGCAACCAATTTATAGGCTAAAAGTTGGTCTTACATCCCATTCCCCCACCCAATTAACTCCAAGTTACCAAGGGGACACAAAATAAAACCAATTCATCAGGAATATTTGGCATTTTAATGATATCTAAACTGGTTCAGCAGTAAAAAGCCTTTCAAACCTAAAATATCTCTGTCCACCTCCTCGTCCTGCCCACCCCAGAAACTGCAGTAGGTGGTTAAAGAACCCCATCATGAAAGGAAAAGGAAATCCCAAATTACCAAGAGCCCACAAGCACCAGTTCTGCTGCTGAGCCTGCAGAAACCACAGGCAGGGCTTGGTGGAAGATGTGACACGTTTGGTTGATGGGGCTGGCAGCACCAGCATTTGCAGGGAAATCCCACAGTGGCCAGAAAAGCTCTTTGAGCAGCTCCAAATGCACCCAGAGCTGACAAAAGCTGCTTTCTGCCCCTCACCACACATGGAAGCCTTTAACACTCCTTGCCAGCACTGAAGCAGCAACTTCAGTGATTTTTAAAACCCAAACAAGTCACCTCCCTCCCAAAAATCCCTGGAGGTTAAGTCCAGCAGGGTGATTTCTCCCTTCTAAGCTGGGCTCAGTGCAGAGCAGTGTTTCTGTTGGCTTTATTCCTGAAATTCAGGTTTGGAGGCACTGGCAGCCTCCCCTCTGCAGAGCTGGGACCAACAGAGTTTCCATCAGTGCTGGGAAAACATGACTTCACACCCAAAGCAAACACCAGGCCCCTGCTGAATTTAGCACTTCCATAAAAATGAATGCCCAGCCTGAGGAAATTAAGACTCCTGGATTCACTCCTCACTGCTTTTAGCCACCAAGGTACTCATTTCATAGAGGAGCAGCTGTGCTTTAGGTGACAGCATCATGACTTATCTGGCTGACAGTGAACAAGGCAGAATATTCTGCATTTTATTCCTTCCCATTTCACTTGGATTGACCTCCTGGGCAGGTATTCTCGTTATTATTGCACAATAATCAAAATTATCTTAAAAACATTAAGAAAAGGAGGAGGCTGCACATTGTTTGTGACAATTATCCATCACTGGAGACTTGACCAGAGGGTGGTTGACTAAAAATATCCATCTGTCCCCACTTAGGGCATCTTGATGTGAAGTCAGGAAAGGAAGAGTCAATATTCAGTTCCAAAAGGCTTTGTGTGAGTTTTACAGAACAGCATCACTGAACAAACTCAAGAGAACTTACCATTAGTTTTGGTTCAACCAGCAAGGAATGCACCATTTACATCCAGGCTGCCTCAGTCAATTATTAGGACAGATTTTAATTTCACAAAACCAGCCTGTGAGCCACAAAAGCTCTGGCCAAAGCTTTGTTCCACCAAGGGTGCTGCATCTTTCTGGCCCAATAAACCAAGTATTTCTTACCTCTTCAGGTCCACTGTTGTGACACTGAACACGACTCCCTTCAGCCACAGGATCATGAAGAGCCTCTGGGAGAAGGGGCAGTTTCCTATGCTCTCACCATCACTGCCAGCCTGCAGGACAGAACAGAGCATCCATGAATGTGGGCAGGGCTGTGTCCTCTGCTCATCTCACAGCCACTGGAACAGCTTCAGTTAAACACACACTCAGCACAACTGAAATTGCCACATTTGTCAAGTTTTTACTTGTCATGTCCTCCAGCTGCTCAGAAAATGTACAGAGCAATATTTCAGTTATCTGTGACACTGCCAGGGCTGCAGTGCCCTTGGCAGCTGAACATCCTCCTCTGAGCAGCCACACCTTCTGCTGGCACCTTTCCAATGGCAATGCTGCTCCTTGCTCTCTATGATTCCTTTTTCTTTCTTCTCCAAGGCATGGCTAATTCATTGGAGCCATCTCCCCAGCTCAGTGCCCCTATCTCTCCCTGTGCAGTGCTCCAGGGAGCCAAGAGCAGCCAGGAACTGAGAATGGATTGTACTGCAGGTGTTGTGAGGAAAGACATAACTGTGAGTACATAGAGACTTCACTGACAATTAAATAATAGCCCAAAGGCACTTTTGATAGGCAATTTATCAATCAGTCTTTGTCCCAGCACCACAAAGGCCCATTGGAAAGCAGCAGTGAGCTCCCAGTGATAGCACCCATCTCATCATCGCTCTGACAATGAAGGATGCATTGCCGAGTTGGAAAATTTCAGGTTTTTCTGGGCTAGAATGAGGCACTGGAAACCTTTGTTATAAAATTCAATCCTCTGAGAACTGGTTCAGTACTTAAGCAGCCAAATATGTCAGATTATCCTGACATGTACTTTATATCAGATGAGTTTCAATGGATTTTGCTTATTATTGTTATTATTAGAGTCCTTCCAAGAGTGATTTTCATCCATGCAATTCTCAAAGCCTGGCCAATTCTTTCATCACCACAGCGAGGAGAATTCAGAAAGGCTTTGAAAGTTAAGAAGAATAACAGCAGGATTTTCAAAGGCCAGGAAAAGAGAAAGTATTTCAGTGAAACTGTCTTAAATTCAGAAAGCTGGTTTGGGTTTTGTGAAGTCATGGGGCCTTTGCAGATAAAGCCGAGTCTCTTTAACAGCTGCTGAGGAGTTTTAAATTAATTACTGTTCTTACAGCTAATGGACCCTTCCTGCAAGTGTCCCTCCTGTCAGAGCTCCCAAAGACCTGGCTGCAGATACAGCCAGTTTCCTTCAAACCTTTATTAGAGTCATTAATGAAGACTTGACAGAGAAAGGAAGTTGTTATTCTGCCACAAATTACAAATTGCCAGCTTTATCTTTGGGTAGTAGAGTCAAACTTGCAGCAGATTATTATTAAGGGATTGTCTTAAAGTCTGTCATGTGTTTGCTCAGGAGGATGAATTCTAGAAGCATCTAGAAAAAGGATAATGTTAATATTTAAAAAAGGTCAAAAGCATTTACTTATCCTGAAAGTTTCCTTCTCTCCAAACACAAGTGCAACAGTCCAAGTGAACAGCCAAGCAGCAGCATCTGCTGTGGTTCAGGACAGGCTTTTTGGGTTATTTGAGTCAGAGGAGGGACTGGAGCAGTGACAGTGCTATGAACAAACCCTGATGCACTCTCAAAGCCCAGCAGCCCAAAGGGAGCCCAGACTGTTCTGTCTGCAAACGTTTGTCCCACTTCTGCTCCAAAAAGTCCCAAGTTATTCTGAGCACACACTGGAGAAGGAATGCACTCAGAATGCCAAGAAACTTTGGCTCCAGTGCTCTGGAGCCAAGGAATTCTGCTCTGTAACTGTTTGCCCAGAGGCCCACTTGGTGTCTGTGTTTGATGCTCCAGCCCCTCCTCAGGAGCAGCCAGCTCTGGATTCCCCCTCAAGCCATGGATTCTCCTCAGAGGTCCCCACTGTGCTGGGTGCTCCTGCAGGACTCACTCCTGCCTCTGACTTTCTCTGCCAGACAGAGCCGTGCTGGCAGTAAACTCTAAACTTTACATATTGGAAGAATTCTCTGAAATCTGACATGATTTGACATGCAGGTGTTAATCACAGAATAATTGATGCTTGTCATTGCCCTGTCTTGGAATTCAGGCCATAAAATTCCAGGATATCTTCAGTGTCTAATCCTCATCACCATCAGAGTAAAGCAAATATTAAATGTTGACTTCTTTGCACTAACCTCAGCATAGGTTATTTGTTATTTAACAAGGTTTTAGTCATTCTATACCAAGAAGCTTTGGGGTTTTATTCAAATTATTTTTAAAACCAGTTTAAAAATCTTAATTACCAGTAATATTGGTAATATTACTAATGCCAAACTGCCTGCAATTAGGGCTAATTTCCAATTCTACATTGCACACTGAAAGATATGTACTCAAAAACCTCACCATATATCTAATTTCACTGAATTTCAGGTTTTTAATTGTAGGGATTAGGACCAGAGAGAGGAAAAGTGCCACACCTCTCACACAGCAAGGAACATGGAATTTCTCACTTGTGTGTGACCCTCTACAAACTGAATTGAACTCAAAAAACTTCTGAGGAGGTGGCAAAAAGGACCTTGTTAATTGTAAGACGTGGCACAGGGAGAGCAGAGCACACACCCTCCAGAACGCTGCCCTACCGTGTACTGTGAAAACAAATAAAGTTCTTTTTAAAGAAACATTAAATAAGAAAGGAAGTCAGGACAAGAATGGGAGAGTTCCAGGGCAGTAACACAGATCAGCTGCTCATTGACAAGCCAGCCTGGTTTATCACAGCCACACCGAAATTCCTGGCAACTCCCAGGGCCCAGCAGCTCGGTCCATGCAGGATAGCAGCCCTTGGGAAAGGGAAAAAACCCCAAAATCTCCTTATCCCAGTGTCTGCAGGAGTGAGCTTTGCTTGGAAGCCACCTCCTCCCTTTCTCTTCCCCTGAGCAGTGATTTCATTCAAATGAGACTGTCCAAAAAAACAAAACCCCAGAGAGTACAAGTAACCAAACATCTGTTTGAGAGGCTGAACAAGCTAAGGGGAGGAAAAAAATCCATTTAAATTGTGAAATGTTTGTCTTTACAGCTGCATAAAAATTAACCTGACTCCTGACACGAGAACCTGAGTGGATTTACCTTAGCAAGGGCGTGCTGAAGTTTGTTGCAAGACCAACAAAAAGCCAGAGAAGCAAAGAAACACTAAAGGGCACAAACCCCTTCTTAAACAGCACAGATCTGAGAATTCTAGAAACCCTTGGTCCCAAAGACTTCTGCAAAACTGTTTCAAATGTTAATCAGTTAAAAGGAGCCCACTACAAGTTTCCCAAACTAGATCAAATAACTGCAAAAAAATAGTAAAGTCAAAGTGCATCTGATGAGCAATGTAATCCAGCTCAGTCTCTGCCTGCAAAAATAGAACAAAAGGAAAGGGCAGAACACCAGAAGACCATTTCTTCATTTACCCAAAACTCTCAAGGGAATTTCTCCCAGATGTGACATCTTTACCAGAAGTGGTAAAAGAAGTTTGGATGAAGAGGGAAGAAGACATTTTAGAAGCATCTCACAGAATACTTTTCACCAGACACGACGATTGGAGCCATGTGACTGCAGCAGCAAGGAAATCCCCAGTCCCCCAAGTGGGAAAGCTGCACTCTGCAAAGTCTAGAAGAATAATGTTCCAGCCAATAAACAGATTGGGGGGAAAATGAAAATAAAAATGAAAGAGAGGGTATGTTCAAATTCTGAACTCAGTAATCTTGAAATATGTCTTGAGTTCTAACAATGAAAACCAAACCTGCTGAGAAAACAGCATGAGCAACCCAGCATGATGCAAAGCCATTGCCTCAAACCAGCAGATAACAATCAATTTTGCACGCTTAATGAGCAATAAGCTCATTCCAAAAGTGAGTAATTAATAATAATCCTTTAAGGATTACTGTTTTGAGAGGAAATGGTTTAAGGTGAACTAACAAAGCCATTCAAGTGAAAAACCTGCAGCAGTTCCAAGGTCTGAGATAAAGGAACAGAGGATACAGAAAGGAGTGGTTGGATGTTCCAGAGGGATCTGGCTGTATCAGCCCAAATCCCTGGACCTTTACCTTGCCAAGCTGAACAGGCAGAATTGTGCTGCTGACTGAGGGTGTTTCAGATAAGAGGTAAAGAACTGCAGCCGTGGAAGGAGTGACAGCAATCGATGGAACAAATGCTCCCCACAGTGCCATTAGTGCAACTGCTCCCTGTGCTCGGGCAGGGATGGATGAGCCCCGCCCCGGGGATGCTCTGTGCTCACACCCACTCTGCAGAGCACAGCAGACCTTAAAGGCTCCCAGTGGCTCAAATATTGATGAATATTGATGTTCTCTTATTCAAAGAGCAAAACAAGTGACAAGGCAGTGAGGTGCAGGGCTGGAAAAGCTTATCTGCAGTAGTGGTGCACTCCTTGCCACCCTCCCAGCCCTGCAGTTTGAGAAGGGAGTTGGTTTGTTTTCAGGGGAGGAACAGGTCAGGGAGCAAGGCAGAGTCCAGCCCTGACTAAATCCGGTTCAGCCAGATTTAATCTGAGGGCTGAGTGACAGGGACACTTCCTCCTGTCACCTCTGGCTCTCCAGGACAGGCCACAGCTGGGGCCACGACCTCCAGGCCAAAGCTTTTCCTTCTGCCACCAGGCAGAGCACACATGAACACAACATTTCAACACAGGGCTGGCACAAAAACGAGGCTGACAGCCCAAAGAACTTCCCTGCCACGATAAACAAAACCAGGAAAGGTGGGAATCAGGGAGAAAAAAACAACAGCACATCCTGCAGAGGGTTCAGGACATCAGAAATGCTTTTTGAAAGTGAAATCTTAATTTGGTAACACTGTATGAAGGTAAACTCTCAAGTCACAACCACCACACCCTGCCCAAATTTAGCTCTACTGAACAACTTAGGCCATGACTGCTACTTTAAATAGCCATTCCTTTCAGAAAAACATAGGAAAATGGAAACCAAAAAACAGCAGATCAGTGTTGACACCTGGAATTCCCAAAGATAATTAGCCGAAGATAATTAGTGTACATTTGCTATATGTTGACTGACATTGACACACCCATGGCAAAACCAGCCTGAGTTACTGCCTCTCCTGACCCCATCACCATTTGTAACCAACCCAAGCTCCACTTCAGGTGAAATTCCTTCAAACTCAAAAAATACTTCAAAATAATTAACTCAAGTGCCTGTGTTTACTTAAGATCTGGCTCTTTCAGCAGGGAAGGAATGTTTGCCAGCCCATCCAAGCTGCCCCTTCAGTCATTACCTTTCTGATAAGTCCCCTCTGTGTCACACCCTGGAACAGCCACTGACCATTTTAGGATGATGCTATTTTTAGCCCTGTGATGCTGCTCCTAAGAAAAATCATTAGCAGGAAGTCCAGCACACTTTCCTGCAGCTCCTGCTCACCACTGCCCAATTCTCACTGCAAAGCTTTTGGAAGATGCTGTGGGATCCTCATGGTGTAGGGAAGTAAATTCACAACTCAGCAGAATTTAATTAAGTGCTTCTAGACCTTTGGACAACAGGAACTATTCCATGCTCATCCTTTGGGATAAATCAGATGGAATCTCAAACCTGCTTTAAATACAAATCACCATTTTCTTCAGTAAAGAAATTACTTAATGACAGGAACACAAAACTCTGCCTTTATTGTGGACAGACTCAGGACACTTCCTGGCCTGGCACAGGAAAATCCAATTCTTCACTAATGGCACAGGCCTGGCATCTCTGCTGTGGCAGTACCTTGAACAGAGAGCTGGTGTTGAACAAACCCCACAGCACCAGCGGGGCCACACTGACTCCAATGTGCTGGGCAACATCTTGACACAATCTTGCAATTTTCTGGTAGGAAACTGCCAGATGACAATTAACTCTGCAGCACTGAGGTTTCTTTTACACTGCCTGAAAGCTGCCTTTGGGTCTCCAGCTCATAAACCTAGAGCAGGAATTGTTCATGACAGTGATTCTCTCTCCCTGGACTTATTAAATTTGCTGAAGTACAGTGTGTGCCTTGGCTAGAGCCCAAGAGACCCATTTCCAAACCTCCCCCACCAAATCATGAAGCACCATAGTGAGAGGAGAGAACTGCAAACACTGTCATTGGGGCTCAGAAGAACCCAGTCAAATCTGTATCTGTGGCATTTCAGAGTCCTTCAAATAAACCTCTGGCTGTGCCTCACTTCCGTGGGACAGGAAAAGCTGAGCTGTGTTTGTGGTATTTATAACCTCATTCAGAGAGAGATGAGCCAGGGGCTGGGGCAGATCAGCAGAGAGAACAACCAAGAGCTGCTCCAGCCTCACCCTGGGCTGCTCCTCCTCCTCCTCCTCCATCCCAGCCCAGACTTGGACTGAACCCAGCAAAACCCAGAAGAGTTTCATGTCAAAATCCCAGCCCAAAAGGCACCAGCTGGGCCTTTAAAGCCTGGTGGAACACAGGATGTGCAGCTAAAGCACTGCCCCAACCTGGGCTGGGAGCAGCAGTGCCCACAAAGGAGGGGCAGTGAGACACAAACTGCCCAAATTCTCAGCAGCCTCTCCAAACCCAGGGCAGTCCTGAACCTGTTCCCCTGTCAGCAGCACAGTCAGAAGCTCTGGGGAGGAAAAACATTATCTGAGACCAAAAGTGGGGCTGGAGTTTCTATTTCAGAGTGAAGGGACTGGGGGAGGCCTGCTCTCTGTCCAACACAAGCAAAGCACACCCAAAAGGCACCTCCCTGACTGAATTCCCCCTCCCCTGGGAGACGGGACCCGAGTTTCTCCTCTGGACCTGTGTCCTGATCTCCCTGAGCTCCAGAACACCGTGTCTCACCTCATGCAGCACCCTGAGAGGCCACAGAAACCTCCTTAGGCTTGCTTTGATTGTATTTTTAGATAAAACCACGTAAAAAACCTGTTTCCTTTACTTCAGAAAAGCAGCTCTCCAAAGGACAGAGCCAAAATAGTAAAGCTCCAAGAGAGCCAAAAACCTCTGAGGCTGGCCCAGTAGCACTGACTGATCCCATTAGCTCTTCTCGGGAAAATATACAGATATGACTTCACTCCTGGATTACACTCCTATATTTAGTTTATACCTAATATGGAGATTCAGTGGGGAGAACTCAGTCATTTCCTTTCCTTGCCCTTTGTCTGGCCAACAATACAAGGAATAAGTCTGAACTCTCAGAGAATTCCCACACAAAGATGTTTGTCATTAACAGCAGTTTAGCTTATGTTTTTCACTTCAGCAGAAGCAAACACCCTAAAAATCCAGATTGTGCCACAAATCTATTTGACCTGAATTAAAAACCCCAAACTATTCAAAGCAAGTTTAAAAGAATTAACTATTATATATATATTTAGGGAAAAACATTCTAAATAAAGGATTTAAAACTCCTGAAGTCAAACCTCTACTGAAACTCCTGTGAAGACAACATAACAATTTTGGGTTTGGGTGGTTTTACTGTTAAAATATGCACAAACCCTTAATTCCACAAGGGAGCACCTAGCATCTATTTTAAGACTAAAACTATATTATTCCACACTGAAGAATATGCAAGGAAAAAACCCCCAAACCTGATTAGGACAATAAACTGTTTGTTACAGCTTATTTACCCAGAACTTTGAAGATAAAAATCAAATTAGATGGATAACAAATACAGATGTAAACTATTTTTCTATGAGCCATCTATTTGCAACCAACCACCACCCTAATTAAATTTTGTTGTCTTAGACAAACCAAGTGCCTCCCCTGGCAGACAAAAACCACCTTGTTTTCTCCCCCACTGTCCAGTTCAGGCTTTACAGAACTGCACTGCTCAGTTCACTGGAAAAAGAGAACATCTACCAAAACAAGGCAACAAATCCAATTACTGCCAAGTACAGTTATCCAGTCTTAAAAGTCCTTCTTGTGGATTTTTAAGTGGTATGTCCAGCCTGGCCAGAAGCTGGGATTGGTGCAGGCACTGTTACAAATCTTCCAGGCCTTGTGTTTGTCACATCACAAGAAATGTTTCATTTAAACACAATCTGAACACACACTGGTGAGAAAATAACAGTCCAGGGCCTTTTTTTTTTTTTTTGTCCATTTGAGCTAATGAACACTTTAAAAAAATCAAACTTTAGAGTCCAACAGTCTCTTCCCAGAGTACACAGCTTACTGTTTAGCTTGGAGTTCAAGGAATTCCCCAATTAGATTCCTCCAAATACAGATTCCTGGAAGGGACAACTCAGCCTTCAAAAATCCACATCCAGAGAACCAACGACTTCTCTGCTCTCCCCATTCCAGGACAGACAGGCTTGCTCCTCAAATAAAGAACTCTTTCCATGCCCAAGATGAGGTCAGGATAGCCATGGAAGGAGCAGACAGTGCCATGAGTCACTCCAGGCTGGGAGGGGGATGATCACCAACTTCTCAGCTGCTAATCCTGGCCCAGGGCTGCCCACTGCCAGATTAGCAGGGCCTCCCACCCACTCCCTAAATTGACGTAAGGATTTCTCATATCTCGTTACTTCTTAACAATCAAGCATCCTTATGCCCCCAGGAAACTCTCTTTAAAGAGGATCTCACTCTCTTTACTCCTTTTCACAGGAAGGCTGGTGTCCTGTGGCCTTTTCCTGCTGGGTGAACTCATCACTGCACACTCAGTCACAGACTGACACCCAGAACATCAGGAGGACAAGCCCTGGATCCTCAGTGTTCCTTTATCCATGACTTTCAGCAGCCTCCAGGCCCCAAAGTTTGCCCCACAACGTGTGCTCTGACACACAGGCTTTCTTCCTTCCACTTCAAGCCCTGGATGCACACCCTGAGAAATCCCAGCTGGGAAAACTGAGGACAGACTTGTCTTTTGTAGCAGGATCTGTGCTGCAGGAATGTGTCCATGGCATGTGGCCCACGGAGGGAGTGACTCACAGGCACCACCATAGAGCCCAGCCCTCAGCCTGTGAAGGGCCACGAGCTGAAATCTGGGAATTCACACAGATTTCAGAGGCCTCTGAGGGGAAAAGAGGAAAAGTGCCTGAGTGTTGAGACACATTTCAGCTGCAAAGTCAAACAGAAGTTCTCCTGACAATCAGAGCTGTCTGATGTTAATCATTGGGAAGGGGAGGAGGGATGCCAGGGAATACAACCATTACTCAGAAGCAATTCCTGACTGAAGGAAAGCTAACTCATCTGGAAATGAGTTAACCCCCCTGGAAATTATTGCCAGGAGGTTTTAAGCTTACTTACCAATGATTTGCAAAAAAATTTAACATTTACACTTGAGACCATCTCTGTACTAATAGCAACAGGTCCTGCATCACCAACCAGACCCAAATGAAAAAGCGGAGGATGTTTCTGACTGTGAGGACTTCCCCAGGAAGAATTTAAAGGAATTAGGGTTTGCTGGCCAGAGAAGGAAAAGGCCTGATTTATACCCACTGAGCACAGGATATAACTAAATGGTTACACCTCAGTTTACAAAGGGCTCCTTTACAACACTCCCAAGAAATAACCCTCACATGACATTTTACTGTCGACACCAAACACATATCAAAGACAGGGTGAGGAGGTTCTCAGCTGCTGAGGTTACATCAAACCCTCCAAGGATGATCTGGTGCATAAGGAGGAGACTTATCTAATAAGATTATCAAGCAATAACCCTGCCAAGGCTATCTCTGAGAAGCAGCACTGCATGTCTCCAGTCCTGTTATTTCCTTGTACTGATGTGCCTCTAAATCATACAGCTACTTTGTGGCTGAAAAAAACCCAAAAACTGATGACAAAGAAGCTGAGGGATGGTTTGTTATAAACCAATGTACAGAGCTACAAGGCTGCGAAGTGCCACAGCAGAGCTTACATAAGGGAATGAGCACGGGGTGAGACAAAGGCAGACCTGAATCCACACAAATCCATCCTCTGGAGATGCTCACATCCCCTTCCTGCCTCTGCCCCAGCATTGCACTGAACAAAACAGACCCCGAGCCCGGAAGACAAACAGTTCACCTGCCAAATCTGTTTGGTTCAGATACACAAAAATGGAGACAAGCTTCTGCAACAGTCACTGGGAGTGCTTCAGAGTGGGGTATTTATTAAAGGGGAAATCACAGCTTTTTCTTTTGTACTGACAGACAACTCAAGGGTAAACAGATAGAACTATCTGATTTTCAACACAGGTGCCCCATTTCGCAATGACATCTTACCTGAGAGCTGCCAGAAACCCAAGGTCTGATTAACAAGTACACACACGTTACCCAGTGCAGAGGGGAGACCTTCCTCACTGGTTCCCTACATCTGCTCCAACCCATGCCATACCAGAAGAGATACACAGCTCTGAATTTCTCATTAGTGGAGCCTGGTGTTTGTTTCCTTTAACACTGAACTTGTTGACTCTGTGTCTTCACCTCGGTATGAGCAGAGGATGCAATCACTGAGTGCCCTCCAGAATGCCCAGGGCTGAGCTTTCAGCAGCTCCATCCTCACACACTCCCTTTACAGGAACTGCACAGGCAGTTTTGTAACTGTTCTGTGATTTCCACAGGTGACTGGGCCTATTTGACCAAGTCACCTCACACGTTTTTTATTTACAATAAAATTCCACACACCACCAACTAAAGCAAAGCTATTATTCCAAGTGACCCGTCTGAGCTGCACTCCAATCCCAGAGCTCAAGTTTCTCTGAGCACATTCACCACAATGCAGCCTTCACTGCTCTGAAATGCCACTAGGGCACATAAAAATATTCCTGTTAGACAATGGAAGCCTCCCTCGTTAATAAAACATGGAACACACAAGGAAACGAAACGAAATCAGATACATCACTGGTTTTGTCCTAATCAGCTCTCAAGAGAAAAGACTCGGAAAATATTTACACTTGGTTTAAAAGAGACCACAGGCAGCCCACCGGCTGCTTGTGACACCAAGAAACAGAATCACCACTGTAACAGTTTCTTACCTAAGCACCCTAATCCTGCCCGGAGTTCTCACAGACTATGAAAACACAAATTACAGCAGATTGATACAATGTCTGGCAGGGAAAATCGAACCAATGTGCTGGTGACAACACTGTGACAGAGTCATTCCCACCTGAACCCAGCCGTGTGCGTGCTCCTCCCCGTGCCGTGCCCATCCTATTTTGTTACTGATCACAATTTAATAAGGCTCAAACTCCACTGGTTGGGCACAGAGCCAGACCCCTTCTCCTGCTTCACAGGTTTGTTTCTCAAGCTTTAATCCCTATCTTTGTTTCATCTCAGGTCTGGCTGCTACAATCCTTTGTGCTCAGGTCATGCAGTCACCGCCCCTGGGCCGGGCGTTGGGCTGAGTTTGGTCCAGAACTTTTTCCACTACCTCTGCCTGAAGAGCTTCCCTGGCTAACAGGGCACAGGTAGATCCCAGACACTTGAAAAGTGACTATCCGAGTGGAGAAATTCTCAGTAACTTCAGATTTTTTTTTTCTAGATTGCACCCGCAACCACGCAGAAAAACTGCAAGTGAGCATCCCAATCACAGAGGAAAATATAATCACTAAAATCCAAATTTAGTGCTCCTTTAGACAGACGCTGTTGGCTCTCTTCAATAAACATATTCTCCTAGCAATTCCTGAAATGAGCATCTAAATGAGTCAGAAAACAAGATTTTATTTGCCTTACAAAAAAGCTGTCTTGATAATCCTCAACAGCTTCAATAAAGTGGGACTGGCAGCAACACCCAGGTGAAACAACTGTTTTGGTCTCTTTGCTGGGCTGGGGGTTGTCCTTTACCTGAAGGATTTTACAGGAAATAACCTTCACCTGAAGATTGTGAAGGGAGGCAATAATAACCTCTTATTTTAACCTGAACTTTATCCTTAGGGCAGACAGTGCTCAGCGTACAACAGTCACCCATAACAATGGGAAAAGGTTTCCTTGAGGGAAAAAATCCTCACTGATAACCACAAATTTAGCCTTCTTAAACCAATGCCAATAAAGAAATGTTAACTGAAAAGGACAGGAAAATTCCCTGATTTCCCCCTTTCATATAATCTCACACGTTTATTGGTCCAATTCTGATTTAATCAGAATGAACACATCTCTCTCAAAACTATTTTTACAGCTTCTTCCATGCCACTCCTCATGCATGAAATATTCTCTTTAAACACACCCACAAAGCTGATTTCCCTCTGCCCCCAAATCATTCTGCCATCAATCACTGCTCAAATTTGTTTTAAAAAAAGAAAAATCAGCTGGATTTAGGAACTGAACTTTAGGACAGATGAAGACAAGTTGGCATTTTATATTAAAGATACACTGCTATAAATAATTCAAAGTAATCTGTAACTTAATTGCTGCAGTTGTAAGTTCTAACCTCTATAATAAGAGCCTAAATATTCTGACCAAAATCAGATCTGGAATCCTTCACTGCTATGCCCTCCCTGGGGTCCCATTAATGCCTCTTGATATTACTATAAGGAAGTATGAAAAGTGGAAAAATTCAACACTTTTAGAAGGTACAATTTAAGAAATAAAATCGATATTTAATAACTTATTTCCAAATAGCTGGAAATTTTCATGTTTGTCATCGTTGCTTTTATACAAAGCAACTCCCAAGTTCCCAGATGAAGAGATCTCTGATTTTCTCACTGCAATTGGAAGAAACTTCATCTGAGGAATGTAAATACTTTCCTGCAGAGGCTTTCATTAAAGGACGTTTAAGCACAGAAAGAGAAGATTGCACGGAGTAATTGGTGTTACTTTTGATATGAAGTAAAAGTAAGATGCTGCATCACCAGAGCCCCGGAGGATGCAAAATATTGCATCATACAGCAATAAATGAATGCAAAACATGTGGAGATACCATATGGTATCTTCGCCAGATAAGGGCAGTACAACACATGCTCATTCTTCTAGTTCGGATAAAAACCTGGTGTTCCTTTACATATTCACTTCCCGTCATAAAAAGTAGACTTTTTGGGCGGGGAGCGAGGAGTAACTCGTGTTTTTTGCTGCCTTTTTGCCGCCTTCCTGCGCTTGGCCGGGCACACAATGCCGAGCGAGGGCGATCCATTGTGGCGCTCGGTTCTTCCCTTGTGCCAGCGCTGCCCGCGGTGCTGCCCCGCACCCGCGGCACCCTTTGCTCCGGGCGGAGAATCTTCCAGCAAAACGCATCCGGACCGCACTTTTCCCCCCAAAAAAGTGACTTTTCTTGCGGTCCGCCGGCGCTATCGCCGCGCACTCTGACTCACCGCGGCTCCCGCACTCCCTCCCGGCGCCGGGCACACGCCCTCGGCTCCGCTTTTGTGCCCGCACCGCGCCGGGAGCCGCCCCGAGCGGAGCCCCCCACGCCCGTGGGGTGTTCGGGGGTGCTCCGAGGGGCTCCCCCCGCCGTGCCGGGCGGGGTCCGCGGGGAGCGGGGTGCGCACGGCGGGGCCCGAGGGAGCCGTGAGGGGAGCTCGGAGCCCCCCGGGCGGGAAAGCGGACGGAGGAAGGGGGGGGGGGGGGCAGCGCCCAACGGTCGCGGCGCGCGCGCGCTCGGCGCTCAGACGGGACGAGACTCCCCCGCCCCACCTCCCCTCCCCTCTCCTCCTCTGCCTCCCCTCGGCCGTACCTTGACGAAGAGCTCGATGACGGGCTCTTTGTCGCCCTCCTTTAGCCCGTTGACAGGCACGGACAGCGCCATTGCTCTCGCTGCTGCAGCCCCTGCCCCGCCTCGCCCGCCGCTGCCACAGCCGGGACGGCGACGCCGCTCCGCTCCCCTCACCCGCCCTGAGCGCGACTGAGAGCGGCCCCGCCCCGCGCTGGAGCCCGCCGGGGATGGGCGGGGCCTCGAGAGGGGGCGGGACAATGAGTGAGGGGGCACCGCTGAGGGGGCGGGGTCTCCCTGAGGGGACAATGCTGGGCAGCGCTGAGGGGGCGTGGCCGCCGTGAGGGGGCGTGGCCGCCGTGAGGGGACAGTTCTGAGGGGCAGCACCGGCCGTGGCTGTCACGGAGTCCCCTGAGGGACGGGGGTCCCCGCGGTCCCCTCATGGTGGCTGGGATACCCCCGTGTCAGCCATGGGCGCCCCGGCCGTGAGACACCGCCCGCGGCTGATGTCATGCTCGGTGACAACGTCTGGGAGCGGCTTTGGCGGGGCCAAGCCCTATGGGAGCTGCCAGCTCCGGGGTACGTGTTCCCCCGACATCAGCCTGCCTCACCCTCAAGGGAAAAACTTAAAATCTAGAAACTTCCCCTTATAAACCCACCGCACCAGAGCAGCACGAATAGCTTCTTTCCTGGCAGGGGGAAAAAATCCATCCCAAGAGGCAGCTGAGTCTCCAGCCTAATTTTCCCCTCACTATTAAGGTCAGGGACTGAGGAGCCGGACAAAAAAAGTGCGGGAGAACTGGGTGAAACATCAGAAAGAGAAGAAACTGCACTCTTTCCAGCCTTTCCAGCGGAACAGCAGAGCCACCATCACATTTTCCCCATGCGGCTTCACACAACAGAGCGGCTTTCATGCCTCGGCGCCTCCCGCCCTTGCTCCCAGTCCTTGCTTTCCTTTTGGAAGCCCAGACTGTATTTTTAATAGTCTGAGTGGAGCTGCACCTGAGCGTCTCGGCAGAGCCGTTCCCAGGGCAGGCCGGGGCTGTGCTATCCCCTAAGGTGGCACGGAGTGACTTCAATGCTGTCTGTGACCCGGGATGAGCCTCCTTGTAATTTGTAATTTGTACCCAAATGTAGCCCGGGATGGCTCCACATGGAATGGTTACCAACGGAGCGCTCGCTGCTAATAACAAAACCTCCTGTCTCTCCAGGCGTTTGCTGCCCTCGGTTCTGCATAACCGGATGTCTTTACGCAAATGTCAGCTTTGAATGCCCTTGAATTCATCTGGAGCAGGAAAAACTGCTGCGAGCCCCTCTCTGGAGCTGATAGGGCTGGGCCATCGATGTGACAAAGTCCTTTTTATTCCTGTTCCTGCAGCTTCTGGATAGCCCTGCTCACCGGGAGCCAGTGGAATATCCGTCTGTGCTTGGTTTAGAGTCCAAGGAATCTCGCTGATTCATGGGGTGGGACAGCCTGGGCTGGAAATTGGTGTGGCACTGCAACCAAACTGATGTGGGGCTGTGCAGTCCAGCCCTGGCCAGGAACCTCCCTTGGTAATTACCCCTTAATTAATTGCAGCCTGTACCACGAAGGACACCGTCCCGCCGGTGTTGTTGTTGTTGGAACCCACGTTTCAACAAGGAAAGAAATTTCCCTTATATGGGGTTGTCCCAGAGATTCCACAAGCATCTGTCTTTGCTGAAGGCCTTGCATTCACTTTTTTGCCTGGCAGAGTAAGAAATTTGCACCAGCTGGGGCCAAATGTGGATTCTGGGACTGGTTTAACGAGGGACAAAGGAAAGTTGGATCCTCTGCCTGCTGGGAAAGGCAGGAGCTGAGTCCTAATTCCAGGACAAGGGACGCTGAGCCAGGCACTCCCCCTCAGCCAAGGACCAAGCCTTCCTCTCTGCTTCACCAAAAAGTCCAAAATCCCAGGGTTTTATCAAACCTGCAGTACTTCCCAGGGCTCCCCACAGCACAGCCCCACCTGCTCCAGCACAGGCAGTGGTTTAGCACAAAGAAACAGCTCTCCCACGGAGCCCACAAAAGTGGGTGTAGAGCAACAAATTTGAGGTCTGCGAGGCTCTCAGGGCCTTTTTATGTTCCCAGCCCCACAAAGGAGCTGCCAGGGCTGTTTTTCCCTCACCACTGCTGCATTTCTGCTCTAACAAAAGCTCTCCCCTGCTGGTATCTCGCAGAGCAGCTAATAGCTTATTTCATTTATACCCAGCTGCACCAGCCCTGGCTCTGCTTTAATATCTTTTCAATTATTTCACATTCAGATGACATTTTCCTGGTTTCCAGCTACCACTTACCAAACCCCTTTTGCTCCCCATTCAAACTGAAACATCTAACAATGTTCAGTCTGAAAGCTCTCAATTCTTTCCTCCTTCAGTAATTGCTGTTTGTACTATTCTGGATTTATTTATTTCTTTTTTAGAACACTTATAATTAATTTGTCCACGCTTTACATAATAAATCACCAGTGCTCCTAACAATCCATAGGGAAATGAGCATCACCCACCTTTAACAGCAGTGAGGAATGAGTCAGGAGAGTTCAGTGACTTACTCAAAGCTAAAGTTGCCCTGAGCCACGGACGGGGAACAAAGCAACTCTGGCCCCCCACGTGTGCTCAGTGGGTCACTCCCTCAATATTATTTCATGCTGCATTCAGGAGCTTTGTCCCCATTTGGCAGAGCAGCAAAACAACGTGGGATTGTTTCACTTCTCCAGCAGTTTTGGCCTTTCTGCAGCAGTTTTTCCATCTCAAACTTTCCAAGTGCTTTTGAGACTGGAGGCATCAGATGTTAAAGATATCAAAGCAGGCCCTCTCCTGCCCTGGCTGTGCGTGTTCCTCCAGTGGAATTCTCTGCCATGCTGACCCCGGGGCTCAAAAATGGGTTTTTATTTCCACAGGGAATTTTTCAGGCACGGGAGGAGCTCAGCACAAAGGTCATGTTGTCACTCAGTGGGACACATGCAAGAACATCCCATTTTTTAAATGATAATGAAACTGCTGTGAGAAGAAAGATGCTGAGGAGGTTAGGGAAGGAGAGCATCCAGTGCTGGCTGTGGCTGGAAGCAGGAGCCTGTCCTGACTGCTGGGTTCATTAGAGCTCCTGAAAGCCATGCTGGACGCAGCTGGGAGAGGAACCTGCCCAGGGACACCTATTAAAGGCAAGCAGGACTGACACACCCTGGCTATAAATACCAGCATTCCCATTCCACAGCTAATTCGGGATCCTGGCCTGGGATGCAGCAGTGGAAGCGCAGCCACAGCAGGCCCAGCCCTCGTGTCACAGATGCTCTGAGGAGCTGCTGCCCCCTCAGCAGAGCAATCCCGGGAGTTCCACATTCCTCCCTCCCATCCAGGCACAGAGAGGGGTTTTGGCTCCATCCATCACCTGCCTCCTGGGAGGGATGAATTTGTTATGGCTCATTCCTCTTTCATTGCCCCTGCGTCGAGCAGGGTTTGCTTTGCCAGATTTCCAAGGATTGCGGGGGAAACCCAGCTTCTGCCGGTGTCAGACTGTTTGCAGCTTGCTGTGATTCCCAACCAGCTGTCCCTGGATGGCTCATTTTCCTCCGGGGTGGCTGCCAAACTTTAGGATTAGCTGCAGTGAGCAGCTGAGGACACGCGTGGAGCCGGCCCTGGAGCTCACAGCTGCCACAGCAAACAGCTCTGTGCCATGGGCTGAGCAGAGTTGGAGCAGCACAGGACACATCCCGTGGCATTATGTGGGAAGGTGACCTCACCCACAATTTCTGGGTCACTCCTGTGCTCCATGGCCCAAGTTAGCACCGAACTCAATGTTTCTAGGAAATGTTCATCAAGAACTTTCGGTGGCAGTAATTGCACTTGGAGTAATTTAATAATCAATGGCCTTTCCGTGCTTCTTCCTTTTTTGTTTCCCCTGGATACTGGCATATGGTCCTTTCCCCGGGGAGCTGGATGGTAATTAATGCATTTTGTGGTTAAATGCTTGGACTCAGCATCTCAGGGCGCCCAAGAAGCAGGGAGGGGACAAAGCAGGCATTGTCTGCAGGTTTCCCTCTGCAGTGGGTCCCCTCCACGGAGGCACCAGGGGCAGCTTTTTGGGAATGCTGACACAGGCAGAGCTTTCACCTCGCTTCCTTTGGAACACAGAGGAAGTTGAAGTGCTTGTCACCTCCCTGCCTTTGGAGGTGATATCCAAGGGGGAGGAAAGGAAAGTTGGCTCCCAGGACCACACACACAACAGGAGTAATTGAATGCCTGACTCTCCCCTTTCAGCAGGAGGCTGTTGCTGTGCTCTGCCCAGGGTTTCTCGCTGCCCTACTTTCCAAATTCAGGTATCAGCCTGTCCTCTGCTGTGAGCATCAGGAAACAAAGATTTGGGCTTCTTCCTTCTGCAGGAAGAGACCTGGAAAGGATAGAGAGGCAGAGATGGAGCTGAGTCGCAGTGCTGGGAAACCTTCCCATGGCAGCACTGGACACACAAAGAGTCCTTCAATAAAAACCCCAAATCCACTGCATTTCTAGTTTGAAAAGTTATAAACCCCTTAGTTTTGTGAGCCTGATTAAAATCTATTTCCCCACCTTTATGTATAGAAGTTGCTTGAAAGTAAATAAATTCAGGTATTGGCTGTTTTCTTTTAAGGTTAGTCCCCAGGTGATTCAAACACCTGGGCTGATAAGGAGATTTGGTGAAGAAAAAAGCACTACAGAACCTGCTTCTCCCAGAATAACAACCCCAGCTTTGCCTGGCTGGGGTTGATTAAGTGGTTAAATCAGGCACAGTCCCCTGCAGCAGCAATCAAACACACCAGCGAGGTTTCCTGCTGAATTCCCATCATCTGAAAAGCCTGGAAGCTGCTGGTAGCTGGGGCTCCCCTAATGAGCCCTGTCCATTATATCCCAGCTGGGATTCAGCACCGTGGGCTGGCTCCTGGCACATAGCTGAAATGCAGAAACTCTGTTTGCTGTGGGGTTAAATGGGCTGCAGGTCTGAGGCAGCCAGGGAAGGGAGCTGTGGGGGGCAGTGCTGGCTCCGTGTGCTGCCCTTGTGTGTGGGGAAAGGGGAAGCAGCAGCTCCTTCCCAGCTTCCAGAACCCCTGCCATGGATCTGCAGGGATCAACCCTGTCACAGCAATGACAATGACACCATGATGCTCAGTTTGAGGTGCAGCCCAACATCAGAGAGAAAAAGATTCACAAACAAAACCAAGTCCAACACCAAACCTCTCTATCTCCAGGCTGGCTTGATCCAAAGCTGTGAGTATTAGGAAAAAATTCTTCCCTGTGAGGGCGGGGAGGCCCTGGCACAGGCTGGCCCTGGATCGCTGGCAGTGTCCAAGGATGAGCAACCTGGGATGATGGAAGGCGTCCCTGCCCATGGCAGGGGTGGAACTGGATCATCTTTGAGGTCCCTTCCACCCCAGACTCATTCCATCAGTGCAGGCACCTGATAATCCATCCCACTTTAGGGCAGGACTGTCACCTCCACAAACCCAAACCACTTTCTGTAGTTTCACATCTCTGCTCTGCTCTGCCTGTGGGGTGAAGCTGTGCATCCCAAATCCCTCGAGCTTTCCATCCTGGTTCTTTGGGCAAAGTCCACATCTGGGATGGATGGCATTCAACCCAAGGAGCAAAGGGAACACCTCTCCCAGAGCCACCCTGCTCCAAAGCGATGGCGTAAATGCTGATCTGACTCAAGCAGTGACATGATGAATGTGGGGTTTATTTCCTCCTACCTGAGTCACACTGGAAGGAGCCACATTTTTTTCCAAGTACTCAGGAAAGGAAAGGAATTGTGGGCAGGACAAGAGGCCAAGATCTCACAGTTCTACCAGGATTTAGAAATAATCTTGCTGATAAAATTATTTGCATTGCAGCAGCATGTAGAGTGCTCCAGCTCTCCAAACACAGCAACAGAAACTCCTCCACCTTCTCCAAACCTTGCAGCCTGAGGCACTGCCAAGGGAATGACATCCCAAATCCCCGAGATACCGACAGCAGGACGGGGAACTGAACCCCAACCTTCTGAGTCACTGACTCAAAAAGCAGCTGCGGTGCCCAGCAAAGCCACTGTGCCCTGCAGATGGGGAGAACAACAACAATCCTGCAGGGCAGGACCAAGAGCTCCCAAATCTTCCTGTCTCTCTGCTCCTTATCTGAGCACACGCTCGACCTGCTCAGGCTGAAATTCTGGTATTTCAGATCATTGGGTCCTTGCTTTTGCAATTGTAATTATCACCTCTTTACCCCGGTGGTTTGTCTGTGTAATGATTGCTGTAAGGCTCTTCAGGCTCCTACTGAGCAACGATAAGAGCTGGCCAGAGCCAAACATTTAGGCACAAACCCGGGAGAGATAATTGAGGACTGGAGCCATCCCTCTGCCCCCTGGCCCAGCCAGGGATGTCCAAACCCAGCCAGATGCTCTCTGAGCACCAAGGCTCTGGAGATTTTCTCCTTTTAAAACCTTTGCTTTTATCCCAGCCATGAATCCCAGATGATCAGTGCAGCAAGGTGGGCAATGGGATGGAAAGGGGAGGAATTGCCTCTGAGGGGTTAAACCACAGACAGCTGCTTCTCCAACCCTGCCCTGATCAGCTGCACAAGAGGTTTCCATGATTCAGGTTTCTTTCACAGATTTAAAACTCATTCCAGATAAGCAAATGAGCAATTAGCAGCACTGTATCTGTGATGTCATTAAAATTCAAATGGCACCCTGGCTGCTCATTAATAGTGGGATGTGCAGTTGGAGAGGATAAACCCAAATCCTCTGCTGGCAGCAGGGGGAAGCCCCTCTCTGCACAACTCCCTTCCCCGGGGGTTGGTGTCAGCAGGACCAGCCCCTCCTCAGCCCCTCTGCAGCAAAGCAGCCCCAGAGCTGCCGGAAGAGCCTCAGTTATCAGCACACAGTGTCCATCACATGAGCTTCATCCAGCCCTTGATCAACAGGAATCTCCCTTACATCACCGGGACTGCTGAGGGGACACTGAGGCAGGAGGGGATGCCACGAGGATTCCCAGTGTGCCAGCGTTCCCAGCTCAAAGGCAGGGAGCAGGGGCCGGGATGAGCGCTGGCTGCAGGGGCTCTGCGGGCGGGGAAGGGCCCGGGCCGGGGGCAGGAGGAAGGAAACGGAGATGGAGAGGGGCCAGACCCCACTGGCAACGCAGCCAGCCTTGGGACAGGCTCTGAGCAGCAAAACCTCGGGGCTGCAGCAGCTCCTGCAGCTGGTCTGGCCAGGATGAAGACCCTGGGGTGGCTCAACTCGTGGGATGCAGAGGCTGAAAGGGTCTGATCCCTTTTATCCAGTGGAGAAATCCACCCTGTGGTGAGCTCAGAACCCACAGAGCGCAGACACAAACCCCATGTCCATGGAGATCAATCATCCCCAGGGCCCTGTTCTCCCACAGAACATGGGGATTTCTCCCTTCTCACACAGATCCCTTCACTTATCTCTGTCCTGGATAACAGCAGGTGTCCACTTTCCCTGTCTGGAAAGAAGAGTTGAACTGAAAGCGGAGTCTGCCTGCAGCCACAGGGACGGCTCCCTTTATCCTCCCCCATAAATAATAGAAGATTCATTCACAGGCTTGTAATAGATTAAAAATAAATAAATAAAAAAGAGCTCAATTTTGTTTTGCCTATCATGCACTTTATGCAATTTTCCCTTCTCGTCCCCTTGTGCCGGTGCCTGTGGACTCACAAAGGTTTTAATAAGCTGGAAAGGTGCCAAACCATTTCTGTCTCATTAAAAAAATATCAGCACAGTGACAAAGGTAATTTTTTTCACATCAGTAGTCAAATCCACTTGCTGAATTAAAATCCAGCTGACAGGGAGACTATCAATTTTTAATGGGAGCTTCCTCCCTCCTGGAGAGGGGAAGCCTGGGGGGGTTACCCTTAAAAGAGATCCACATTTCTCACAACTGTTCCATCAGCTTTGGTTTCATCTAAGCTCGAGTTTTGAAGTCTGAGGAAACTACAAAAAGTCCCCTCAGGTAAAAACCTCCTGGGAGCTTCCCAGGCTGGACCCCCACAGACATTCCCTTCTCCCACTGCATGTGGGGGTCAGGGGCTGGACCCCTCTGAGGTTTGTGCACTTGGGGCCAGCCCGGAGCAGGGCACGGCCTCGGCACAGGTCGGGGTGGGACAGAGGAAGCTCTGGCTGAGCTGATAAGGACTGCACGTGCTCTGGAGAGTCTGGCCCCTCACACTGACCCTCCTCTCCAGGGGCCATCCCCAGCTGCCATCAGCAGCAGAATTCCATTTATTTCATAGCCACAACAATTTACATGAGCTGCAGCTCTGCCCCTGGACTAAACACAAAGCCTCTGTGGGGGAAACGAACAATTCCCCACAATTCCCTTCCTCCCAGCCCTGCTTTCCCACGACAGCTGTCTTCCGTGTTTTCTTTTAAGTGAAACAGAAGGATCCTGAACTTCCCAGGGATTTGGAGCATCATCCTCCCCATGCCCGGATCAATACAAGGACCAGCCCCACGCCAAAAGCAGCCTGAGCTCCCCAGGATCTGCTGGACAAGGTCCTTCTCCGTTTCTCCCCGGGATTCAATAGCTCCATGCAGGAGCAGCCCCAGGCCGGTCCCTGCCCCAGGCCTGGCACACAAAGCCAGCATTGACTCCGAGCTGCCCCGGGCGGCCGCATCCTGCCTTTGTGTGGGAGGAAGGACGCTCCGGACCCACATCCCTCCTGCCTTCAGCTCCTCGGCCCGGGGAAGCAGATGTGGGAGTTCAGAAGGATTCCTGACCCCATCCCGGGCTGGGCCCGGAGGTCAAGTCCCACACCTGGCCCTGGGAGGTGTTCACCACACAATTCCCGATGGATTGATCCCAAATGGGAAAAAAACCACAATTCCTACAGAATCTGCCACAACACGAACGCTGAAGATAATGAATGACTTGGTGATTAAAACACCTTGCACTGAAGGCTCAGTCTTCTCTCCTGCAGCAAACCCTGACCCGTGGGGAGCTGCACTCGGGGCACTGACCCCAGCCCCGCTGTGGGAGCCAGCACGTTCCCTCCTGCAGTGCTGATTTTTAGGATTATCCAAACCCCAAACCAGGCTCGGCACAGCCCCAAGCACGGCACCAATGAGCACGGGTGGCCCCGGGGCTGCGTCACCGTGAGTCACCCCCGCCCCAGCGGCCCGGCTGTGGCTGTGGCTGTGGCAGACCTGACGCGCTGCCCCGGGAGCTGGCCGGCTCCCATGACAAAATCCGGCACTCCCAGCTAGGGAAGAATTTCACAGCATTTCCTCTCCCTGGGAGAGGGGCTGGAGCCACACAACTCCCGTTGGCTGCTCAGGCACAGCCCCTACACAAGACACCAGCAAACCCCAGAGGGGGCACTTCGTGGCTCTTGATTTTAAATAAAAGATTGGGAAAAAAGGCAAGAAAAACCCAAATCCTCCTTTTCAGCTCCACAACAAACTGTGATCCTCCTCCTTTCAGGAACAGCTTCCAGTCCATTCCCAGCCTGGTGAGGTAGAGCTAAAGCCAATTGGGGATGTTTAGGTACAAACCTGCAGTGAGAGCTGGGGACCTCCCTGAACATCATTCCCTCTGTATATTGGTTGTTCTCCTACTTTAAGAGCAATTAAAATCAACCCCACCCTTCCCAGCCATCTTCCCAAGGCTTAATCCACACTCAGGATGGGACATATGAAAAATTCACCACCTGACAGCCTCCAGCCACCAAGGCAGCAAACACAAACCATCACAAGTGGACCAGAAGATCTCTGTCCATGTTGGATGCTCCCCGAGCTCCACTCACAGCAGAAGGAAACTCTCTGGCTCAAGTCAGAACTAAACTGAACAAGTGATAACAAAGGCAAGCACTTCTTTTCCCCAGAACCTGGCTCAGAGCAGCTGAGCTGTGTCACCCCTC
Source organism: Serinus canaria (assembly GCF_022539315.1). Lineage (NCBI taxonomy): Eukaryota > Metazoa > Chordata > Aves > Passeriformes > Fringillidae > Serinus > Serinus canaria. The sequence goes on along the minus strand of NC_066336.1, from coordinate 5,438,954 downwards.
GAGTGCCACAGGGCAGGAAGGACTCCAGAGGGAGCCCAGGTAAGAGTGGCTGGAACAGGACACCCTCTGCCTCCAGCCACTGGAGGGACCATCCCCAGCTCTTGTTCCACACCCAGCTGAAGGGACTCCAGCAGTTCCAGCCTCTTTGAACTCAGCACTGCTGCACAAAGTTCAAAAGTCAATCTACTGATTACTCTGGGAATACACAACTCCCCATCCCATTGTGCTGAGATTCAATAATCTTTTTATTACCTTGGAAAAGATAGAATTACTTCCAATAGTAATTTATGAGTAAGACCTGATTTAAGAGAAACACAATTCCATTGAATTGTCAGAGCTTTGAGATATTGGTGACATCCACAGTGGACTTCAAACAGAAAAATCAAAGGTTTATGAGATGATTGTGTACCAGATCAGCAGTTATAACACACAACAGGTGGAATGGAACTCCACCAAAATACAGCTCTGTGCCCTGCTGAGCTGCTCCTCCCAGAGCTGCTTTGACATCAACACACAGGGATTTGGAGGTTGGTGCTGCAGGAATGAAGTCACAGTGCACAACGGCTCCTCCAAGGCCAGCTCCCTCCCTGCAGCCCTCACTGCTCAGGACTTGGATCTGTGTCAGGTGAGGGAAGTTTTGGGATGGCCCCCAGCACAGAACTCTGCCCTGGTGCTGGGATTTACCCCTGGGCTCCCAGGGAGCAGCAGCAGAACAGTTCTGTGTCCTGGGGCAATTCAGGGTAAATCCCTTGGCTCAGGAAGCTCCACAGCACTCCCAGGCAAATTGCCAAAGTCACACAAGTGGAAAAATTTAACAGTCCAGCCCTGAGTTTCTATAAGCTTGGAACTGTTGCACACACACCTGCCATTGTCCCACCTGTTGACACAACAAACACCTTTCTTCAGAAGCAGCTACAGAGACTGACCTGTGACTCACTTCAGCCTCACACTCACTGCTGAGGACTCAGTTCCATTTCAATTACACAGCCCAATTAAACTTCTCGTGGAGCTGGATACAATCATTGCAGCAAGTCCCTTACCTAGCCCCTGTGTCTGTCACTTCAAGAGGGTGGCCCAGGTCAGGAAGCCAAAATTCAGCATGAGCAGATCCAGGATAAAAAAGAAGTGAGATCCAGGTAGCCTCATCACACCAGGAACCTGCAGGGCCATTTCTGAACTACAAATACAAGGATTTAAAAGCAGAGAGAAGAGGTTAACCAAGAAGCTGGAGTGGGGAAGGGATCAGACAAGTTTGGGTTTGGATGAGGGGAGCTCAATCAGAGGATCAGGAGAGAATTCAGTGGTGTCAGGAACAGCAGAGACACAGATGGAACCCAGCCCAGAGAGATTCTGTTGCAGAGGTCTGTGCAACAGCAGGGACAGCTCAGGAGAGGAGAGGGCTCATTACCCCAATTGATATTTAAATGAAGTGTTACTACTTGAATGGATAAGTAGGAAGAAATTAAAATACTAAGCTAAATACAATTTAGAAGTTATACTCTTTTTAAACACTGCATTTAATTGCTCTTTTTAAGCCTACACCATTCTTTATGGTTAGATGAAAAAAAGAGGCAGGGGGAGCAGCAACAATAGGAGCTCCAAAGGAGATGGAAATGTGGAGGGAAGGCCTGGCCCATCCAGAGGTCCTTTATCAGCCCTGGGGGCAGGAGATGGAAATAGGTGTGAGGGAAGATAAGCAGTGACTCAGGCCCTGAATGTATTTAAAGAACTTCTATTAGTGCTAAGATTAAAAGGCACTCAGAGGTCACCAAAGCCAGGTAGAAGCAAGATTGGGATGATAAAGGAGGAGGCATTAAACCCTGGGGAGCTGCACCCCTGCAGGACATGCAGGGAAAATCCAAGGGAATGAGGATCAGCACGTCCTGAGTTCAGGTCTGCGGCTCCTCAAGCACCAAATTCACCCAGATGGACTTTGAAAAATGCCTCTGTCCAGAAGCTTCTTGGAATTTATCACACATGTTTTAATAACAGGTGATGCTCAGCATTCCAGCTCTGGAGGAGGTTCACAAGCACTTGAGCACACAATGACATTGGTGTGAAGAAACAAAAGGTTCAGCACAGAGGGAAGTGCAGAAGGAGCTGCTCTGAAACCTCCCCTCCCAGCCAGGACCTGGAGCAGCCCTGCCTCAGGTTAGACCCTGCACAAGGGCAAGGAAAGACTCACCAATCTCCAACTTCACTGTGTACATCACAGCTACCGCAGCTGCAGCACAAAAAGAATTCCAAAGCACCTTCCAGAAGAACCTCAGGCTTCAGAACTGAGCTGATTTCAGAAACACAGCTGGAGATTTTACAAGAATTCCACAGCAGCAACCCAGCAAGTTTCCAGCGATTAAAAGGGGCTTGGAACTGGGTGCTTTGTAAGGTCCCAACCCACTCTGTGATTCCATGATTATGGAAAGGCAGGGAGCCCCCAGGATTCCTCAGATGAGCTCTCACACCTCTACAGCTCCTTCCCCAAGTTAATGAAACCTGCTGTTCATTTCTTGCAGGGCCTTCAAACACTTTACTTGTTCTGACCAGCAATTTTCACAGCAAACATTGAGTTTGAGCTTCTCCATCCTCTCAGAGCGTGGCCAGGTAAGGCTGTTAGGCTCCTGCTTGGCAAGAACTCCACAGGAGCATCACTAATTAAAGGGCTTTTCCTGCTCCACCAGGCCAGTTAACAGCTCCAATTTTTCCAGAGCCAGCACAGGGGATCAAACACTTTCTCATCCCTGAGCAGTCATTAACCCTGCACAAAACAAAGCTGATTAGCAAATGCAAACGTCCAGATAAAAATAGCCAACATCTGTTTAAATTTAGAAATTTATTTTGTTTAATCCACAAGCTTTATATAGCTTTAGTTAAAAAAACAAAAACAAAGAACAGTGAAAACATGACAATATCCAAAGTTCAGGTTCCTCTAAACTTTCAAAGAACAGAGCTCTGAAAGTTGCTCAGACCATTCCGAAGAACCGTAACGAGACAAGATTTATGAATGGGGCAACGACAGCTCACAAACAAAATTTATGGAACTGAAGGAATTATTATTTTTTTTTCTGGGTCTGCTGATCATGGAAACTGCCCTTTAAAAAAAGAACATAAAAATACAAATGAAATTCCAGTGTTCCAAATCAACATGTTACATCAATATAAACCCACAGTGTCCTGGTAAACAACATGCTTTCATTTATGTACCACTCTAAATTGCTATTCTTGATTGGCTTTAATGGAGACTATACAGGCAACAGTAGAAAGCATTAAAATAGAGATGTACTTCCTTGAATTCTGCAGTGGTTTTACTCCTGGGCAAGCCTACAAACCACAAAGGTTAGTAGCATCATGTAAGTGATACAAAAGAAGTCAAATGAGCCCCTCACAAATTCTGCTCAAGGCTCTGCTGGATTTCAAAGAAACGAGGGAACTGACGGTCATGTTTCAAACCTCCAAAACAAATTCCTACTGCTTCTAAAAAGTCTCACTCTAAATGAAATTATGCTGACTGTCAATGAAAGAATGTCACTAGTACACTGTGGACACCTTTTGTAATGTAAATCCATGCCCTTTGTACATGGTGAACCTCAACCTAGCAATTATTACAACAAATGTTATATTCTAAAGCTCAAACACATTTAGCAATTTGAAATTGAATTCTGAGTACAAACCAAATAAAATGTACATTATATCAAAGGGTTGGCCTAGGAGGGGGGGGACACCTGCGCCTTCCTCATGGACCTCAGGGCCTTCTCCCGCAGGTGCTTTTCGAGGTCATCCAGGTTGTCCTCAGGTTCACTTTCTGTCTCCTTCAAACAAACACAAAGAGCTGCTTCAAACACCCCAGGCCTGGCCAGGCTGAGCCCTCCCAGCACTGAAATGCCCACATGGAATCACACACCCCAAATCTCACTTTGGAATTAGGGCTGTCAGAATAGAGCAGCGCACACCCACCCTTTACAAAGTCCCAAATTCTCACCTTTTTGGGTTCTGTCTCTGCTTCCTGCTCTCCCTGTGCTGAGGTGGTGTCTGCTGGAGCCACAGCAGCAGCTACTGCAGCTGCTGCTGCCTTCTCTTTCTTATGCTTTTTGTGTTTCTTGTGCTTTTTATCCTTTTTATGCTTCTTATCCTTCTTTTTCTTCTTCTTCTTGCCACCACCTTCTTGATCTGAATTCTGTAATAAATAATTCAACAGATGTTACAACTCATCTCTAAGGCTTCAAACTTCTCTGGCAAAGAACGGAACTCCCCCTGGGAAACACCTCAGAAGAAGAGGTGAAGATACCAAACAATCTGTTCTCCTCCCACTGGGAATACTCTGTGTTTGCACAAAGGATACTGACCATAAATATGCCCCCCTCACTTTGCAGACCATAAAACTCATGTACACTCATGAAATGGGACTTCCCAGAAGTCTGATTTTCTATAGAGCACCATCTTCTTCCACACTTGGAGATGTTAAGCTTGAAAATTTCAGGTTACAAATTTTTTTTAGAAGTTTTTAACTACGAAGAATGACCCCAAGCAGTTTCCCCCTGTGAATAACCCTGGGGCTGCTCAGCAGCTCAGCCTTCCCAACCAGAGCCAGCCCTGGAACCCAAAGCAGTTCTGTTTTATGAGCAAATACCCTGGCAGGTGATGGGCTCTGAGTTGGGCTCTTGGCCTTTTTTGCAGGTGACCAGTTTGCAGAAGGAGAGCGAGAGCGGGCAGGAGATGCAGGTCCTTGGTGTTTTTTGGGAGCTGTCTCAGGTGACCCTGACGCAGAGCGGGACGAGGACACGCGCCGGGGGCTGGGGGTGGAAGCCCTGGGGAGCACAGAGTCAGTCAGAGGTGAGACACACAACAAGGCAACATCAACACAACAGCCAAATGAACAGCTGAGCTTAACTTGGTCAGGCTGCACTTAGAAGATTGAAATTGTTTTTAAAAAATAAATAGATTAATTGTTTTGCTGGTGTGATAAAGGCAAAACAATCCAATGGCAGAGAGGATCCATAATGCAGCCTGAAGAGCTGCTAAACAACCCTGGTGCTGCTCAGAACTGATTGCTGCCTTTCTGGTTTAACTAAGTTATAGCCACATTAAAAGTCAAGACAACAGCAATGCTATTTAATTGTGCAAGGCTTTCCATTCAGCTACATTTTCCTTCTGAAAAAATTCCTAAGCCTGCACCACACTTCTCACAGTCCTGCTCAGAAAAGCAGCATCTCACTAAAGACAAAAATATCTACAGTTGTAGCAGTTTATCATGAATGGTCACTCAGGGAATTATTTCTGAGCTAATGAGAAGTGTTGTCCCCTTTCACAGTTAGGCAAAGTTAGGTTTTCTTTAAAGCCAGCAAATAAAGGGAAGGATCTGGGGCTTTTCAATGCAGCATTCCAGGGTCTTATAAAGAGGAGGGAGAAGGGCTTTTCATGCAGGCAGCACAAGAGGGAATGGCTTCCACTGCCAGAGGCAGGGCTGGATGGGATATTGGGAAAAACTTCCTCTTTGTGAGGGTGGGAAGACCCTGGCACAGGGTGCCCAGAGAAGCTGTGGCTGCCCCTGGATCCCTGGCTGTGCCCAAGGCCAGGTTGGACACTGGGGCTTGGAGCAGCCTGGGCCAGTGAAAGGTGTTCCTGCCATGGCAGGAGTGGCGCTGGATGGGCTTTAAGGTCCCTTCCCACCCAAACCATTCTGGGATTCTATGATTCCTTAACTACTTCCACTGCATTGCAACTAAACAACCCCTCATCAAACCCAGAGCAGACAAGATGTTTTTTTTTACTTTGTTTTCTTGGGCTCTGGCGTTCTGGACACCCTCCTGATGGGCCTGCTGCTGGGTGAGGGTGACTGTCTCCTCTGCGGCGACGCCGACGCTCCCCGGCGTGGCGGTGGAGGGCTGGAGGAGGGATGGGAAGCTCGAGGCCGTGGTGAAGGTGAATGCCTTTTGTTTTGTGGTGGAGAACGTGTTTCCCTGTTGGATCTGCTGGGAGGAGACCCCTTCCTGTGCTTGGAAGATTCGGAAGGGGAGCGCCGCTTAGCAGTAGGAGAGCTCCTCTGTTTTGGCGGTGGGGAGTGGGAGACTCTGCGCTTGGACTGGGGGGAAGGGGAGGCCCTTCTTTTGGGAGGGGGAGGAGGAGAAGCTGTTCTCCTCTTGGGAGGGGGAGATGGGGAATATCGCCTCTGGATCGGGGGGGAGTATCTCCGTGGAGAGGGAGAACGTCTGCGGGGGGGTGGTGATGGAGACCTGCAAAGAGAACAAACGGTCAGGGCCCACCCAGGCATGGCAACCAGTCAGCAGCGCCCTGCAGAGGGGGAAAAGGACTCTAGAGTTCTTTAAACTTCTCAAAATTTAAACCAGAATTCTTTAGAAGTTGTAAGAGTTTAAAATAAAACTCTTTAAAAGTTGTTATCCAGAAAGGCTGTGGCTGGCCCATCCCTGGAAGCATCCAAGGCCAGGTGGGACAAAATTTGGAGCAACCTGGTTAGTGGAAGGTGTCCCTGCCCACGGCACAGGGTGGGACTGGATGATCTTTAAGGTCCCTCCCAATCCAAACCATCCCATGGTTATGCAATTCCAATTCAGGATTTGCAGCAGCAACCCAACGACATCCAGGCCATGCACCCACCACACCCAACACAACACACCCCCCTCAGCTTCCCAGGGAAGGAACTGGGAGCAGGGCCCTTTTCCCATGCCCAGAGTCCCCAGGGCCAGGGCAGGCAGGGGATGCCCAGCGTGGTCGGTACCTTCGGCGCGGCGGGGACGGGGAGCGGCGGCGCCGGGGCGGGGGCGCCGGGGAAGGGGAGCGGCGCCGGCGCGCGGGGGGCGGCGAGGGGCTCCTCCTCCTCCTGCTGCAGGAAACAGGCACTGATCAGCAAACTGCCAGCTGAGCCACCAGCTGCTCCTGCTCTGCTTCCACTACACAAAATCTGCTCCTTCATGCACCTTAGAACGGAACTCTATACTGGGAGCACTGGTGGAAAGGAACGTACTTGAATCTTTCTGAAGAGTGTGAGATGATGAGTGTGTGACTGTGACCCTGAGCCCAGCACAGGTGTCTGACTGTGACCCTGAGCCCAGCACATCAGCCAGGACACAATTCCACATCTGCACAACCTGATCCACCTTGTAGCCAGAGAAAGACCAAATGGCTGGAATAAGCCATGGATCACGTGCTGATTTTGCCTTGGGTGGAGTTAATTTTCTTCACAGTGTGAAACTGTGCTCCATCTGAAATCCAAAATTATTTTTTTCTTGAAATGAAGTGGAAAAAACCTAGAGTGGCTGCTAAACTGCAGCTCTCTGGATTAAAACTGTTCACCAAATGAGCAATTTTCTGCTTTGCAAGGTTTACAACAGACTTCTGGAAGGGGGAACTTTAATCCAACGCATTCTTGCATAGAATTTTAAAGGAAAGGAATATTGGCAAAGTGAAATATTCCTTTTTTTTTTTTTTTTAAGCAATTAAGATAAAATGACTGGATAAGGGAAAATTGAGAGCAATTAAAAAGCAAAGCAGCTCATTTACATTAAGTGAGATCTGATTTCAAATATGCTGGGTATTGTTCTCCAAGGCAATGAAACACGCTTTTATAGATAAGAGTTTGCTCCAAAATACAATGTTCTCTTATGATCCAAAAAACCCCCAGCCTTCAAATGTACTAACTGTCCTAATTAAACATGTATCTATGCAACAGGCAGTACTTGAATTCAGTGTGTTGCAAAACAAGATCAAAGCCTTTGAATCCCAACCTGTTTTCCATAGAAATGTTTGACAGGATCCATAATTAGGAAGGTCTGCATTGGTGAGGGAGTCATCCTTATCTCCTACATCATGATGTGTGCTGGGAGTATCTGCTAGCTAAGGCTTAATTACAGCCTGCTCAAGGGTCATTACATCCAGTTAATAAACCCATCAAGCTTCCTGCACCTTTCCATATTTCTAGATCAACACAGAGACAGAGCAAAAAGTGTCACAAATAAAGAAGTCACTGCTGTTTTACTGATTGTCTACTTCCAGTAGTTTCAAATATCTCTTGAACTGAGGAATGAGTCTTGAAAACTCCAATAATCTTTGACCAAGAAGATCAAGATCTTAATTGCTTGTTGCAAGTGTGCAGGAGGGTTTTGAGTCAGTGGCAGCAGGAACCCAACACTGCTCACCCAAAGCTGGGTGTCTGGAGCCAGGAGCCCCTGAGGAACACAAGTGTTCAGCTGTTTTCAGGCACCAGTGGGATGTAACAACATCAAAGTATTGATGTCACAGGCTGATGTGAATTAACAAGGTGTGAGCAGTGAGGGACACAGAGCAGGTGCTGCTCTTCTCTTTTTGCCAGTGAAATGGTTCCAGGTCCAACACATGAAGGAGCACATCAGTCTGAATTTCCCTCACTGTGAGTGTGCAAGTCTAAAGGATGGCAAACGCTTATCCATGCCAAAATAAATGACAGCCTGTTTAAGAGATGAATTTCTAACCAACCTTTTCATCACTGGTGATTGCCACCTCTTTTCCATCTGCATCCTGAGAGCAGTGGAGGGAAAACAAAACAAAACAAAACAGATCTATCTGCCATGGATCTGAGGCAAAAATGAACACCATCAAAGAAAGGTCAGAGCAATTTCTGCCAAATGAGTGTAATGGGAAGGAAACCTTGAAAGAAGTCTGGGCAGAGCAGGCATGACTTGATGTGTATTTGGTGAGAGTTGCAGAGAGATAGACATAAATACCAGGAAGGGATGAGCTAAGTTCAGGAGTTACCGAGGGGAGGAATCCTTCTGGCGCTTGCGGGGCGAGGGGCTGCGCGAGTGCGAGTGCCGGTGGCGCCTGCCCACCTCCCCGTTCTTCACATTCGACCTCTTGGGCCTCTCCTCTTCTGAGGAAGATGAAGAACCAGAATCTGCAAATGTAGAAAGAATCACTCTCTGGAAAATGATCCTTGTGACACTGGTCACTGACAGGGTAATGCTGCAGTTCAAAATGAGACCCCGAAATTTAAAAGGAGATCGACTGAAGGTGTTGGCTGAACTTAAGTGACAAATAAATCTACTGGGTAGAAATACTTAACTGTCCCCATAAATTTGGCTAGACAGATAATTTAAAAGGTGAACTGCAGTTGCTTTTTGAAACTATGTGGACAAAAACACCCAGGTGAATTTACTGATCTCAAGCATAAAAGAGTCCAAAGTAAGCAGAGATGATGTAATCCACAGCACACAATATTTGTGTGTTGTGTTAAGAGTTTAGAAGCGCAATTTTAAAGATGCAAACCCCATTAACAAAAGATGTAATGACCTTTAAAAGTCACACTTTTATTCTTCCTGAGCAATAATTAAAGTGACCTCATTATGAGCGGCAAATCTGCAATTAAGTTTACAATAGCACTGCAGAGCACCGAGCAAATAGTTTTAATCTGTATTTGAACTTAACTACTTCCTGCAAAAGGAAACTATAACCCAGTTTTAGGGAATTTCTGTGCTCCATACCAGATGAAGACTGTTGATTTTGCCTCCTGTACTGGCGCCTCTGTTGGACAGAATCTGCTGCAGCCATTTTGCCTCCTTTGTCTTCTTCTGAAAGAACACAAAGGACAGGACACTCAAACCAGGGATAAAGATTTGCCTTACGCAGGCAGAAGCAAAGTTATGGACAGGAGACCATCAGGTATGGGGCTTTCCCCCACTCAAATCTTAGGATAACATAGGGCTGGAATACACTTTGGCTGAACTTTCATTCCAAGCAATCTTGGATAGAATGAGGCAGTAGGACCATCTTTAGAGTTCTGAAAACTCTTGATTTCAATGTCAGACTTCCTGGAGAGCTCAGCACTTCACTGCCCAAGTATTTTTGACTAAAAACCCCACACCCAGTAGCAGAGCTGAGAAGCCAGAGCCGTACCTGATTCCGACAATTCTGCTTTCCTGGGCTTGGGTGCTGGCGAAGGAGACTCTCTTTTCTCAGTACTCTTATGTTTGGGTGCTACAAGACAAAATGCAACAGCTCAGCTGCAATTCACACCATTCCTTCACGCTTTCCTGCCCCTACAAAAGGGGAACAGAAGTCCCAAATGGAACCCCGAGCCCCATTGCTCTCTGAGGGAACAGAAGTGCCAAAGGGAACCCAAGCCCCAGTGCTCTCTGAGGGAACAGAAGTGCCAAAGGGAACCCAAGCCCCAGTGCTCTCTGAGGGAACAGAAGTGCCAAAGGGAACCCAAGCCCCAGTGCTCTCTGAGGGAACAGAAGTGCCAAAGGGAACCCCGAGCCCCAGTGCTCTCTGAGGGAACAGAAGTGCCAAAGGGAACCCAAGCCCCAGTGCTCTCTGAGGGAACAGAAGTGCCAAAGGGAACCCCGAGCCCCAGTGCTCTCTGAGGGAACAGAAGTGCCAAAGGGAACCCCGAGCCCCAGTGCTCTCTGAGGGAACAGAAGTGCCAAAGGAACCCCGAGCCCCAGTGCTCTCCGAGGGAACAGAAGTGCCAAAGGAACCCCGAGCCCCAGTGCTCTCTGAGGGAACAGAAGTGCCAAAGGAACCCCGAGCCCCAGTGCTCTCCGAGGGAACAGAAGTCCCAAATGGAACCCCGAGCCCCAGTGCTCTCTGAGGGAACAGAAGTGCCAAAGGGAACCCAAGCCCCAGTGCTCTCTGAGGGAACAGAAGTGCCAAAGGGAACCCGAGCCCCAGTGCTCTCTGAGGGAACAGAAGTGCCAAAGGGACCCCAAGCCCCAGTGCTCTCTGAGGGAACAGAAGTGCCAAAGGGACCCCGAGCCCCAGAGCTGTCCCTCACCTGAAGCCCTGCTGGGCGAGGTGGAGCCGCGGCTCTTGCGGGCGCGGTTGGACTGCTGGGGGGTGGGCGAGCGGCGGGGCTTGGGCGGGGGGCTGCCGGGGGGCGAGGGCCGGTGGCGGCGCCGGGGAGGACTGGCCGAGGGGGACAGCCGGCGCGTCTTGCGGGGGGGGCTGGACACGGGTCTCTTGGGAGGCTTCTTTGGTGGAGAGCGGGAGCGCGACGAGGATGAGGAGGAGCTGCTGCCGGACAGCGAGGCCGAGGAGCGTCTTCTCCTGCAAATCAAAGGCCACATCAGGTCCTGCCCGGCCGCAGCGGGGAACATGTCAGCACAAAGAACAAAGAACTGCGGTTGTTTGCAAGCACAGACACTGAGCCACAGACAACAGCACTTCCCAAACATGGTGGACTGCCTGCAACGCTCGGTTTGGAGAAGAGGAGGATAACGACCAATCTTTCAGTTATTCTTAATTATAATAGTGAGCTAAAAATGGTTAGTGTCACCTTCACTGGCTTTCTGTCAATCTACAGGCTACAGCTAAGCTTTGCCCCTGGAAACAATTAGTTTTGGTTGGGCTCTCTAACTTCTGGGTGGTTAAGAGAATTGTCCGTGTTAGCAAGTGTCACTTAATGATCTCCAGAGCAGATCTGGGTAAGAGCTTAGTGTGCAAGGACACTAAAATGTTTTACACCAGGAGGTGAAAATTTCAGACAACAACTTAACAATTCAGAATCCATCTATCCATTCTTATGTTTTAGTTTTTCATCTTTACTTTGCAATTTTAAAAGGTAGGGCCTCAGAATTCTGCGGCAAAATTTGTGGCAAGTTCTGTTGCAATTGTGTACCTGCAGAATCCACCTTTGGCTGCAGAATTCCTGAGAACCTGGAAAAAAGAAACCCTACCTTGAGTGAGATAAACATTTGCTGAAAGGGTGCTCTTGTACATCTTGCAACATACATGTTTGATACTTTTCACAGTTTTCCCAGTAACTGTGTGAAATGAACATATTGACAAACTCAGGCAATAGTCATCACCTTGTCACAGAAAGGAAGAGAAGTGTTCCTTCCTCAAAAACAACTGCTGTACACAAGAAGCATCACTTTGATTCTCTTCCTATGAAAACGATCAGAATCTGTTCTCTCCCCATGAAGACAAATGTCTATTTTGACACTGCCAAAAGCACATCATTTACTTTGCAAGGCAGCTAAGAAGTTTGCCTCTAGAGCAATTCTTATGCTGTGAAAAATGTGACTTTCAACACCAATGGCCAATCTTGAAGAATCTTAAGTAAGAGAACACGAAGAAGAAACATACTTCAAGTCCAAATTTAATTTTATGGGATAGAAATACAAGTAATAATTAAAAATTCCTAACAAGTAAAATTCCCAACTTGTTCTAATTTTTTTTCCCCCAGTCAGGAAAGAAAAGTACTAAGACTTAAGCAAAAAAGCCCTAAGGGATATCATGTCAGCCTGTGCTGGGAACTACTCAGAGCCATTTGAAGAAGCAAAAAAGAAAAAAAGCTCTGGAATTGCCACTTCTCAAAAAGGTGGTTTCTCATCACTACCCTAACTCAGAAGAAATCATTTCACATCTGCAACCGTGTTCCCCCACAACACACTCAGGAAATGTGACACCGCAGCTTTTCCATCACTCTAATCACACACCTGCCACTGCTAAGGTGAGATCAACAAGGGGATTTTGCTAACACAGCTACAGTTCCCTTTAACTGTGCAGGTTTAGCACTTCCAGCTGGCTCAAGAAGCAGGGCTCTTACCGCCTCACGGGGGATCTGCTCCTCCTGTGCCTGGGTGGGGGAGGCATCCTCCGGGGCGGGCTCCTCCTGCGCGGGGACGGCCGGCGCCGCGGGCTGGGTCTCCTTCTAGGGGAGTAAGACCTGTCACAATCAGAAATTCCAATGAAAAGCAACTATCTAACTTCTATAGTTGAGGAAATTTATCCTTGGGGCACTGAGTGCAGAGTTGCTTTCCTCCAAGAGCATCCTATTACGGCTGTATTCAGGTGAGGATGCCAAATGTACAGACACAATCAGGGCTTTGAAGTTTAACAACATCACTCTATTAAGTAGCAGAATAATAAAAAAAGGAGGTTAAGAAAATATTTTACAGCATTTTCAGAATCAAACCGATGTCCTAAAGAAAGGCTACACAATTCTCATTATCAATATTAAGCAGCTGAATTCCTTCTCTGGTCAGTGCTGGCCACCGTGAGCATCTTCTCATAAATCAACACAAACAAAACACCCCCAAACACATTTATGCACCAAATGCATCCTTCTCATTTGGCCCAAAACATCCATAGCTCAACAGCTCTAAAAACATCACTAACCAACAACATTAAGTGGCACCTTCAGCCCTACCTTGACCGTGATCTATGGCGCCTTCTGGGTCGAGAATGAGATGGAGAACGGGACCGGGATCTTGACCTGGACTTGGACCGAGATGGGGATCTCTGACGAGTCTTCTCCTTCTCCTTCTCCCTCTCCCTCTCCCGCTCCCTCTCCTTCTTTGAATTACGTTCTGGTGAAGTTTCCTTAGTCTCTGGTACAGGTGGTTCAGGTTTAGGAGCTTTTGGGATATCACTGTCAAAAATAAAGACTTCATTTGTAAGCATATACAAACCACAGTCTGCATTTTAGAAGACGCCAAGATATTCCCCTACAACAAACATTCTCCTGCCCATTCTCTGACAAACTGCTCCAGAACTGTGAAAAGAGTTAGAATGTGGTACAATGATTCAGAAAGAATAAGTAACATAGACGCTACATGATGACAACCAGCTGGAAGTCAAGATGACATTGTCACAAGTGTCAATGATGAGCAGGACAATGAAATCAGAGGGGCATCAAAGCACACTGCCCTTAGAATTCTAAACAGAACAAAGAAACCCCACTGAAGGTTCTAAAATAAATGTTTTGGCTGTTGCAGGGGCACAGGGACGAGCAGGCATTGCCCAAGCCAGCTCCAGTGAGGTATTAGAATAGTAATTCCATTTTTTAAAGGCAATGCATGGCTCTACACACAGAGCTCTCACCTGTTTGAAGCTGCCTCTTGCACAACAGTCTCCTTTGGTTTCACGGAGGGCTCTGGCTCAGGAGTGGCCTCTTTCTTCTCGGGGGCAGGGGTGGCACTGCGGCTCTTGGTGCGGTGGTGTGGGGAGCGGGAGTGGCTGCGCTTCCGCTCGCGGCGCACGGGCGACGACCGCCGCCGCGGGGAGGGAGAGCGGGACTTGCGTCTGGGGAGAGACAGAGCACTCACAGCTTGGGGACAGCCACAGCCCTCTGCACCCAGGGACACCCAGCACTGCCTGCAGCACCCAGAGCACTCACAGCACTGCACCTGCTGCTGCTGACTGACAGATAAATTAAGACATCAAACAAAAAAATCCAACTCCCTCAAAACTAAAACTAACAAAGCCTGGAACAGATAAAGCACTAAAAACAACACCCCTGTCAGAACTGCTCTGGTTTACTTGCAGTTCCTGTTCAGCAGTAGGTCAGGCCAGCCTGCTACAATAGCTAAGGGGAGTATTTCCACAGCTCAATTAATTCTTCCCTGCCACGTGTCCTCCCTCTGTTCCTGATATGCTGCCTGTGCATTTTCATTACCTTCTTGGACTCCTGGATCTGTCTCTTTTCTCTCTGTTGTCTTTGTCTTCCTTATCTCTCTTCTCTTTGTCTTCATCTTGTTTCTTCATGGAAGCCAGTTTCTCCTGCTCTATCTGTGCAACCAAATATCAGCACTTAACTCAGAGGCAGCACACAGACCTTATCAAATATGCATGTCCAACACCAGCAAATATCTGCTTCAGGACTGGAACACTTTGCCCAGACAGGATTCTGCTGATCCCCAAATGTCTACTGGAACAGCCACCAATTCTGTCCCATGCTCACCACCCACCCACAATTCCATTTAAAAGAATCCCACCTGTCGTTGTTTTATTTCTTCTTTCTTCAGTTCCAGAAATGCAGTTGGAATACCAGCAATGTTTTCTTGTGCACTTAATAGCAGTGGCCACAGTTCTCCCATGAACTCCCTAGCATTTTTCCCATTCAAAAAACCAGTCAGGTTGATTTGCATCATTTTGGAATCTGGGTTCTGCAAAGAGATATGACAGGAAGACAAACCGGTTATCTGAAAAAACAACAGACAGTCTATATTAAACTTAAATTAAAGCTACCATGGGGGCTAAAATACATATACACTCAAAAACTACTTTTAAAAAATCTTTCCCTAAGTCATTTCTCATCAATGTAAGTTTATTGTACTATTAATTTTTTTTTCTTTTTGTCCTTACCATAAATATTCAGAAAGGCCTGTTAATCCTTTGTGGGTTTTGTAAGTTTTTGGACCGTGTGGCTGCTCTATAGGAAATCAGGGGCCTTTAATTTAACACACCGTTAGAACGCTGCTACGAGATTTCAGGATTATGTTCTAAACATAATTTTCCTGGTGCTTTTGATTCTGCTTGCTTGGAAATCTCTCTCTCAACATCTGCACAAGGGACAGAAGCTGTGTCAGTGCCTAGCACTGGAGATGGCAGCCTGTCAATCCCTCTCCTCCTGCTGTGAAAGGCCAAGAGTCATGCATGCATTTTCTGACTTTCTCCCAAACTAAGGCTCTGCCTGCCTGAGGGAGCACAAGCTACGTAGGTGCCTTACAGGTTGTCTCAATGTCACCCTGTCATGTCCACAAAGGGTTAAGAGGTCAAAAGGTTTCAAAGTTAAAATGGGCTTTTAAATTCTAATGTCATTTGTTGGTCAAGCAACAAGGTCCATATAACAAGCACAGCTCAACAGCACAAAGCAAGTACAGATTCCAGGTGTCTTCAGTTTCTTCTTGGAACCTTGGGGGGTTTGGAATCGCCAAGTCCCCTGTAGAGAAAGATGTTCCCTTGGCTTGCTTCCGACTCCCTACTGCAACTCAACCACCTTGAGTTTAATGTTATATCATTTATCTAAATTGCAAAAGACGAACAAGCAATAATGAGTACACAACCACAAAAAAAGAAAAGATTGTTTTTTAAAAAAGTTCTAAACTTTAATCATGCTTAGTATAAGGGGAATTAAAATGAGTATTCAGATTGTATTACACTAACACATGATAAGAAAACATTTCCTATTACGACCCCTGGCTTTAGTTAGCTTAGCACTTAAAATTATTTCCCCTTTTTGTTCTCTATAGATAAAAGTATCTAAATATTCATGAAATAGATATTAACATCTTCAAAATAGAGTGAAATTTAAAGGGTTTTTTTTTAAACAGCAATACCTTTATCAGTTGAAATGTCAACTGTTCTCTCAAAACACAAGGTTGAACTCTTAGGAAGAAAGATTAAGTGTAAAGTACATCAGCATGAGAATGTTTGCCAATAATTCGTATTGTACAGCTTTTACTGTCCCTTGGGTTGCAGTGGCACAGTGGCAGATATTAAGAAAAACTGAGTTTATTACCACCTCATATTACTCATAGCCTTCACATGAAGTTTACTGCATTAAATGATCTCGTGTATCAGTCTGAAGGTTAACTACAGCAAATAGAAATACTATTTGTAATACTGCCTACAGCAATTAGCAAAAGGAAAAATTAACATAGCTATAGATGGGGTGTCTACACTGATTCCAGCACTCTCCATTAAATTACCATCGGATCAATTCAGAATTCCCCTCATGCTGCACACAAAACCTGAGCTACTTTACAGAAATTTCAAGAGCAGTGTAAAGCTTTGCCCAATTGCTCTTTCCTGGATGTTTTGGTTCGGCCACTTTACACAACTCACCTCCAAACACACACTGCATCATCAAGGGAGTTGGGTCAGAGCGACATTGGACACTCACTCTGCTGTGACCTAATAAGGTGATGGTGCTATACTTCAGACGCAAGGAATAACTTCCATTTTGGTTCAGGCCTTTTAAATCATAAATCACATCATCATTAGAAAATTGCTGTCAAAGTAACTTAACATGTAACAGCAAAATTAAAACAGTAAGTTTGATTTTTCACCTGAGCAGTTTGCAAACTATGCACCTTCACTAAACTTCCAGCCTTACAGCTGTTACACAGTGAATTTCTTTCAAAAATATACAAAGTAACAAAACCCCTCCTAACTGTACTTGAGAAATTCACAGATTCAATAGAATTCATAAATAATTATGTTACACATTTAGAAACAATATCCACAACAAAATTGTTACCTTCACTTCCAACTGGTTGAATATAAATTCAATTACTACATCATCTTCAAATCCAAGGATTTCTGTTACTCGTTTTGTTATCCATGGTTTGATTACTTCCAGATTTACTTTGCTCATGTCCACCTGTATCAAAGAGCCAGGAGAAACACATTTTTCCTGAATTCTTTCACTGAAGACTGAATTTTGTGCTGCTTCATAATTACCTCAGCCTAGTTTTGTTTCAAACCACTTTGCTGTTGTTCAGCAGGTTACAGTTTCAAAGCACACCTCTGGATACCCTTTTATTTTTTCCCTAATACCGACTTCCCTCTCCTGAGCAGCTAAAATTAGAACCTGGAGATGATAACAGAAGTCAAAACATAGTTTCTAGTAAACTCTAATAAAGTGCCAGCAAGAGGAGAGAGAGGGGAAAAAACCCAAGTGAAACTTGTATTGTGTCAGGTTTATTGCTCACTCCCAAGTAAATGATGAAATGAAACTGAGTGATAAAGGAAGTCTTGATCCAGGCTCACCACTTCCCCTGAATATCAGACTCCAGCAGTTTGGGGGGCTGCATTTAAGAATGCTTAGAATTCCAAATTAATCAATATTTGCTGGGAAGCTGACTTCTTTAGAAGCTGTATGTTACAAAAAAGCCTGCTGGTGATATTTAGTACACCAAGCAGATAATTGATATCACTGCTGCACCTGATGTTCAAGGGGACATCCCAAACATCCTCCAGTAGAGTTTTAGGGAAGACATTCCTCACATTCCTCTGTTCCACCTGATACCCAGTGAATCCACTGGAAAGTGACTGGTGAATCTCCCATTCCCCCATCCCACTTACCTTCTTTTCTAAGCATTCTGCAAACTTCAACTGCTTCAACAGCTTCTTCTGCTTGTTGCTGAAGCGATTGTCCTGCTCTGCACTGGTTCCCTGGAGCACAGCAAACAACAGATTCAGCTGCAGGGCCTTCCACCACCTCCAAGGATCATTTTCCCACATGGATCATTTTCTGCACAGTGCACCAGTGAAACCAATCTGCAAGGCTGGTTTTTGGTCACTTATTCCTTTCCAGGTGCTTTTCAATTTGAGCTCTCAGTACATGCTGAGGATTTTGGGTGAGCAGCTCCTGAGCCCCACAGTGACACCTCAATCATAACCCACCAATTAAAGTATCAGCAGCATCAGACTGCCAGGAAAAGGCTTTATTAATTCCTTTAGAAAAGAAATAAAGTGCTTCTCCTCTGTCCAGGAACAAAAATGTCCTATTTGCTTACAGTGACATCCCTGAAACCTTTGGGCAACTTTCCTGAGGCAAAGAGAAGTACAAAGAATGCATTTTATTGATCCTGCTCTGTTAAAAGTTCACCAACTGGCTCCACTTCCATGGAAAGGAGCTGTAGGTTAATTCATTATGGAGGGAAAGGCCTGGAGTCCAGATCTGGAAAATTTACTGGCAGAGCTTAAACAGAACCAGGCAGGATTAGAGGAGATGCAGGGCTGCACCCAGGTCCTGCTGGGCTGCTCATGACTGGGGACAAACCCACAGCTGGGGAAGTTTATTCTGGAAACCACTGATGGAAACCAGGGAGTTTTATACAGGTAATTCTCAATGGAAGAACAGGGCTCAGTACAAGCAAAAATATAAACTGTCAAGAAATTAAATGATAATAACGACGAGAAAACCCCAAACTCTACATTCACTTTGATCAGAAAGCACCTGGAATTAGCAAGATAACACATTGCAAAGTCATCAGTTATTGAAAGGGAACAATCCACAATTCCCAGCTGCTATTCCAGAACATGGGAATCCTCAAGTCTGACTGTGGCACAGGCACTTCCAGGATTAAAACTCTTTACAACATTTGCAGTCTGTGTGTGGCTTACGTAAAACCCCACAATACTTGCCAGTTCACTCAACAACTGAATGTTCTTTTGGGGTTTTTGAAAGTTATTTCACAAGCCAGAAGGGAAATGGAAAGGAAGTTTCTTGTTGATAACACGTGGCAAGCAGCAAAGGGAACCAAACAGGACAGAGCAAGGGGACTACAGGAATTTAAAGACAGACAAAGTAAGTTTGCACTGAAATGTCACAGAAATGTGAAGAACTGACAGAATTATAAATAGGAGGTTGCTTGGTGTGGGGAATCCAAATTGCTGCTCTGCTGCATTTCTGTCAATTCACATTTGGTTCCTCCTGAACCCAGAATAAAACTGTTCACAGCCCCACTTCTGTGCCATGCTGCTTTGGTTTTTATAAAATGCCACCTTCCACAGGCCAGTTTAAAAGAATATTAGATTTCTAATCCAGAGTTTTCAGCCTCAGTAATCCTGCTGTCAATCAACTGTAAACCTTTTAACAACTGCAAGTGCAGAATTAATCTGCAATTATTTTTCTCAAGTTAGTCCAGGAACACAGAACTGAACTAAGGGAGGGGTTACATACACTACTGTATGTTTTAAAAGCATCCTAGCTGCAGGAAATGAAAATAATATGGACTGAATAAATGAATGAACCTAGAAATTTAGATTGGTTCTCAAAAATTTTCATGGAAATCCCCCCAAATAAGGTTGTTTCAATTAATGGAGGAAAAAGAAGAAGATAAATAGACCCTGCGTAGGTTTCATGGTCTCTGCAGAAAATGCAGCACAGCTGTAAGACTAGAGAAGAAACTCAAGGATTAAAAAGAAAATACCAACGTATGAATACACCCTAACTTCTTTTTGCTATGAATACACTTAAAAACCTCTATAAAATCTCAATAAAAATAGGGGCAGGGTAGTTTATTTGCTTTGACCGTGGCCACTAAAGAACATGGACAACGCAAACCCGGGCTGGCCCCTCAGAGCCCTTCGGCCCCTTCTCCCCCCCGACGCCTCGGGGGTCGCAGCGGTGACACGGCCCCGCGTGGGTCGGGACCTCGGGGCCCGAGGCCGCTTAGGGCCGCGTGAGGAGCCTGGCCGGGGAGCGCAGCCCCGGGGGCGGCCGCGGAGCTTCTCCCCGTGCCGAGTCCGGCCCGGAGCCGCTCGATCCCCGCGCTGCCGCCCGGGCCGCGCCGCCGCGGCCTCTTCCCGCCGCCATTTTCTCCGCGGCGAGGAGCCTGCGCAGGGCGGGGGCGGGGGGGCACGGCGGCGCCGCGCGGGGCACCGCGGCTCCAACGCGGGCCTGCAACGGCGCCGAGCGGTGCCCCCGTGCCCCGGTGAGGCCGCCGCGCCGCCCGCCCGCCCTCAGGGCCCCCCGGGCCGGCACTTACGCGGAAGAACCCGGCGTCCATCTTGGCTCCTCCGCCTCCTCCCGGCCGCGGCGCGCGCTGCCGTCCCGGCGTGCACCGCGCGCCCCCTCAGCCGTGCCGGGGGTGTGGAGAGGGGGGGAGGGAGGGAAGGCGGGAGGGGCGCGAGGGGGTGGGCGGGGCCAGGTGCGCGCCGAGCAGGTTCTCCCTCCGCGGCCTGCTGATTGGCGGAGGGTCGGCGCGCGCTCGGGAACCAGGCCAATGAGAGAGCGCGGCTGCTCCGGCGCGAGCGTGGGTGAGCGCGTCAGTGAGTCGCGCTCTCGCGAGATGTTGGCCTCTGCAGCGCTTGCTGATGCCGGTGTCTCGCGAGATCTCCGGTGCCCTCACGGCCGCTGCTCCCTCAGGGATGGCGGCGTTGGCGGTCTGGTTCGTGAGGGCACAGCCGCCTCAGCCCGCGGCAGCGACCCCTCGGCAACGGCCCCTCGGCTCCTTCCCGACATAAGAGAGGTCCCTGGGCGGAAGGCTGGGCTCTGAAGAGTCACAGAATCCCAGAGGAGTTGGGGTTGGAGGGACCTCAGGAGATGTCCCAGCCCAACCCCTGCCCAGGCAGGGTCACCTGGAGCAGGTGGCACAGGGACACATCCAGGTGGGTTTGGGATGTCCCCACAGAGAGAGACTTCAGCCCTCCCTGGGCAGCTGTTCCAGGGCTCTGCCACCCCCATTGAAAGAAGTTCTTTCTCATGTTGAGTTAGAACTCGTTGTGTTTTATATTATGGCCATTGCTCCTCGTCCTGTCCCTGAACAGAGCCTGGCACCGTCCTCTGACAGCCCTTGGGGATATTTTATGGCTTTATGGGATGCCCTCTCAGCCTTCCCTCTCCCAGAATAACCAGGCCCAGCTCCTGCAGTCTTTCCTCATCAGGGAGATGCTCCAGACCCCAAACCATCTTTGTGCACTGGACCCTCTCCAGCAGCTCCCTGCCTTTATGGTCCTGAGGAGGAGTCATGAGCTCTCCACCCCATCCCACTCCGGACAAACTGGTGTGACTCGTGTAGGACACTGACTTCTGTGGCTCCTTCTGGGCTGAATTACAGACACATTTTTGGGAAATAAATTGGTTATGGGGCTCAGGAATAAAACCCAAGGGAAATGATCATATTTTATCTGCTTAGACTTGTAATAATCTGAGTCTTGCACGGCCAAACAGGGCACAACAGCCCTGGCACCGTGGATGAGGGAGTTTAGTAAAGGTGACAGCTGAAGCTGGAATTGCTTGATGTTTTTTTGAGGAACACGGGTTGGAACCCGTGGGAAGGCAGGAGGACGCTAGGTGGAGCTCCGTGCTCTCTGCTGGGTTAAGGAGGATGGAAATAGGGGGGAGAGCTGAGTTTTGGGGTCAGGACTTACCCAGCAGTGCAAAATTAAACATATTACCAGAGTATCTGGATCAGTGAAGTTGCAGCTGGAGGATCTGACCTGCTGAAGATCCTGCAGAACATTAAGGAGGAAAAACCCAACCATTGATTCTTGGCAAGGCAAGGCCAGCTGAGGGGGAGCATTCCCAAAATCTGTGTGTTTGGAAGTGGAACCTGGGGGCCAAATCAGGACAGGTTGGATCAGCCCTGAGGCAGCTGATGTTACCAGGACAGGGAGAGTGTGAGATTGTTCCTGGAAAGCTCAAATCCACAGCAAATGGCACAGAGCAGGGGTTTTTGTTCCTTGAGGAGGTGTTCTGGTGGCTCAGCAGAACTCTGGGTTTTGCTGCCAGGAGGGGTTGTGGGGCCTCCCAGGAGGTGCCAATGTGATGCAGATTTTAGTGGTATTTGAATTTTTCAGCTGGAGCAATGCTGGTGTGGCCCCAGCAGCCAATTCTGCTGCCAGCAATAGTAATTCTGTGAAACTGGAACTGCTTGCAGTAGTTCTGCTTACTCTGCTTGTGAACTGTGCTGGCTTGGAATGAAGCAAATGGAAAGTAAACAAAATGTGCTACAAGTAGGTCTGGCTAGGGATGTTAAAAAAACAGCAGTAAGATGGGCTTTTCTTCCCCAAAAATCTTGATTTTGATCCCATGGAACTGCTCAGAGAACATCCAGAGATAGAAACAGAAAATCAGCTCCTTTATATTCTTTTGGAAAAAAAATTAGATGTGCATTTGTTGTCCCTTTTGAATTCTTAAATCAATCCTCCCTGCCACAAAAAATAAGGTAAAGAACCAGGACAAGAGAAATATTTACAAGGAGATTCAGAAACTTCACAAACAGCTGTCTCAATATTTGGTTTGGAATCCAAACCGTGCTCCAGTTTCAGCCAAAAAAGAATATTGCAAAGTAATTGAATTTAGTTTCTGCACAATAAAAATTACCAGTTAGTTAAACTGACCTGCTCAAGAGATCCAAGCTTATTGGAAAAAAATACAAAATATAAAATCTCAGACAATCTGGCAGTCAGTGTCTGACAATGCTGCTCTGTTCCCCCCCCGTGGGCTGTGAGTGTCCCTGGGAATTCCTTTGTGCACTGCTGCACACCCACAGCCCTCACACTCACAAAACAGCCTCGCTTTGGGTTGGTTTTGAGAATAAAAAATGGCTAAAAATAGTTGGGCTGCACCAGAGAACAAAGCCTTGCAGGGTGAGTGGCACATTGGGGCAGCACAGATCCTCCCCTGCTTTGTCCAAGCTGGTTTTTTCTATTTCCATGCTTATTTTTTTCAGTTAAAGAACTCAGATTTTGTGTAGGACAGAGCATTCTACCACAGCTCCAGCCATGAACCTGAATTGAGAGTGAAACCCCTCAGACACCGAGTTCCTTCAGAAATGCAGAGTTACAGAGTTTATAGAAATAGTTTAAAAATACTTGAAAATAAGAAGTAACTTTTTTTTTTCCCCTCAACCTGTACATATGTGAGATTAGAAACATGAAATAGGAGTAAAGATAAATACAATTTTGGTACCTCCTGTACTACCCTTCAGGTATAAAATAATCCACAAACCTCTTCCATGTAACTCGTAACAAACTCAGGTCCAAACTGAGTTTGGGGCATGTCCAGACCTTTCCTCCAGTTCATCAGAACAGAGAGGATTCAGAGTCTCTGAGGAAGCAAAAGCTCCCCAAAACCTGGGTATCTTCTCTTCCTGGTTTGTCCAGACCCAGAGGAGGCCTCGCTGCCATCCTGGTGGTTCCTAGACTTCCACCTGCTATTTCAGTCCCAGCAGAAGTGTCCAGAGCTCTGGTTTCTCCTCCCAAAGCAAGGAACCAGGGTTTGTGTCAGTTTGCAGCTGGCTGCTGTTCCCAGGGCAGCTCTCTGGGGAGTCCCAGCTCCGTGGGATAACAATTCCATCTCTTTGGCAGGGAGCTCCTGGTTACCTGCTCTGCAGGTGGATGTCCACGGGGATGAAGGTCACCGAGGGCTGCTGGGCCAGGCTGTGGCTGCTGTGCCCCACAGGAGGTGGCACTGCCAGCTTGGAGGCTTTGGGTTGCAGCTCCCGCCGCACTCGCATGCGCCT
Source organism: Serinus canaria (assembly GCF_022539315.1). NCBI lineage: Eukaryota > Metazoa > Chordata > Aves > Passeriformes > Fringillidae > Serinus > Serinus canaria. The sequence continues at coordinate 5,415,264 of NC_066336.1, read as the reverse complement.
GGCAAAGGTAAAAGGGGAATTGGCACCTGGGCTGGGCTCTCCTCTCCCACGGTGAGTTTTGGGGAGGTTCCCACACAACCCAGTCAAGCCAGGATTTCATCCCAAAGATATCAAAAGTCCTCCCAGAGCACGTGAGCTCTGAGAAGTGAGGAATCAAGCTCTCCCTCTGGCAGTCTTGGTGCACACTCAGACCTTCTCTGCACCACCAGCAATCCCTAAAAAGAGCTCCTACCATGCAGCCCCCATCAAGGAGCTCTTTGGGCTTCCTAAGATCCAACCACAGAGCACTGACAGTGAGATGCAGTACACTGCACTTCAGTGCTTAGATTCTCCTGGAAATTTTCAGCAACAAACCCTGAAATGCTCTGTTAGCTGAGAGCAGGGACTTTGGTCCATCCTGGTTTGGCTTGGTCACGTACCTGTTGTATGTTTTCAGGATGAGCAGAACCACTGTGAAAATAATAATCACCCCCACCACGATGGCAGCAACTATTGCTCCAGAACCTGGGAGAGAAGCAGGAAGGGAAAAAACCCCATATTTACAAAGTTGTCACTGTAGTGTTTGAAGTTTGATAAGTTCAAAGTCCACTTAAAACCAAAAAAAAGCCATCACCCCACTCCTTTCCTTACTTTGATAGAGATTGTGTTCTTGAGACTTTGTGGTCACATTCACTGAGAGCTGAGTGTTATTGGTCAGTGGCGTGGCCGTCGTCATCTTGAGTCGGCTGCAGAGGGGAAAGAGGAGTGAATCCCTAAAATCTTAACCCAAATTTCACAGTGCTAATTAGGCAACTGCCCACCAAAGGCTCACTGAACTGGGCTTCTTCATATTTTCATTGTGGTGGAAACCTGGCCCTGCTGAAGGAATGGAAATTTGAAATTGTACCAAAGTTTCCATCATACCAATCTTGAGCAATTTGTCTCAAAATATCCCCTGATCAGTGGTAATAGGATAAAATAAGAAATAAACACAATAATGTATCTTAAATGCTTTGGGATTTTAGATTATGACCTCTGGTTGAGATTCAGATCACAGCAAAAGTGTGAAGGATTCTGCATCCAGAATTCAACGATGTCTTGAGGGAAGGGAAAAACTCACCACAGAAAGGTTTAAAAACTCCATTATAAAATAGAATTTAAAGGAGCTTCATTCATCTAACATAGAGAAGAAAAACCCATTTAACCCCTTCAGTTGGAGCTCCAAAAGTGTCAGGACAAGCACCGGCCCCTGAACCTTGCAACGTGGCTGTGGCAGGAGGTTGTGAGTTCAGCCCAGTGTCAGCTCAGGTCTGTTATTGGAAGTGGATGAACTTCCAAGGGCACAGCTGCAAACATGCCTGTGTTTTGGTGGGTAAAACTGTGGGTCTGGAAAGAGCAGCCGGGATGTTTGCTGGTTTTAAAAGGGTTTTCCAAGTGTCCCTGGAAACCCGAGCCATTAAAGGGCTCCTTCAGCCTGAGAGGGGTGTGAGCACCACTTCAAAGAGCCCTCTGGAACCAGCTCAGCTCCCAGTCCCAGAGCTGAGACACTGCAGCTGCCCCTTGAAAAGTAAGTTATCCTTCAGCACTTGATATGGAACTGAGTTTCCCACTTTGGATGCTGCTCAGTACAGCCAGGCAGGACTTTGGTGCTCCCCTGGGATATTGTGTGCCATGGTAACTTTGATTTTACACAGCACAAGATAAACAATAGCCAGAAATAATTCAGTGGAAATCAGTTGGTAATAAAAACTAATACCAATTAAAAACCTGCAGAGCAGGTCAGTGAGGAATGAGAGGGATCAGGAAGCAGCAGGAAGGGCAGTGGTTGGTGTTTGACTGGGATACAGGATCAGAACTGCAAGGGCCACTCTTCAAATACTCCAATCCTCTCAAGTTAAAAGTTTGGTTTTCTTCTTTTAATCTAAAAACCAAAATAACTTTGCCACAAGGCTGTAACTGGGTCATTCTCCTGTGAGTGAATGATTCCTTTGTTTAGCCAAGGCTAAGTTAATTCAGCAACATGAGCATCAGCTGAGATATTTTGTATTTAGACTCTGCCCAGCCCTATTGTCCAGCACAGGGTTCACACACACCTCAGAGGAACCTGGGAGGCACCAGAGCTCGGGGACAGCTGTTCCTGTCTCCCCACCCATCCTCCCCTATGAAGAAACGTTTAACCAGTGGCAGCAGAGGCTCAAGAGATTCTTCATGAAAAGCTGATCAAGTGTTCTGACTATGGGCACAATTCAGAAAAAGCCACATCCAGCTCTCGCCTTTGTGGCTCCAAATGCCAGACCTACAGAAGCCTTTTTTTCCTCCTCTGGCTATCAAAATTAAAACTCCAAATAAATAAGGCTGAATATTTTAATATTAAGCCATGAAATATTCATCCTTTCTACCTTCCCTCTGGGTCAAACCACCTTGGGAATGGGGAGCTGTTTGTGCATGAGTCACCCAGACCCAAAGAAATTTTGTTGTCATAGTGAAACCACCTGTTTATGAAAGGGATTAATTTATCCAGCAGGCTGCACCAATCTGGGGTGCAGCTTGAAAACTGCAGCAGGTTGGGATTTTTCTACTTTGTGCAGCAAGTCAAGAGCTGCAAGGTCTGTGTCTCCAGCCAGGGTGGAAGGTGCCAGTCCTGCTCTTACCTGGAGTCCCAGCTCCATTCCTGCCCTGTGAATCAGCAGGTTACACCTGATCAAGCCTCTGCTGCAAGAAAGACCCAGAAAAGCCCAGCACAATCCATGGGAACCTACTGATTTTCAGCCTGGATCCTACTCTCTTCAGAAAAACATTTGGAAAATCAGGAGTGCTGGATAAAGGCCATTAAGCAGGGGAGAAGAAGAAGTGGACTTTGATACAGTAATCACAGGACATTCTTTGTCCATGACACAGGGCTGCACTTCCCCCTGTGCACACACACCTGCCTGGGCTCTCAGAGCCTCTCATTCACTCTCACTCTCCACACTGCTGGTTATTTTTGCATCCCCACGTTACGGAGCTGGAAATGTTTCCATAAAGTTCAGCTTTGGGCACGTTTCCATTTCAAACACCTTGGCAGATACAGGGGATAGGTTGTCCTGGCAAGGGGGGGCAGTGCCCCCTTTTCCAAAGGCTCCCTGCTGCCCCTGCCCTGCTGGGCTGAGCTGAGGGGCCCTGCTGGGCTGGGTTTGTTTGTGAGGAGATGGGGATCAGAGCTCACCTGTCAGCAGCACCTGGCAATTACAGCAGAGGGGCCACAGGGAACAGAGGGGGTTGTTTGAAGGTTTTTCCAGGGTGGCTGGACTTGGAGGGACAGCTCCCTGCCAGGGAAGGCAGGTGCTGGTTCGGAGGACACAGATTCAGTGCTCTCACCTGGGAAAAGGTGGGGTTTGCATGGAGCTGGGTTTTTCCTGCCCTCACCTTCCCAGCACCCCGGGAACACTGCCAGGGATCGAGGCAAGCTGTGATTTCAGGGAGTAATAAAAACACCACGTCCTTCAGTGAGACCTGAACGTGCCTAGGTTTACCTTGAGAGGCTCCAAAGAGGGAGGAAGGAGGAAAGAAAAGCCCAAGTTCAAAGTGGCCTGAGGCAAACAACCCTCCCTGTGTGAGCCTGAGTGTCCCCATGTCAGGGCAGCACTTTTACATAAGCATTTTCTCAGGTTCTGGCATGAGCTGCCCAGGTTGAGTTGCTGCTAAAACACACTTTAAAAGCAGTTCATTGCCTTGCCAAGACAGAGACAGTGGCACAAACTGCAGGCAGCTCTGGGCAGTAGCACCAGCTGAAAACTCCTCAGTAATTTTACCTGCCTGGTTTAGATCAGGAGAGGCACTAAAAGCCCTCAGCTCCCACAGGCGACAAGAAGTGCAACAGGACCCCCAAAAGGAACCCCCTCATTTCTAAAGCCATGCCTGGAAATGTAAACTTGGTAGACTTTTGTCACTGACTCTCCCAGGAGCAGTGTCTAAACCAGACTGTGAACTGCACCTGGCCCAATAAGGTTTTCTTTAAAGCCAGAAATTAAAGGGTCTTATAAAAAGGAGGGAGAGGGGCTTTTTATGCAGGCAGCACATGGGGGAATGGCTTCCCATTGTCAGAGGGCAGGGTTAGATGGGATATTGGGAAAAACTTCTTCCTTGTGAGGGTGGGGAGACCCTGGCACAGGGTGTCCAGAGAAGCTGTGCCCCTGGATCCCTGGCTGTGCCCAAGGCCAGGTTGGACATTGGGGCTTGGAGCAGCCTGGGCCAGTGGAAGGTGTCCCTGCCATGGCAGGAGTGGCACTGGAGGGGCTGTGATTCTATATGTAAAGAATTCTGTACACAATACTAAGGATCCACACAGAAATACAGCTCCTCTCACTGCACACAGCAGCACAGAGGCAGCCCTAGGATTTCTTGCCTATGCCAACTTGTTAAATCAGTGAGGCACCTTCCCTGTGCACAGCCCTGAAGACACACACAGCAGCTGACACCTCACACTTGCAGCCTGTTCTCCACCAGAACCCCTTGGCAGACCCTCAGTGCCCCAGTCTGGCACCCACAGAGGGACAATAACTCTGTCAGACCCTGAAGTCACTGGTCTCTGCTCTGCCTTTGTCTCCTGATTTGTAATCACTAAATCAACCTCTCCTGCCACCCAGCACAATGCATCCCATCAGTGAAAGCTGCTTACAAAAAGCTACGCTTCCTTTAGCAAGGACTTCCTGGGGCATTAAATACATTAATTACCAGGAAAAACCAGAAATCACCATTTAAACCTGTCAGCAGCTTCAGTGTGTTCCCAAATAATGCAAGCAGTGTAGTTTTGTTCTGTGCTGGAGACACTCAGTGAACTGTAACACAATGCTCTGAGCTTTTGAGTTCTTTTCCTGTTAAATATTACTCAGCCAGCTCTTTCCAGCACACTGCTCAGCAGATTGGAGAGAAAAAATTATAGGGAAAAAAAACAAAAAACAACAAACCAAACAAAAAAAAAAAAAAAACACCCCAAACCCACAAACAAATAACTACCACCAAACCCATATTTATAGTGGCAGGGTTGAATAAGTCAGGACAAGAGATTCAGCGTCCCCAGCGATGAAAGGACACCGCCGGCGATGCAACGAGCTTTCAACAGCCGCGCGGGCTGCTCTTTCTCCGGGGAGGAAACCGCGCCAGAGCAGTCCCAGTCCCGTCCCTTGCGGGCTCCCGATTAATGGAACAACTGCTCAAGCACCAGTTGAGCAGAAAAACGTGCGAGGACATTGCTCTCTATTTCTTTCTGGTTTGGAGGTACCGATAAAGAACTCGCGTTTCCCGTGGTACATCCACAGTGCCTCGCGCACAAACCCGGAGTAACCGCGCTGCAGCCACCGCTTGGAACGGCGGCGGAACGGAGCTTTGGGGCAGAGAGGAAGAGAGTTTTGGGGCAGAAAATGACAGTGTTAGGGCAGAAAGTGACAGAGTTTTCGGGCAGAAAGGTTACAATTATCCCCATTCAGAGCGGTTCCTACACCCGACCCTCAGCCGGCGCTACTTACGGAGGATGCTGCGGGCTCGGGGCTCCGGCTCCGTCCGCCCGCCGGGGCTGCGGGGCTGCCCCCGCCGCCGCTCCCGCCCCTTCCCCAGCCCGGAGCTGCCGAGCCCAGCCCAGCCCAGCCCAGCCCCGCCGCAGCCGCGGGGAGCCCGGTGCCGCTGCGGCGGAGCCCCGGCACAGCCCCGCCGCCGCAGGTGCCTCCCCGGGGCCGCCCAGCCCGGCCCGGCCCCCGGCGCCGCCTCCCCGGGCCCGTCCGGGGCTGCGGGTGGGAGATGGAGGAGTCTGGGATAAACCCCCGTCTCACAGGAGTTCCCAAGCTTTGGGAACAGTCCGGTTTCTGCGGCTCTTCAGTGCCCAAAGGTCTCCGAGGCACTTCGGGAGAAGGATCCCAAGCACATCCAGCCCAAAGACAGAATGGGTGGTTTTGTCCACTCGTCAATGGGAATCAAAAGGATCAAACTGGAAAGGAATCCTCTCCTTTAACCTGTATTTCGTTGGCTTTATCCTCCAGAGGAGTGAGACCACAGTCCCTATCTGGATTTTTCCCAGGAAGCCACAGGAAGAAGCCACAGCCCTCATTCAGGCTCCATTCGTGGTTTAGGGTTGTCAAGCTGCTGTGCAGGAGATGTTCCCCCCATTCTCCATTTCAGCTGCCCCAGCTGCAGCCAGAGCCACATCATCCACCTCCCTTATAATGCAACCTGAAACAGGAGAAAACCTGCTCCTTACAGAGTCCCACCTCCCTATGGAAGGCAGCAACAGCGGGGTCCTGATGGTCCATAAACATTTCCAGTGGATTTCTGGGGAAGACCGGAGTCCAGATAGGCTGAAAAATGAGGTCCTTCCTTACCTCTGCCTTTCCTCCTTCAGAAACACTTGTGCCCTTAACACAGCTCATGCTTCACTTTGGTGTCCACCATTAGCTGATTTCCACACACGACCCACAGAACACAACCAGAGAGGCTTTTTCACCAGAAACCAGAGTTTCCAGATCCAATTATTTAGCAAATTTTTTGTACAGCTACAAAGACCCACATTAGTCATTTCCACCTCAATCCCGCTGAGGCCCATGCAGCTCCTTAAAACCAGAGACTGAAATCCCCACAGGGATTACTCACCAATCATCTTTCCAAAGGAATACATTTCCCTTGATTGATTTCCTTACAGTGACTGTCCCATCCTGCATAAACAAGCAGGAGCACGAGGCTCTCCCAGGAACAGGAGTGGTTTTCCAGCCACAAACCTTCTCTGGGCTGTATCTCTGGAGAGCAGAGGGGCTTCTTTCAACGGTCAGCAGCCATAACTGGGATGAGGTATGAATGTAAGTTAATAAAAATAACCAATAACTCAATTTAAGTAGTACAAGAATGGAGGCAGCAGCCCTTGTGACCAGCCAGCAGCCCAAATCAAAGCAAATGTGAGTTCCCAAAGCCTCTGTGACAGCAGAGAGGGAGGGTGGGACTTTCCCAAGGGTTTGTCCCTCACCAGGTCCTAAATTTGTAGCCCTTTACTATGAGCTCGGGCCACACACCAGGTTTATACACTGTTAAATGTATAAATAAATGTTTATACACTGTTACTATAAAGCTCTGCTGTCAACATCAGTGACCCAGTTTGCAGGCACCAACCCTGGGCTTATCCCATTAAAGGAGGACCAAAGGAGACTCTGGGATGCTCCATAAAATCCTGATGAAGTCAATGGACATCAAAGGATAAAACATAACTCTGAATTAACTCCAGGCTTACTACAGCATTACCAACCCCTAGGAAGTGACACAGCCTTACAAGGTGTGGAATCTCAGTGAGTTTACCATGGAGCAGGTTTGGACTCCTCCTGGAACAGCTCTGCTGGTTAATCTGCAGTTTGCCTGCCCCTGGCAGGACACAGCAGAGCTGGAGTGTCTCAGTGAGAGCCAAGAGGAAACAGATATCACAGCAGATATCAAAACCAGCTAAAGATTCTTTATGATTGAGTTTGGAAGTGAATTGTGAAATCAAGCCCTCCACGCACCCACAGCCTCAGAAATAATTACCTGACCCCTGTGGGAGGGATGCAGGGAGCTGAGGTGTTCTGTCCCAGCAGGAGAGCACAGCTCAGCCTGGCTGCCCTCCCAGTCCCTGTCCTGTGCCTGTGATCCCAACACAGAGTCACAGAGGACAGGAGTTGGTTATTTTTATATCTTTTATGTAAGAGCAAACCAGACTGCCAGAATGTCTTTCCCACTGCCTCACCCCGATGCTGCTGATGGCTGGAATATGTTCCCTTCACCAGGGGAATCAAACATTCCCTCTGCAAGCCTGAGCATGCCAAAGTGTTACAGTACAGAGCCAGGATTTTAACACATTAGGGAACATCTAAAACTTGGTGTTTTCTACTCTCTAGGCCCTGCTCTTGTTTTATGGAGCAATCAGACCCTGTGACCCCCCTGGAACTGTCAGTGATGGCAGGGACACCTGTGTCACACTCACATCTCAGGGTCAGTACCTACAGGAGAAGTCTTTTATCTTGCTCTGCATTTTCTCCAAGGGGATGAAGCTTGCCTGGGGTCTCTTTCCACACCAAGATTCTCTCCTAGCAAGTTTCACACTGAGAGTGGAGCAAATAAACAAAAGCCAGTAAAATTCACAAATCAGCCTTCTGTTCTGGGCTCAAAAGTATCCCTCATCCAAACCCAGACAGAAATGGAAATTAAACCTTTCAGGGAATAAATAAAGCAACTAGAATTTTATGCACAGGGTCTTTCCAGGGGACAAGGCAGAATGAGGAGCTGCAATCACAGGTTCTCAGTTTTTATAAAACCAAAGTACTCCCATAACTCCAGAACACAAAGAAACACCACATATTTCAGCTGCTGCTCAAGGAGGACGTTTTAAAGGAATTTGGAGTATTTATTTATACAAAGTGCAAGCTCAGTAAGGGCTGAGTTGGTGCCTCTGTGCAAGCTTGCTGCTAAAAATAGCCCTCACCAGCAGGTCGGTGATTAGGAGAAACAGGTCCTGGTGGGGGGCACTGAATCATGGCAAGGGGGAATAAAGCAAACTCCAGCTTCATTTGCCAGGCAGGCTGTCACCCTGGAATGGAGCAGAATCACTTCTGATCTTGATCAATGGCTTCATTAAAGCTTTGAAGCCTCTGTTTGGCTCCTCCTTCCCACCCAAGGGTCCCAAATCCCTCTGGTGGTTCCAAGTGCCCATCCCATCTGCCCATGAGATCGTTCAAGCAGACACCACCATGGCAGATCTCAATATCCACCTTGTCCTGATGGAACACAGTCCAAATCCCAAGGTGAATGGCACTGCATTGTTTTATTTGAAGTGTCTTTACACAATGGAAAGTGCTGGAATGTTGTTCCACATTTTACACATTTATACATCAACAACATCACACTTGATTCTCCTTATAAAATTGTTTCTGAAGGTTTTCCACCTACTCCTACTTACAGCAACTTCTACACTGGGGTAGAAATGAAATAATTTAAAAAATAGAAACATCACAAAGAATCCAACCCAGACTTCTGGAATTTCAAAAATCCATAAGCCTGCTGGATAACACAGGTTTTTGTTGGTTTTTTTACCTTTGTTTTAATTCCATGGAACAGTGAGACAGTGAACTGGGCTTGGAGTGACTTCAATACCTGAAGAGATACATAAATACCACACCTGTGATAGATGGACAAACCCCATTTCCTACCTTTTCACTCTGTCCTATTCCTGTCTTGGAGCAAGGACCTGCCTGTGAGATCCCACTTTGAAGCTGGTGGCAGGAGGGATCCTGAGCAGGCACAACACAGAGTTGAAAACCTCCACATCCATGAGAATCCCTGCCCATTCCTTTTCCCCCTGCTGTCAGTCAAGTGAAAACACTTCTGGAAGTTCAAGAAGCACATCAGGTACAACTGAGACATGCTGAAATGAACCTGAAAAATCTGAATTTCAGAATGATTTCTACACAGGAACATCAGCAGCCTGGTTTGTTCACAAATCATTTTATCTTTTTAAATAGAAAAAAAGAAGAATCTGTCTAGACTAAAAAAGTTTGGCTATAAAATAGCATAAAAGCACAGGAGCAGGTGTTGTTATACCAAGGCATATTTTCCTCCTACTAAAACACTTAACACAAGATCACAAAATCAAAGATCTGTATTCTAAAAGATGCATCCTGGTCTCAGAAGCAGCAGATGCTCTGTCAGACACACAGGAGGCCACACAGAAAAAGTCTTCATGAAAAAGAGCAAACAAGGGCTGAAACTGCATAAAAACTGGCTAAGCCAGGCAACTGATTGTCTTTGAAAATACAAAACAGACTGGAGAAGTTAACAACTAACCCTTGGATGTTTTAGCTCCTGCCAGGACCTAACAGTCACTGGATTTATTCAGAGGTGAGGCTGTCCCAAGGACTGGAGAGGAACAAACATCCCTAGATTGTCAGAGAGGATCAGACACAGCACACTCAACAGCTGGATCCATATTTCACTCTACCACCATCATTAACTCCTAATTAGGGGTGAGTGCACCACCACAGACACCAGAGCAGGAGTGTTGGTGATAGGCTCTGAGCTTCTTCCTCTGGTGTTCTCTCCCCTGCAGTCACCAACCCCCCTGAATTCAGCTCCTCAGTGTATTTGTGCCTCATGTCAAACTACAAACACACAGCTGGTATTTCTGAGAAAAGCAAAGGTTAACCCTCACCTCAGCTGGCAAGGAATCTGAGCATAGAGAGTGCATTTCACTTGTGTTTAACACTAGATTAACTGGAAGCTGTTGGACAGATCAGCTTTTAACTGCTGTACAAGGAACTTGCTGGAACCCACTCGTGACAGGAGGAGATTATTTCAGCACTTGGGACATCACACTGTACAACAGAGAGCAAAGGGCAACATCTTAAAAAACCAAAACACAGCCAGACTCCCTAATTGTCACTATTTCAAGTCAGGTGGATTTGCTACACTCAGGGGGGACTAGTCCCTAAAATTAAAGTGCTTTTCAGAGCATTGGCATCCAAAATCTTGAACATGAGAGACAACTACGAGTCAGATCTCTTGTGACCTATAGCAGCAGCACAGACAGCAACACATGGACTCGCCGGGTGCCTGCAGTTGGTACCACGTGGAGCAGCTCAGCTCTAGCAGGGCATTGTCCCCCCCAGGGCACACTCAAAGGCTTTGGAGTCACTCAGGATGGTGGGGGGTGGGTCTGGGCGCCGTGTCTGCAGGATCTTCTGCTTGGGGTTCTTCATCTCCTCCTCCTCCTCAGTCTCACTCTCACACACGTGCACAACCACGCTGGGGGTGGAGTCTGTCCCTGCGTGCAGCTCGTACTTCTCCCCTGGGAGCAGCCAGCAAGAGGCAGGTTAGAAACACCCCCAAGGAAAAGCATTTAGCTGAAAAACCCCTTAACTTCAACAACACAAGCAAGCAATCATTAATTCCCACCCCATCTTTAATGTGCTCAGCCTCCACTCTTCAGCAAATGCCTTAAAACAGTCCCTGTAGCAGTTACAGCACACTTTGAATACAATCAATCTTTTAATTGCCATTTAGAGGAAGGGAGGGATGTAAAAAAACTCCCAGGAAGACATCAGAATACGAGCAGCAAACACATTTCTAAGTGACATCATTTGTGCTGTATATTTCTGTGACATTTGTAAACTAAAAGCTACAAAAGCATTTGAGCACCTCAAACCTCCCCATTTTCTGCTTTTCACAGAGAGCAAACACCACATTCCCCAGGAAGGCTTAGAAAGAGAAGAGACCCATTTTCTTCTCACAGAAAAGGACAAGAAGGTAAACTGCCTCAACAGACACTTTTGAAGGGAAGTGCCAAACAAAAGCAGGTAAAGATCCCTACCTGGCCCCAGCTTGGAGACAGCACAGAGCAGGTCATAATTGATCAGAGGAGTTGCATCTTCACTCTGTTTCCACCCCACTGGGGGAGAGGCAGGGGGGGAAATGAGGAACTGTTTCACAGGTTGTGGAGGAAGGAGGTAGGACTTGTCCCCAATTTCAGTGGACACCTGCACCTGCAGGCAAAGCCAGGAGACAGAGAGTGCAAATATGAATTCCCTTGTTATTTGGTTTATTTCCCTACTCATGCACATCCATGTGCTGCACTTAATTCAGCCTAGCTTTAAAAAACAAAACAGGTTCAGCTCTTTGTACAACACCTCAGGGAGCTGCTGCAGCTCAGAACCTGTGCAGGGGCTGCTGTGGGACCTGTGCCAATGCAACAGGGACAAAGCACCTCTTAGAAAGAGAATTTGGGAGCCACTTATTTTGTTTCAGCTCCTCTGTGTGTCTGGTTTGGTGACTGTCCCAACCAATCTCGGCTCAAGACAAAAAACAAAATTGTGCCCTAAAATTTTGGCCCAGCTCAGTGCAGAACAATGAGATTATCTCAGATATTTCCCCCAAATGAAGCTCATGGGCAAAGGAGGAATAAGGGAGCAAGGACAGAGGTACAAGGTCTCTGTGTCCCACTGTACCTGTGCAAAGTAGAGCTTCAGCTTCTTCCCGCTGAACTCGGTCTCGTGCAGCTCTATCCGAGCTCGGGCTGCTGCCTCGGGGTTGCTGAAGTTTATCCTCACCCTCCTGAAGCTCTTGAACAGCTGGAATGTCACCTGCTCATCATAGACTGTGAAAAGTGCTTCAAACCTTTCCTGGAGAGAAGCACAAACATTCTCCAGGTGAAAAATGAACATTCTCACTCCATGAAAAGACATTACTGTCCTCTCCCAGCTCCCATCCATTTCCTGAATTACCTCAACCTGCACATTCCACACCTCCCTCCCTGTTTGTAAATCCACACTCAGGGCAGCACAGCTTTGTCTCACTGGTTACACCTGAATCCCAGGAGCAAACCGATGTGAATGAGCCCAGAAAGTCTGAATGCACCAAGTGCCACCTAGCGAGAGCTGCTCAGTGCTGCAGCTGCACTGCACTGTCATGAAAATCGATTTCATGGTTCTGAAATCCAATTAATAATTTTCAATTATGAAATTCAATTAATTTACCAGCTCTCTGATCCACAAGAGACTTCATTTACAGATTTTTTGACCTCAATTATGATGTGCATTAATACACTGAAAATCCAGACAAAAATGTTCAATGGAACGCTGAGAACACCTCACACTCCTTCTCCCTTACCTTCTCCTCCTGTACCTCAAACACAGCCTCGTGAACACTGCAAGCAAAGAGTGAGGTAGGCAAGTCACTGAAATCCATCATCTCTTCCAAATCCTCTTCATTTTCTCCAAAAATCATCTGCTCCTCCTCTTCCTGGTCGCTGCTGTACAGGTCTGACTGGCTGTCACTCCAGGACTTCATGGAATCCCTGAGCATCCTTCCCCCCCAGCAGCTCCTCAGGTGCCAGCTTCCAGCAGGGCCCTGCCAGCCAAAAACCAGAACCCAAACGTGAGGATAGCACAGCCTCCTGCCCCACTGTTAAAGGCAAATAATTTCACAAAGAACAGCAATCAACAGGGAATTTGTTCTGTCCCCCACGAATCAGCAGCACCACCTCCCCCTGCTGAGGATGGAGGGAGGACTCTGCTGCTCCATCCAAGGGAAGATAAAGTCACCCCGTCAAGAATCTGCAATTTCTCCTCCCTTTACTCTGACAGGAATCCAAAATGACAGCACTGTTCTAGAAGCTTTTCTCCATGACACATTTTACAGTGAGCAACAATTTCTTGTTTAATAATTAAAACCATTTCCTGGGTAATCAGAGCAGTCCGCTGGTATCAGAAAAAATAACTTTATTGCATCAATGAGAGCACATGGACAAAGTTAATTCATCTCTCCAAAGCCTCTCCAAAATCTAAAATCTCCTGCTGTAAGGAAATGTCTTTTTCCTACGCCTTTCCCATAGGCAGGAGTACTTACAGGAGGAGACACATCAAGGAAGACAAAAAAAATGCAAATAAGGAAGAGACTAAATATAAAACATCAGGGAGACAATTTTTTATACAATAGAAAAGATTTTATTGGTATAGACCTTCTGCCACCCATCCCTGCAAAACTCCTGAGGTTGTCACACTGCTCTTAACTGAGAGAAAACCAGGTTAATTGCACCAGGTCTGGTTTTGGAAAGAGTGGTAATTTGTGACACAACACTAAAAGAAGGTAGTAAATACATGATGGTTCATTGGCAATGATCTCATTTGAATAGTTGCCTAATGAGGGGGGATTAACTGGGTTAATGACAGTGGCTGCCCCAGTCACACCTGGGGATCTCAATTCTGCTGCGCAGCATGGCAGGAAGGATGGAAATTTGGGAGAACAGGCAGCTGGTGGAAAGCTCAGTTCTTGTGCTTGCTGATTCATGCAAGAAGGGAAGAGAAAAGGAACAAAAATGTGCCAACATGGTGAAAACAAAAGGCACCATCTGGCCTGAGGAGATCTGGGCTCATCCAAACAGCACCAGGACAGACACCCACATCCAGCTCTGGTGGACTGGGAGCAACATTCCAGCCTTGGCCTGGATTTGATCCCACATTCCTGAGGGATCAAACCACCCAACCCACAAACTCTGCTTCTCTGACAGCCCAAGGATGGGGAGGCCTCCAGCAAGGAGAGAGCAACACTGGCAGAGAAAAAGGAGAGTTTGGAAAGTAAAGTCAATACTTGGATGAATGAATCAAACATGGAGTGAGGAACACACAGAGCAACTCGAGATTTGGTCAGGTCTGAGCCTCAGTGCAGAACAAAGTCAGGGCAGCAGTGACAGAAACCAAACCCAGCTCAGCACAGAGTGCTTCTGCAGACAGCACTGGGCCATAGGAGCTCTGCAATCATTTTGTATTTCTTTCTTTTTTAATTAAGATTTCATCATAGTTCTGTTGTTTTTAATCATAAACCTCATGGCTAATTCTATTTCTTTTCTCAGATAACTGATTTTTCATTACTTCACTCAAATTAATTCAAAACACCTGATGACTGAGCAAGGCAAAAATCCCAGAGCCCCCTGACATCAGGATGAGACAGGTGAGACTCAGGTATGAATATTAATTAAGAAGTACAGTGAGTAACAGCCCTATGAGAAGTGATATTTGAACAGACTGGGTAGAACTATTTACTGTGCAATTATTAGAAAGCATCAAAATCAGAAGAAGGACATTCCAAAGTTGACAGGTACAGGAATGTGATTATCAGTGCAACAGCCAAACTGCTCTGCTTCAGGAAAAAGGGAATTTCTTCACTTACCTTCTTGGAAAGGTGAGAGATTCCTATTTATAAATTGTTTGATGTGAATGGAGATATGCAAACCTAAGTTATTTATTACAATCAGCTTATTCTTATCATAGTGTTAACAGCAATAGAATTATAAGCAATTTCATTGCAAACGATTGGATCACTCATAGATTTCAGATTAAACAGCACAATTTAAAGGATTCCAACAACTAAACCACTGGGATCAGACCTTTCACTAAGTCCTTTCTCTGAGCATTAACACCTGCTTATCATTTAAATACCAGCTGACAGGGAAATGCTTATAAACAAACTCCCCAACTTCATAGAAAGCTAAAAACCATCTGAAATGAAAGCAAGGCAGCTCCTGCCATGGGGAGCTGTAGCTCTTCACCGGCACAGGCAGCACCGGCGAGTTTTCCTTGGCATCCTCTGGAGCAGCAGCTCATTCACGGTCACATCCCACCGCTCAGGGAATGTAAGGGCTGCGAACAGTGGCAATTTCCACAGGAACACTTAAATCTGCTCTGGCAGGGAGAGCATAGGAGAAAATCCTTCCGTGGGAGGGCGGGGATGCCCAGAGCAGCTGTGGCTGCCCCTGCATCCCTGGCAGTGCCCAAGGCCAGGCTGGACACTGGGGCTGGGAGCAGTCCGGCACATTGGGAGGTGTCCCTGCCATGGCAGGGGTGGCACTGGGTGGAATTGAAGCCTTCCCACCCAAACCATGCCACGATTCCAAACCCTGGGGACCCCATGGAGCTGCCCTGGCTCAACGCGCCGGGACAAACCCGGGCCGGGGGCCGGAGCCTTGGCTGCGAATATTCTTTAATTCAAATCCCCAAACGCTCCATCTCCGCCCTGAGAGAGGATGAAAACAACTTCCCCGCCCGCACCCGCGGCACGGCCCGGCCCGGCCCGGGGGCGGCTCCGGCGGGGCCGCGGCTCAGCTCACCTGCGGACGGCTCTGCCTGGGGGCGGCGGGGACGCGCAGGGTCCGTTCGGGGCGGCGGGAGCGCGCGGCGCCCGCGGGTGTCCGTGAGAGGCACCGGGAGCGCGCGGCGCCCGCGGGTGTCCGTGAGAGGCACCGGGAGCGCGCGGCGCCCGCGGGTGTCCGTGAGAGGCACCGGGAGCGCGCGGCGCCCGCGGGTGTCCGTGAGAGGCACCGGGAGCGCGCGGCGCCCGCGGGTCCCGGGGCGGGGCGGCGGCGGGAACGCGCCTGCGCGCGCGTCCCCCGCCCCCCCCCCCCGCCGTCCCCGGGAGCTGAGGGGTGTGTGAGGGGGGTCGGTGACCCGGATGGAGAGAGGGAGAGGAGGGGAGGAGAGAGGGAGGGAGCGGTGAGGGATAGGAAGAGGGGCGGGAGGGAGTTGGGGCTCTGCGCATGCCCCGGCCCCGCTGAGGGGTCGCGGTGGGTCCGGTCCCCTGAGGGGCCGCGCGGGGTCCCGGCCCCGCCGCCGCCTCCCCCGGGGCGATCCAGGGGGAGCCCCAAGAGCGCTCCGGGGACACTTCGGGGGGTGTTTGTACGGCTCCGAGCCGGCCCTGGAGAGGTGGTGGGAGCGCACCGCCCGCTGGGCCCCGAGGAGAGGCCGTCCAGGGTCCCTGTGGGAATGGCTGAGCTCAGAGCGATGAGAATTTATTGTAAAATGCTGCAAATCGCCCTCGGAGCAGCTTCCGGACCCCTGAAGGTGTCCAAGGCCCGGCTGGACGGGGCTTGGAGCAGGCTGGCACATTGGAAGGTGTCCCTGCCATGGCAGGGGTGAGATGGGGTGAGATTTAAGGTCCCTTTCGACCCACACCATTCTGGCATTCTTTGATTCTTCCCCTGGCATTAATCGGGATGGCTCTGCCATCAGCCTCAGCCAGCTGCCAGCTGGGAACAGTGACAGTTTGTGTCCTCCTCAGAGTAAATCACAGCTTAATCCAGCCATGAGATGGTTCAGACAGCCATCATCTGAGCTGGGTGATACATCAGTGCCTGTGCACGTTTAGCTCTATAAAGAAAGCTCAAACCAACATCGTTTCTTTGGTTTTTCACAAAAAACCCACACAAAACTATTGAGTTTCACTGACACTAATATTGAATTCAACAGCTTCGTCCTCGCTTGGAAAGACAGAAGACAGCGTGGGTTGGTGGTATAAGTAGTGAAATTTTTGTGGCTGAAATATTTTCTTTTAAATTTCAGAAATAGAGGTGCTGAGCTGGGCTTCTCTACCAGGTGATTTGTCCCTTTCCCCGTTAAGAAAACAGCCCAGCAGATGTCACTTCAGGAAGGTAGGATCAGTTTCTCCTGTCCAGGTAAAGGCATTCTGCCATTCAGATGCAGTGCAAATTCAGGTGTAACAGGTTACTCTCCATCCTCAGCCCTCCCTTGCTGTAATCTCCTGCTTTATCGATTCAATACCACATTTTCCTCCCTGGGCAACAATAGATTCTGCGTTAATACCACTAACTGCAACATTTGTGTCCACTTCAGTGGCATTTAAAATACTTTGTCTCTTGCAATAACACCTCGTTTGTAGCACTCCTGTAACACTCCTGACATCAATGGCACATCTTTGTATCAGCACTTAGAACACCTGTAATGTAACCCACTAACCCTGCAATGGTGAATGTTAACAAAGTGCTGCCACTTCTGTCAGAAATTCTGGGGATTAGGGAATCCAGGATTCAGTGAAGTGCAGCTCTAACACCGAGGCTGCCCTTGGGTTGTTTGTCTTTTCCCCCTTTGTGGTTTGGGACCCCAAGAGATACATTTAATTAAAAGTATCCTGAGGGTTATCCTCTGCTTCTCCCCATGGACTGCAAACCCATCTGGTGAGTGTTAATTAGGTTGGCAAGCAGTCGATTAAGCCAAATTGCCGCTTTTCTGTACCCCAGACACAGTTCCCTGTGGCTGAGGGATGACGCCTGCCACAGCTGCACTCCCAGCTATTCTCAGGGGGCTCAGATGTGTCAGAGAAGCTCAATTTCAGTAAAAAACATCACTAGTCAGGCCACCAAAAATACAGTGAGTTTGGGTTGTGTCCCCACCCCTTTCTTTGGATCATAATTTCAAGCTCTTCAAAATATTAAATGCGAAATATTTTTTCAAAGCCCCGTAAAAGGAAGTTTTAAAGGTAAATTGCACAATTCCTACAGCTGACCCCAACTATGTGGAGACTCCTGTGAAGCTGGGAGCATTAGTAATGCTGTAACAATTTGCATTTCATTTACAAGTGTCCTGTTAAAAACAGACAGAGAGCTCTTTCAATACAGACTTTAGTCACCTAAATCCTGCCAAGTTCTCCCAAGACATTTCTGGTCAATTAAAGCTCTACCAGGAGCATGGAGCAAGCCAGAATTCCATAGGTTTTAGCATAATCTTTTATTCAAAGTTTGGTTTCATTTGTCTCACCTGAAAGACAAATAGAATTAAACAGACATGCAACACTGCCTGTGAAAAATGAAGCAGTTATCCTTTATAGTGCAAGAGTGTAAAGCTTGATTTATTTACACATTTTAATGTGAACAAGAGAATGGTGTAGGCAGATCATTTTATACATTCAGCTGTGCTCCACAGAGTCCATTACACATAAAATACACACTGAGGATGTTTAAGTGCTCTGGTGCATCGAGAAGCCACACAGAGGGGAGGCCAGAGGTGTCAGCTCACACTGGCTGAGGAAGGCAGGGATGAACCCAAGGAGCTGCCCCTTCACCAAAGTGCTGGAGCAGCTCCAGGTGCTGAGAAATCCCTTCCATTTGGAATCTGGGGGTGCTGTGCCATGTGCAGGGTCATGCATGAGCCCTGCAGTGCTGACATTCACAGATCAGAGTGTGCTGGACAACACTTAAATAATTGTTCACCCTGGAATGTGGCACAGAGCTCCTCTCCTTTAAACCTTCCTGTGCTGCTCAGCTGTAAATATTTGCTGCAGTCCCAGGCATGGCCACTGTCATCTCAGACTAACAAATATTCTGCCAAAAGCTCAGTGTGAGGGTGCAAAACCCTTCCTGTTTCAGCTTCTCTGGACTAGAAGGGAGGTGAGGAGTTTAATTCACTCCTGAAAGAGCCAGAAAGAACACAGAAGTCCTTCAGGCAAGTTTAAACAAGACACTTGGTTTCTCTGGGCCCTGCTCATGCCTTTTCTTAGGCTGAAGAGCATAAAATAACATTTGCTGGAAGATTGGGAGAAAAAGCAAGAAAGAGGGGCGTGCATAAAATAAAAAACAAACAAAACCAACCCCATTTTAAGATTCCAGTGTTGAACAGCAGCAGCAAACAGGAGTGAGGTGCAGTCCCTCAGTCCTACCCCTACATCAGTTGTGGAGCTGAGGCCCATGGCCAAGGAACACCCCAGGCTCCACTGCTGTGGCACAGTGATCAAAAATATTGTGATTGATGTGCTGTAGAAATAGACACCACCTCCAGTGGAGGCCTTTGGCAGGGAAGTTTCCAGAAGCAAACAAAGGAAGATTTGCCTGTGGCTGCAGGTAAAGGGAACTGTCATTATTAAGTAGAATTATTTGAGCACACAGAGCCTGTGTAAATAAAACATGGTTATGTAAAGCTTTGGAGCAAGGCTTGCCTTTAGAATCTTTGCAAAGAAAGGGCCAAAGCCACACAATAGCACAAAAGCTCAGCTCGTGGCTGGGGGCAGTTTCACTCAGAGAAGGGCTGACACCTGCGGGCTCTGTGCAGAGAGCAAGGGCAGGAATTGGGCTCGGGAGAATTGGGGAGTTCACAGCAAAAGCAGCCCTGAACAGGCCAGAGAGCAGCCTGCAAGGGAGGCACAGCCACCTCAGGGCAGCTCTGTGTCCATCCCTCAGGGCTGTGCTGAGGAGGAAAACCCCAACCAGGATCCATGGCTGCCAAGTCTGTGCTCCAGTCACCTGCTGGGTTTAAAGCCTGCTGAGAGCTGGGACAGTGCACTGGCACACACAGGACCATCCTGGTCTGGGTGTCAGCAGCCTTTTAGGCCCTCCTGAATTCTTTCATACCACCTAATTAAGCACAGAGAATATTGCCATGGAAGGAGTGAGTGGTGTAGCACAGCTTGTTTTCAGACTCTGTGTTCTGTGGCTGCAGAAGCAATAGGTCAGAACAGGTTGATGAAATGGGAAGAGATAAGGGAAGGCAGCATTCCTGTGCCCTTCCCATTCAGCCTCCCTGCAGTGCCTCATTCTGCATTGTTAATGAACAAAGGCTGCCCATAAATTCACCAGCAGTCGATGGCCACATCCAAAGGCACTAAATCAGTGTCACTGCACCCCAGCAAATGAATGCTCTGGCAGCAGGAGCCCATTAACATCCTTATCTTGCTTAATCACAAATCAAGTATTGAGGGTGAAAGGAAAGCTGTTATTTCTTGAGGTTTCCTAAGTTCCAGTGCAGGGGATGCCACTGATAAGATCTGAATTGTGCCCAGCTGGTGAGGAAACCTGGCCACAGCCCCAGGGCACCTCCCCTGGGCAAGGGGAAGGTTATTTTTCTAAGCTGCACAAAAATGCCAAAGCAATCCAAAGCATGCCCAGATTGAATCAGTCTGGCAAAGCAAACAAATGTAAAGGAACAGTTCTGTTGTCATTTACAACAACAAGAACCTAGAATAGTCATGTACAGGTCAGGGGAGTTGTTGGGAATTTCTGGTAGTGAGAACAGAAACTGGCCATGAGTCAAGTTAACAAATAAAAATAAAAATAAATAAATGCAGAAAGACACTATTCCAAATCTAAGACAATCCCAAACTCCCTGGTATTGAGGGACTCACTTAAAAATACACAGAATATGAGCACTATTCCTTTCAAATGAAGTTCCAGAGTTCTGGAGACTCTGCTGTGCAGACAGCCCAGACCACACTGAGTGGACTTAAAATTCAGTTTCCTAGGAAAAAAACCCCAATTTTAGAGCAGCCAGTGCTATCTAAGTGCCAGGATAACCAGTGAATGTTTTACTCTCTCCTCCTCACTTGACAGTGTCCCATTGTCCCCCCCTGTGTCCATTCTCCCTCAGTATCAGCTCCTGGCCATCTCCTGGAAGCTGGAAAGACAAATATCAAAGTACACAAAGCTCCATTATCCTCACAGGCCTCAGTGAGTGCTGGGCAACTTCTCTCCTTAGGTCATCCACAATAGTAGACAAGTATTGTTTTTCCTTTTTTTAAAAGAAAAAAAGGGGGAGGACCCCAGCTTACATCACCTAATCTGAGCTTTTGAACTAAGCAACTTCAACACCTTTAAGGAGTTGGGACCACTAGAGTTGGAAATCCTGCCTCAATCAGAAAGAAAATAAATAAACATGATAAAGAATTCAGATTTTGTCCAAAATTACATAAATTTCCCACCAGATACAGTCACATCATTCTCATTTCTCCTTGTCCTCATCCTTTATAGTGCTGCCTCTGCACCATTTAATCCAACTTGAAGCTCCTGCTATGAAATCAGAAAATTCTAAGCCATATAATCCAGTGGTGCCCTAAAAACAACCCCCATCCTCAGTGCTCGTGTTCAACACCAGAACAGAAGTGCCCAAAATTGGTGGTTTGCAGGGATAAAGTGTTCACTCTCACCAGTTCTGCTGCTCTAAAGACACAGTGAGTTCCAGTGTTGGTGCTTCAAAACAATTCCATTTATTGCCATGTCAGGGGAGCTCCATGCTCACACCAGGATTTAGAGCCTTCCTGGAAATCTGTCACAGTCCCTGTAAATGAAAGATTAAATCCTGTCCTCCTCTCTCTGTGAGCAGCTCCTAAAAACTTGTCTGGAGATAAAACCACTCCCAGCAGGGCTGAAAACTGCACAGTCACTTCCACAGCATCTCCTCTCCCATCAGTTCCACAGTGCTGCACTCACCAGTCCATCATTCCACACTCCCAGCCAGCAGAATTCCATGCAGAACTGGGATCTGCTTCCTGCCAAGTGCTTTCAACTTCCCAACTAGAAAAAGTTGTTTATTTTAATAATCAGCCTGGAAAGTTCAGCTCGAGATGAGCTTGAAACTCTTCTCAAGGTCGGCTTGACGCTCGCTTCTGTTTGAACAGGTAAATAAATAAAGGTCAACCTCCTGACGAGTCCCGTGAGTCCCTGAAGGTCACTCACTCCTTCTTGCTGTGCTCCAGCACCCTGTAGGGAGGGGCAGAGACTCCCTTGGGGCCGTGCTGCTCCTGCACGATGGGCAGCGTGGCTGGGGTGTAGATTTCTGGCATGCTGTCGTTGTTCTCCAGGGCACCGTAGGAGAAAGAGGCTTTGAGGTCAGGCTGCACTGCAATCCCTTTGTCGTGCATGTTCTGCATGCCTGCAGGAGCAGAGGCACAGATTAGGGACAAAAGTGCATTTTTGCTGCTCTCTGTTCAGCCAGGAAATGAGCAGGCCCTGAGGCTCATCAGCTGCTTGTGTTAAATCAAAGACAGGATGGGTTTGTGCTCAGCACTGGAGCAGCTGATGGAGAAATAAGCTCCCAGTGAATGAGGAATGGCTCTCAGTTATCTATCAAGTACTGCAGATCTTTCTTACAGCTCACCAAAGAGCTTAGCTGTGCTTCCCAAAAGAGATTTCTGCTCCTCTACCTCACTTCTGAGCCATCCCCAAAAATCAGTTCTTCCTGCTGGACCCAGCCCAATCCCAAGCACGTGCTCAAACCAGTTCATATTCAGATAACAAGTGCCTGATCCACCCAACTCTGAGCAGAGCCAAAGCCTGAGCCCTCCCTGTGCAGCCCAGCTCTTGACCAGGGTGATGAAGCCCTGGACTTTGGTCACCTGGCATGGCATCCATTGAGATGTAGGGCTCGAAGGGGACAGGCTTCTTCCTATTCCTTGTGATCAGGAAGACTCCCAGGAATGCTATGAGGCACCTGGAGGGAGGAGAAAGGATCACTGAGATGTCTGGCAAGGAAGAGCACAGAATATTCCCTGTTGCTCCCTAGAGAATTCAGAGCTGCAGTTCAGGCACTGCCAAGGCAGAATTCCAGGGCACTGTCCAAGCTGAGCCCCCTTGAGCAGACTGCAACACCCCCAGCAACCAGCACAACTTCACCTTTATCAACCACAGGGAAAAGTTTTCATGTTAATTAATTAATTAACCTTGGCTAACTGCAGGGGAAAGGAAGCATAGCAACATTTGGTTTTGCTTTGATGGGATTCCAGGATTTAGCAGCCTGACCTTTCCAAGGCTCCCTGTAAACACCAACAGTCACAGAGCAAGGTGCAGCTCAGAACAATGATCTCCCAATTGTTTGGGGATTTTTTTCTGTACTTATCTAAAAGCCATTTGAGAATGTCCCCTGATTATGGAGAGGTAATTACACCCAAACACTGAGTTACACAGGAAATGTTTTACTGATCAGATCTGCATTGTGCCTTCTCCATGCTCTAAAAACTCCAGAAGTCAGAAACAGTTCAGAGAAGGTGCAGAATCTGAAATGAGCTTCCCAGAGAGGGTCTCTTAGGGTTATTTTACAATTCTTCCAGATTCATGAGCAGGCAGCTTGAAAACCAAGCCATATGCTGAGCACCCCAGCTGATCCCCAGGATTTAGTGATTAATTGTTGTGTAATTGTGCATTACCAAGGCTTACATGATTTTTTCCAAACACATCACTGATCTCTAAGGGCCACTCTCTGCTCTGACAGAGAGGTGTTTTCAAAACAGATTTGTATTTTTAAAATTTGAGCCACATGAAGCAACAGCTTTCTGTCAAAGAAACCTGGAGCACTTACCCCAGTGCAAACATACAAATGTGGAGCACATCTTCACCCATGAAGTCCAGGTAAAAAGTTGCTCCTTGAAAAGGAAATCATTCATTACATCTTCCCAATTCCACCTTCAGCCAGAACCCACATCAGCCAGCATGCCTATTTTTATAGCCAGCACCTTTGTTTATTTAATGATCTGAAAATAGGTGTCCTGATTTCTATTTTAACACAAATTATTGACAAATCTTTTTGAGTTTCACTACCAAAATAGTTCTGCTGGTGTCACTAACAGAGATATAAATGAACCTGTGCAGCAAAAAACAAGAGGGACTATTTTGGAGTGATGAAACAAATTGGATTTAACTATAAAAAGATGCAAACTCTTGACCCCAAACAACAACAAACAGCTCCAAATTCTAGAAGTGTCCTTGGTGTCCTGGGTGGCAGCAGGACACGTGTTCTGCCTCCTGCTCTTTACATTTTTAATGTAAAGAAAACAAAGTAAAAAATAAATATCAGGGAAAGATTTTACCTGCACATATAAGAACACATATTGAATGAGGAATAGTCTCAAACATAAATTCCCCTGCACTTTAAACAAAATGACAGCACTGAACAGAAAATTTTAACACTCTACTGGGATAATTCACATTTTTAAAAGAAAAAAAAAAAAACAAAGCCAGTGCAGATGAGAGATAACAAAAAATAAGAGTCATCATATTGCTGAGTATTCACCTTCTTCTGGAGGATTATTTCCCAAAACCTTTTGCCCTGTTTTTAGAAGGGTTTGTGCAGTTACCTGCTGAGATTGCTGCTGTGGTGGATAGGATGTAGCCAATGCTGGAGATCTGAGCTGAGTCATAGAGCTGGGAGGCTTGAGCTAAAAACCTGCAACACAATCACAGGCAACAGGGGCTGATTGGGAAGGATCCTTTTTTTGGAAACACCTTTCAAAAGTGATGCATAAATTTAAGGAAATTCATTCTTTTTTCTCACTGAACAGCAGCAGCAGCAAGCCTTGGAAAGAATTAAAAGAACAGAAGAGGGAGGTTTCTGGCTGCACTGAAATTACTGCCCCAACCTCAGGGCCAGAGTGTCTCTCATATTTTGAGAAGCCTTTTATCCCTGCTGCTACCAGCTTTTTATGTTACTGCAAGTACAAAGGGGGAAAAAGCCCCTAAAAATAGACACATTTTCAACAACACTGATCCTGCACTTTGATTTTAGGCAGTGCAGATACTGCATTTGACTGGCCACCATTTCAGTCCTAAACTTGGTTGGCAAACACTTGAATGGTGGCATTAAATCCACCTGGCAGTGTCACTCTGTGGAAAAGCAAAGAGCCCCCCCTGGCCCTGGGACAGATCACAGGAAAGAATAGATAATTCTACATTTTGATGGGCATTTTTGGCATGGTAGCAAACAGCCCCTGACCCACAGTCCAGAGATTGCAGAGACAGAGAGGAGTCCTTACGTGGCCTGGTAGATGGCCGTGGCAGCCATGCACACCAACATGATGTAGAAGATGGGCGAGTCCAGCTGCAGGGTGCCCTGGATGGACACCAGGATCATCCCAGCCACAGCCTTCACTGTCACCACGGTCATGGAACCTGGGGGTCACCACACTCAGCTGGGGCAGCTGCAGGAGGCTGCAGACCACCCCAGCACCCCCAAAAACCTGCCCCTCCTCCTGCCAGGCCAGACAAGGCACACAAACTGCCTGTCTGCCACCAGCTCTGCCCGTTCTATCCCCCACAAACCCAGCACAGCAACCTCCAGTAATCACTGAACCCTTCTCCAGCTACAGAACTGGGAGCATTTACTGGTGTTGTAAAGAGTGTTCTGCAGTTACAGGATGGGAGGATACAATTTTCCATTTGGTTTGGTTCATAAAGCCAAAGAAGTCTCCAAAACAAGGATCAGGAAGAACTTTCCTTTCTTGAAAGTTGGGCCATTCACAATTAGGGCAGTTGCTTTGTAGTTCATGGAGCTTCAGAGGCACCACTGAAATCCAGCCCCAAACAGCTCAAAAAACCAAAAAAGAGTGAAAGAAAAGACACTGCAGGAACTGAAGGTGCATAAACAAAATTGAGGACTGTGACACAGATTTCAGCATGGCAGACTTGCCATTACTCATCCTTTTAAAAGTTTAATTGATTACTGTTTCCATTTTAAAAAAGCATTAAATGTTTAAATCCAAAATCACTGCAGGATCCCACTGTGGGATATCAGGATCACCAAGGACTCAGTTTCACAGGGACAAGCTGGGGTAGCAGAGAATTCCTCATTTCTTTAAGCACACAGCAAATCTTAACAGAGCTAAGACAATCCTTGTGGGTCAAACCCTCTCTTTACCCACTGGCTCAGGCCTACTCACCCACTGAATGCCACCCTTTGTGTGCCCAGATGAAAATTAAGAACACTCATAAATAACCTGCACTTTCTGTGCTTGGCAGATTATTTGTCTGATGGGGAATAAGCCTTAATTGTTCAAAGGTTCTTTGCAAAGATCCAAAACATCAGCTTCAGGAACATTTCTGGAGGAAATTTGTGCATTTCATGGCATTAATTAAATCAATATAATCCCCTGCATGCCTCAATTTACTGTTTAAAGATATCAACTTACCCAGCAAAGCCACCAGCAGGAGAATAATGACAATGTAGTTTGCATTTCTCTCCTTGTAAAAATACAGGAGCAGACAGAACACAATGATCTCCACAAGCTACAAAAGAGAGAAATGAGAATATCAGAGATGCAGAGCACACAGAGTTGGCAGTAAATGAGATTCTGAGGCAATCAAAGATTAGAATAGGGCAAATCAAAGGGAAATGGGGATCCCACACAATTACAGACCAAATTCAGCATCATCTCAGATTCCAGTTAGAGGAGATATTCAGCAGCTTCTGGCAGAACAGGAAACCCAGGGCACTGCTGGTGTTGGATTTATGGTAAAGCAGCTGATCAAATAGTCCTGACTGAGTATTCACAGGAGAGTTCTCAGTCTGCTTTCTGCACTGAGCTTCCACAAGTGATCCCTGGGCCAGTGCCAAGATTATCTTCCTTAAAACACCAATTTCATGGGATTTTCAATAAGAGATTCGAGGGCCCAGAGAAAGTCAGTGTGGAAAAAGCCCAGATTCAGGCACCAGTAAAACCCCCACCAGAGAAACCCCCACCCTCCATGGCCCCTCACCATGTACAGCAGGAATGGCCAGCTCACTAAATGCCTGGTGATGTTTTCTGCTGTCATCTTCTCGTGGCTGTTGGGTCCAAATGTCACCAGCAGGTAAGTGCCAACAACTGCCAGGCCACAGCCTACGAAGGACAGCACGTAGCGCCCTTGGGCAGGCACAGGACAGGAGAGCACAGGGTTAATGAGGGAGTGGGTGCATGCAATTCATGAATTAATCCCACAGCACCATCACTGGATGTTCCTCTGGGAGCCCTTCCTGCCCCACCTCCAAAATCTTGCAGCCACCAGGGGCAGTGGGGGTGTGGGAGCTGAGACAAAGTTGGTACCAGGTGGCATCTGCTAAATAAATCAAGCTGTAAGATCTGTGATCCTGCCTGGCACTGCCCACAGCCCTTTCCTTCTGCAAACACCTCCCTGTTCATGGAACTCACTCCCTTGTGCCTGTGCTGCAGCTTCAGCCTGTTTCTAAATGCTGTGAGGTTCAGGGGATTTGGCACAAGCCAGGAAAAAGATCTCCATTTGTAATAAACACTGGAGGAGATGACAGATTTCATCCAGGAGGTGCTAATGAGACCTTGCCAGCCCTGTAATTATAATTCCTGAGGGCCCATGCTGTGTGTGATGAACTGTAAACACAGAGGAAAAATGAAAAGGAGCTGTGGAACTTACTCAAAAATTCCTTGGGCTTCCATTTTTCTTTAATAAATATAATTCCTATGATTGCACTAGCTGTGAAAAAAAAGGAGAGGAGAGAGAAACAGTGAATTCTGGAGTCAGGAATCTCCCACAGGAACACACCCAGGCTCCTTCCTCCTTACCCACAACAGACACTGCACTGAGGGGCACAATCAGGGAGAGAGGAGCAAAGGCGTAGGAGGAGAACACTCCCAGCTCCCCCAGCAGCAGCAGCAGGAACCCACTCCACCAGGTCTTGGTTCTGAAGTAGGCCCGGGGGTCCTTGGAGCCTGCCAGCCTGATGTGGCTGTATTTCTAGGCAAGAACACAGAAATAAAGCAGCTTTGCTGTGTTTGATTGTTGATTTCAGTGCAGGATGAGGATTTGCTTCAGGGCACTCACCTGGAGGTTGAGGGCGATGCTGCTGACAAGGTGCCCAAAAATAGCCAGAAGTGCCCCAATCAAGTTCTCCTGCAAAGCCAAAGGGAACACACAATTCCTAAAGTCAGCCAAGGAACCCAGAGGGCTTTGCACACTCTAGAGGAAAGCAGACTTTTAAACCATTCCTCAATCATGGAATAGCCTGGGATGGAAGGGACCTTTAAAGGTCATCTGGTCCAACACCCAGCTGTCAATAAAAGCTGTTTATTTTCCTCCCTTCCTGCTGATCTGGGGCAGCTCAGATAAGTGCTCCAGACCTGTGAACTCAGGTGGAAGATAAGACTCAACAGCCACTTTCTCCAAGAGACTTCAATTAGTTTGCAGTTTCTCAGAGAGGAGGAAGATAAGGCTAAAAAAGCCTCACACCATCACTCATTCTTGCCTCTGGAACACTCATTTATGAAGATTTTATTGCCCTGGAATTCGACAGAGAATGGATCAGGAACCTCTGCTTCCCAACTGTTTTGCTCTTCTCCACTCGTCCAGCTGCTGGTTCACTGATTCAGCCCATGTGATGGGGAAGCCAAATTATCACAGATTTTAATCTGCTTTTTGTATAAACCAGTTATTCTCAAAGTCACAGGAGACTGCTGACAGCTCCCAACCTCTTCTGCTCTGGCATTCAAAGCTCAGCAACAATTCTCAGGCTCTGAAGATGGAATGTGAAATGAAGCAAGGATGTAAAGCAGGCTGAGTCACAAAGGAGATGCAGAGGAGGACTGAAGAGAAGAGCCTGAGGCCACCAAACATTTGTGTGCTCCCAAAACTGCCTAAACCTCATTAAATGTCATTAGCAGTGTTCCTTCAGCCCAGTCCTTACTTGGACTGATTTGGGATAACCCAGCTCACATTCAGATGTGAACAGGAATAAATGGACTAATCTTGATTTTCTCACACACAGAAGAACTTCCAGATTTCAAATTTGTAGCAGCAGAACAAAACCTTCTATCAGAATGCACAAAAAGAAGATTCACCCAAAGAGCTTCACTCAAAACCACCTGAGAGAGGATCCCAGGACAGAGAGAGAAGGTGGCAGGAGGATGTCACTGTGTGACCGCAGTGCAGAGTTCTCTGGGCTGTGACAGCCTCAGGCAACAGCACCTGGGTGAACTCCACAAGGGCCCAGGACTGTGGTCTCAAAGGAAAATAAAACCCCTTTTTGCTGAGATTCTCTGAGCACCCTCAGAATCAGGGATTCAGAGGGAATTTATCTGCTCCCAGCTGGAGAACAAGGAGGAATTACAGCCCCATGTCCCAGCCAGCTGTGGGCTCACCCCCTGAGTTCAACCACCTGAACACACAGAGCAAAGCAGAACCTCTGCTCTGTTACTGCTGCATGGCTGAGGCTGAAAGGGCACCTGTGGGAATCACTGCAGCCAAACAGCTCCACACCTTCCCCTGCCACGCCTTCCTCCAGCTCCTCTGCTCTGCAGACACAGAATTTCTCTCTCTCTCTCTTAAGCACAGGATATGACAGCCCAGGAATGGCTGAATTCAAAGACAGAGCCCTTTCTGCAGAAAATAACCCCAAAGCAGCAGCATCATCAGCTCACTCCAGGAATCAGGGCCTCAGGGGATGGAAACCTCCCTGCTGGGGTGGGAAGCTGACCTTGTAGGAGAAGGAGTCTGTGTGTGGCTGCACAGAAACTGCTGCTGTGGCCAGTGGGAGCTGCTGGAGCTGCAGACCGGGGCTGTTTCCTCCTTCCATTTTGGGGTTTTTTCTTTGCTTTTCAGCTTTCTTGATGCTGGAAGTTCTCTTTAAAGAAGAGACACGGACTCTGCTGGAACCAACGTTTGGTACTGCTCCCTGCCATCCATCCCATGGGCAAGTTCAGGGAAGCACAGCGGAGTCCTGCTGCTCCCCTTCCCTGCCCTGGCTTGGGGTGGCCACCACAGACGATGAGCCACTGCTTCCAGCCACTCAGTGAGGCAGCAGGGCCATGTTCCTTCAAGATGAATCTAAGGGGAAAAAAAGAAATAAAACCCAAAGAATTAGATCAAATAAATCAGTGGTCCAAAACCTGCAAGGAAGGATAGGCACAGAAACGCCCCGGAATCAAACTCACAGCTGCACATAAAAAAGAAAAGAAGATTTTAAATGTCTTCCTAGAAAGCCTTGGACAGAAATCCACAGAGACTCTGCTTGACAAGTTCTGTGAACTGGCTGGGCCGCAGGGGTGACACACTCAGCTGGCATTTAACAACATCACAAAGGCTCTCAAGTCCTCCAAGCTCTGCTTTTCATGTCCCTCCTGCCCGAAGCTCCTTCCTCGGTTCCCCAGGGCCGGGCTCGCTGAAGTGTTTGAGGAGCAGCGGCATCGCCCCCGCCCGGTCTGAGCGGATCCCGCGGGGTGCGACCGTCCCGGGCTCGCTCAGCCCTGCCGGGGTCAGCCAGGAGCATCCCCGGCCCGAACCCGGACACTGCCCGTGTCACCTCCCGCCGCAGCGGGCCCCGGGCAGCCCCAGCGTGGGGGCAGCGCCGCCATGGAAGGGCAAAGCCACCCATGGTGAGAGGACAGGGCAGCAAATCCCCCTCCCACCGCCAGCGACCCTGCCGGACAGCGCAGAGCGCCGGACAGCCCCGGGCCGGGACACGGGCTGTTCCCACCAAACCCTCCGGGGCGCCGGCCCCGCAGCTGGCCCTGCCCTGCCCCTCGGCGCGGCCCCGGCACTCACCGGCCCCGCCGCAGACCCCAGCCCGGCCCCGGCCTCCAACTCCGGCTCCCGGTCGGGCGCCGCGGCCGCTTCCTGCTCGGCGCATCCGATTGGTCTTCAGCACTGCCAATCAAAGGGCCGGTCCCAAGGTGAGGGCGAGGATTGGGTGTCGCGCGAAGGAGGGGTCTGGCCCAGCCAATGGGCGCAGGGCTCTGAAGGGCCGGGCGGAAGAAGCGGCGTTCCACCGCCCGGTTGGGGCGGGACGAGGCGGGCCCCACCCTGAGCGCTCCCGGCCCAGAGCTGCAGGGACAGCCGCGGCCCCGCATCGTCCTCCGCCTTGTGCCGGTGGGACCCGTTGCTTCCGCCCTCCCCGTGTGCGCGGCTCCCGGTGGCGGGAACAGCAGCCGGAGCCGCCTTAAGGCGCATGCGGAAAGCGCCTCCGCCGAGCCACCTTAAACCAGCCGCGGTGGCGCTGAGAGCTCGCCTGTGATTGGGCGCCTGCTCAGAGTAACAGGCACGGTGATTGGAGGAGAGCTGAGGCGGCTGTTGTCTCGGTAACCGGCTGTCCGCATCCCGGGGCCGCCGAGGGCCGGGGATGAACGGGCAGATACCGGCAGGAACGGGCAGATACAGCCCACAGACCGCACCTGAGCGGGGTCGGGGATCTCCCCGGTGCCCCCCGCGCCGCCTCATCCGCTCAGGTACCCACCCGCCTTCCCAGCGCTCCCCACGCCGCCTCACCTGGGCGGGGCTGGGGCGTGAGGCGACTTCCGGTGGCGCCTCAGGACCGGACCTCATCCCTCAGCTGGGCTCCTCCCGCCCCCGAGCGCCGCTTCTCTCAATGCAGACAGCAAAGGCCATGGCTGAGCTGAGCCAGCTCTGCAGCCTCGGCCCTGCTGCACGTTCAGAGCCGGGCCTGAGCTTAGAAACAAAATCCCGGCTCTGCCCTGAGTCGTGACACTGAACGTGTGGGCTGTGGCCCGATCCCCGCCCTTCCAGCTCAGGGATGCTGCGGAGCACGAGGTACCTCTGGCAGAACAGCACCACTCGCTGCCATGTCCTGAAAATAAACAGCACTTACCACAGTGAGTGCAGAGCTGAAGGGTGAAAACATCAACCACGCCAAGGTTTTTTGCTCAAAGCACAACCAGGGTTCGTTCCTGGAGCAAATCAAGGGGTATCTGGAATTATTTATAGTCACAGTGGGTTAGAGGAGTTCCTGGTCCAAAATTCTTCCTCTTGAGGATAAACCAGCACAAGGGAATAAGAAATTCAATCAAACAAAACATTCATCAACAGCAGTGTTTCCAAAGGTATTTTTAAATAAACCAGGGAAATGAAATGCAGGAGTGACTGCTGGTTTTCTGGCAGGAATGCTGCATTAATGTTGGATTTGCCTTCATCTTACACATCCCATTTCAAAGGAAAGCTGCTGTTGTGTTCACATATTTCCTGCATCTCTATATTCAGTGTTATTATCCTTGGCTGCTCTTCTTAGGTTTCAAGATTTCCTTATAAACACCACAGGAAAGGGATCTCAAACTGGGGGGAAAAAAAGAGGTTTAAGTCTCAGTCAAAGGGATTTCAGTATAACCAAAAATGTTTGAAGTTTATGAGGGTTTGTTGGGTTGTTTTTTGTTTTTGTTTTTTTTTTTTTTTGCCACTGCTAATGATCCTGTTCTGTGACAAAAATAGCAACGAATTTAGATCAAGGTCATTAAATTAACTTTATAATCACAACTGATAACAGAAGGAGAAATGGCAATGCAACACGAGTGGTTTAAGCCTGGAAATGACTCAGGTGGACGCTCTCACTTGTGCCACCTCCCTGTGTCCCACCCAGCAGCCCTGGCCCTGTTTGTCCCGAGTGTTTGAGCCCCCCAGGAGGCACAGCTGGCTTTTCTTCCAGCCCTCGGTGCAGCTCATCCTTGTGCGGGGATCCCGCCAGGGCTGTCCCCTCTCCCCGCCTTGCTGCCCTTCCCAAGGCTTCGGGAATTCCGTTCTCCTTCACCAGCAGAGGGAAGCAGAAGGATGCGTTAAACCCGCCGCGCTTTCCCAGCCAGCACTCGCAGGTGCCGAGGGCCTTCTGGGCTTCCCCAGCTGAGGGAAGGAGGATGCTCTTCCACAGCCTCCCGCTGTCTGGGGACTACGTGGTAAGCCCAGAACTCCCAAAATTACCTACAGGAAGGATTTCTGACACTCGGTACCGGGTATGGAAAGTAGGTAGATCAAGGAAATGTTTGGCATCTTCCCCTCTTTCTTCTCCTGCCTTTAGCATCTCCTCTTTCTTCTCCTTGCTTTGATCTCTTGCTCCTTGCTTGTCTCTCCCATCTCAGGGATATCAGGAGTGCATTATCTCAGGGCTGAATAACAGCAATCAAGGACGTAAAGGACAAAGAAAAGATGAGGGGAAAATGATCAAGGTGGAGAAGTTGCTTAAAGACTTTGTGTAGGCGCCATCAGTCTGCCTGGTCAGCTTCCAGCAGAGCCAGCTGACCTGATGCTGAGCTGTGACTAAAGCAGAGCAGGCAGAGTCTGCAGGGAGCTTCTCAAAGCACTCCCTTCCCTTTGAGAATTTCCTGCTTGAAGGGCAGAGTGGGCAGCAGGCCAAACCACAAACTACACAAAGGCTTGGCTGCTTCTCTCCTAGGCTTTATCCCTGGAGAAGAGTTCCTGCAGCAGGTCACGAGGGGAGGCACTGAGACACCAACACCAGGCCTTTTGGGGGCTGCTGACTCGCTTTCCCCAGCTGAAGGACTTGGCTGTGTCCCCCTCAGCCATTCTGGAGCACATTCCTTGAGTCAGGGATAAATGCCAGGACAGGAAGTTACCCACTTGTAATTTAGGCACTGGAAGGAGCTTATTTGTCTCTCAGTGCCTGACCTGGAACACCCAAGAGGTGACTTGACCCACTTGTGTCACTCTGCCAGTTCACCCCTGCCTGCACACATCCCTGCAGGACCCAGCCACTGGGGCTGGGAGCTGCTGCTGCTGGGTTTCCCTGGCAGCACAGTGCCCCTTGCATCACCCAAACACAATTCCTGGCACTCTGAGCAGTGCGGGAGCTGAATCTCCAAGGGTGTGGAGGTGCCTGATCTCCAGTTACTCTCAGCAGCACCGAGGTGATGATGAATGTGCCAAACCCAGAGCTGGATGCACAGGAGGGGAGAAGGGCTCCAGAGCCTTTCCCAGCACGTGCTGTCCTGCAAGGAGTCAGGAAGGTGCTGCCCAGCAGGAGCTGCAATGGCTGGCCAGGGATTGCATCCAGCCCTCCAGGCTGGGCAGCAGCAGCCAAGCCTGGCAGCACCAGGGCAGAAGGAGCTTGCAGATGCAGTTTTTTATCAGCTGCTCTGGAAAACCTGCTGCAATTTTAATAATCAGCTCCAGCAGAATTGGGCAGGTCCTGCTTCCCTCAGCACAACCCTGCTGGCCATGAGGCACGGGCTGGACAACCTCGAGCACATGGCAGGGCCACGTGGAGATGTGGAGATGGACCCCGTGGCCAGGGCAGTGCAGGCTCTCTTCTGGTTCTGGTTGTTGATAAGGAACAGCTGGCTCAGGATCCTGTTCCCTGCAGATGAACCCTCAGACACCACATCTTCAGAAATCTCCTGTAATTTTGGAGCAGCCCAAGTCAGAGCAAGCTCTGCTGAAATTCACAGAGTTGCAGCACACATCTCCAATTTTGGTCTGTTCTGAAATGCTTTCCCACAAAGAAAAACAAGTGGAAAAGGTGATTTGTGCTCAAATCCCTGCTGCTTGATAACTCGAGGGGTATTTTTACAGGAAAGGCTGAATCCACCAGAAGACTGATTCCTTGCAAAGCTCTCCCAGTTTTCATGGAATGGCCCATATTTGGGGTTTGTTATTTTTAGCACCATAGTAGCACCGTTCCACTTGTCCGTGCATGCAGCCAGGAACAGCTCAGCTGAGGGAGGAAAACGGAGCAGGAGGAGTTCCCTGTGATCTCACTGTAAATCAGCACCTTCTGCAGCAGCCAGCACTGCCTGCCCACTCCCTGCCACTCTTCCTCTCAGCCTTTTGAAAGGCCAAGCAGAGCAGGAGCCTCCATTCCCCTCCCAGCCATTCCTGCTTGTTCCTTGAGGGGTTTGAGTCATTCCAGGGTTGCTGCTGCTGTAGCCAAGCACAGGTTCCATCTGGATGGGGATTTTAATCTGCCCTTGACTCATTCCCCTTCTTTGAGCCTGGCTTCTTCCCTGCTCCTTCTTGCTCCTGCCAAGCACAGTTAAATCCCTTCATCCTTGTGTCTGTATGAGTGCAATTATGCCCCAGCTGCTTCATTTGCCCCTCAGCTGCCATTCCTCATTCTTCAATCCCAGGCCTTCCCTGTTCTCTGCCTCCTGTGCCATTTGGGGAGGGGACATGGGATCACTGCCAGAATCCAACTCTAAAGCCACCAGGACAGGAACCAAAGCACCTCCAGAGTGTTTTCCATTGGTAACTGACAGACAAGACACTTCATGAATTTCACACAATGTTCCTAAAGACCAGGAACTTCAGCTCTTCTCATCCTACACACTGGAATGATTTCACATTTGTGTTAGTATAAAGCTATTCTTTTATCTCCTATGGTCCCAGACCTTCCAGTTCCCACTGGGATTGGCAGAAGTAGGACATGAAGGGCATTCAGCCCTTCCTGGGACCACATCTGAAAAGCTGGAGGGATCACGTACAACAAGGCAGGGCTGGATTTATTTGGCTCTATAAATAGAATCCTGCCCAGTCCTCTTTTTGAAAAGCCCAGGAAAAGAAGGGAGGCAGGAAAGGTGTGGTACTGCAAATAAAGCATTCTGCCCACATGCTGCATTAATTAGGCCCAGCTCAGAAGTTACAGGTGGGATTTTAGATGTGCTGTGGCTCCCAGTCTGTACAAATTGCCTTGTGGACTGCAGAGAAATTTGATCTTCCTCATCCCCAGAATCACTCAGCTTTCCATGCAACAGGAGGCTTACATTAAAGGATTAAAATGTTGAAGCTCTGAAGGCACCTACCTCGATGCACAGTTAAAATTAAAGCATAAAATTCGTGTGACTTGGAAAGCAAAACAGGAAATACAATAATAGCAGCACTGGTGGTGCTGGAATGGTGGGTTTGGTTCTGGCCACCCTAACTCTAAAAAAGGCACTGGCAGGTGACACTCCTGGTGGCATTGCTGGGCTCAGGGGGTGCAGGGTCTCACCTGGTGGCACTGCTGTGGGGCTGTGTCAGGGTCACTCCTGGTGGCACTGCTGGGCTCAGGGGGTGCAGGGTCTCACCTGGTGGCACTGCTGTGGAGCTGTGCCAGGGTCACTCCTGGTGGCACTGCTGGGCTCAGGGGGTGCAGGGTCTCACCTGGTGGCACTGCTGTGGGGCTGTGTCAGTTCCTGCAGCTCAGCACCTGCCTTCAGGTTGAGTTCCTCAAGTCCTGCTGATTCACCCTTGTGCAAGTCACTTAACTGTTCTGTGCCTGCTGCCCAGCCCTGCAGGTGCCCAGGCTGCAGCAGGGTGTTGTAAGCCCTCATCCACAGGAATTCAGGGTGTTTTGAGATGTGGGAGCTGTTAACAGAACACCGAGTGTCATTAGCCATTATCAGATGGTTTATAATAACATACACACACCTCCTGGGCTGCTTTGTCCCTGCTGTGGTGTCTTGCTGTAGCTCTGGTTGCTTTGGGATTTTGTTATTTCTAGAAGTTTTTGAGTTTTTCCCCAGTTTTGAGCCATTCCCCAGTCAGCTGTCCCCTCTCAGAGTGCTCCTGGAGCAGCCCCATCCCCTCTGCTGAGGCAGACTCCAGAATATGTGATGACTTTGCAGAGCTGCTTAACGCGGAGTGAACACACAGCTTAATCAGCTTAATAAGCTGCCACTCATCAGCTGAGACACCTTAACTGCCTGCAAGCACGCTCCTGAAGCAATTCAAGCTTTTACAGTCACTTGATGGTGTTTATACATCAGCAGAGGTGTTTTCCCTCCCAGTTTGGGTGTGTAGAGAGCACACGGAGCAGTCCTGGGCCTCGGCTGCCACAGTCCTGCTCGCTCCCAGCCCCTGCTCTGGGACTCTGAACTCTGCTGCAGTGACTCAGGCTGAGCACCTGCCCCAGCATGTTCTCTGTTGATTAAACTGGTTTGCAGGCCATAATTATTTTCTCTATCATGGTATAATGGCTCCGCATCGTATTAATTTTAACATTGTAAGAATTTGCTTCTGGGAACAGCCTTCTTGAATTAATCACTGACTCATGATTTACTGGGGGAGATAATATCTAACCTACAAGAGGCAGAACAGGAAACTATCTATTTAAAAGATGGCAGTGGCTGATAATTTATGACTACAGACAAAGAGATATCTCAGAAGAAGAAGGTGGACAGATCCTGCAGTTTCGTGGTCACTGCTCTCACTCAGCAAAAAGGAACTTTTGTGTAGTCACTGGAGGATCTGTTTTTGAGTGACAGGTTAAAACTGAGGGGGACGAAAATGAGTGAGAAACAAGGAAAAAGTGTCCAAGCAGACCTCAAAGCCATCCTCAGCTCTGGAACCAAACCCTGTATTACAACAAAGGCAGTTCAACATCTCAGCATGTCACCAGCTTACCATAGGAAACAAGGAGATAAAAGGGGAAAAGCATCATCTTTTTGTGTCTGAATCTGTAATACAGGAGTTTTCTTACCCCTCTCCTCTCCAGCTTGAACTGGACACTCCCACGTCACTGATGAGGCCTGGCCAGAGATGTTTCCTCTCATTGCAGTCCATTAGGAAAGTCAATCTGAGAGTCAACAATAAAAGCTTTAAATCCCAGAGGAGGTTGCAGGAGGTAAAGCTTCATCCTGGCAATCTGAAGGATTTTGTCCCATGTTACTGTGATTTGGAGTAATTCACACAACTCTTGGTACCACAGATTACTGAAATTCCCTCTCCTGGAATTCTGGGGCCCTGAACAAAATCAGACAGTAGAGGTGATGGAGGATTGTGGACACAGCAGCCACACAGAGACATTTCCTGCCAGGTGTCAAGTTCTAGGCAGTCACAGAGAGCTCTCCCTACCCTTGGGAAGCTCTCCCAGATTTTGGTGTGAGTGCTGCTGGCAGCTGTAACCACTCACAGAGAGACATCCGGCTTTGAAATGTGGGTTTGCCTTTGTTGGTCATCACCCACAGGTAAAGGCAATTCAAAGGCATCTCCAAGCCCTTTTTCCTTCTGAAACTCACCATTTCTGCAAGCAAAGCAATACCACTTCTGCCCTGGCAGTGTTTGTGGCCCAAACCACAAGAGGAGTTAATTTGGAAAAATTTGGGAAATGGCTTTCTCCATGTCTGTGATCCTGGAGCTGGGAGGGAGGATGGTGCTGCTGACCTTGGCTCTGCTCCCCTGTGGAGCACCTTCACACACACATCCAGAGCTTCTTAGGGCATGTTGGGCTGAAGTGTCACAGGACACTGTACCTTTGAACCTCTGCTGGGAGGACCATCTAGAAAACACCCTGGGACTTTGGAGTAGCTGCAAGGAATCACCAGAACACCCCACAACACTGGAAATGCCACAGACTTCAGGAAAAGCCACACTGGTGCATAATGCACCAAGCTTCAAAAGATCTCCTGGCCCTTTGCCTGCTGAGGGTGAGACCTGGGGTGAGGGCACAGAGTTTATCTGGGAGCTGACACCAGCTGGGAGCTCTCCTGTTTGATACCCTGAAATTGCTAATGGTGCTTTTGTTCTTGGGCTCAGGACTGAGTTCAGTGCTGCCTTATCGGTGTCCCTGGAAATCAGTTGTGCCCAGCACCTTTCCAATCCAGCAGCAGCTTCCCCCCACAGTCCTGTCACACCGGTTCTTTTCCTTTCTCACATTCCCTGCTGGATGCACTCTCCTTCCTCAGTGCCTGGGTTGGTATTTACATCCCTTTCCTGTTTGTCTTGTAGGTCATCCCAACATGGATTCCCTCACCAAGGGAATAACATCTTCCTTCCAATCGAAGACTTCCCACCTAACAAGGAACAAGGAACTTACTCCAGATTTATTCCAGAGTCTGCAGCCTCAGCCAGCAGGGAAGCAAAGAAAACTCCTTCCAGGTGAGTGCAGCCTAGAAGACACCCCACTGCCATGGGACACATGAAAATCCATCACAGGAGGCTGATCCCAGAGTGTCCCCCTGTGGCCTGGTCCAAAGGAGATGGCTGTTGTCCCCAGGAAGTGGTTGGGAGGTGGCAGGGCCTGGAAGGGCAGTGTGGGTTGGGAACAGCCTGGAGCAGTGGATCAGGGGCCCTTTATCAGCTGATCTCCCAGACATTTACAAACAGTAATTAAACCTGCACCACCCTGGGATGTGGGGGCCACTTCTTATCCCCATGGCATGGAGCAAGAAGCCAGAGCACACCTGACCTGGAAAAAGATTCCTCACATCCCAAGCAAAGGCTTTAGGCTGGTTTTGTGCCTGAACTCTCCCCAGAGGAACACTGAGGGTAAAGACCCAAATGTGGGAACCCCGGGGCAGGAATGGTGAGGGACACTCCTGTCTGCACAGCACCCCAAGGCAGCTGATGGATAAAAGCTGGCCATATCCCCAGCCCCTGCTGGGAATGAGCTGGAGAGAGGCTGTCAAAGTGCTTCCTGGAAGCCAGAACTGCCATTCCCAGCTATTCCATCCTGCCACCACTTCAGAGAGATGAAAAGGCATGAACAGAAACTCCCTTCTCCCAAGCCCTCCCACCCCTTGGGATCCTCATGGGAAGACAAATAAATCCATCAGCAGATCGTTCACAAACATTTATTGTCACCACACAGTGACGTTGCAGGCCTGAGATTAAGATCATCAATAAATTCCTGACTGTGGAAAAGAATGAGCCCATGAGAAAGCCCAGGGCTCTCCTTACCCAACAGGGAAATCTTTACTACATCTCTCAGCAGCTGGATCTTCTATCAGGGGTTTGGGGAAAAAGGAAGCTGGGAGGGAAGCAATGCCAGGAGGGATTTGATAAGGACAGAGGGCTGGAGGAAAGGGCAAATGAAATATGAGGAGGGAAGATCCCCAGGCTGTTATCAGAAAACACACAAACACTCCACACCCAGCTGCTGGGTTAGAGCCTGCTCCCTCTGCTGTCCCAGGCAGTGGGAGAGCAGGAGGGACTCCCAGCTGGGTCCTTTGGCATCCCTGTCCTGTTCCAGCACTGCCTGGAGAGGGGAGCAGCCAGGTCTCTCCATGGCAAATCCATGGATTTTACAATAAACATCACAGGCTGTCCATAGCACTTCCATTTCCCAAAGCTCTTCATTTCCCAAAGATTTTGGCTTAGAAGGATTAAGCATCACCCTGAGGGCCACACAGCAGCTCTGGACTCCTCACTACCAGCTCCTTGTCCAGCTTGGCTGGTTCATATTTTACAATATTATTTTTAAAGGTAAGGTTGAAAAAATAAAAGCATGTTTGCAGTGTAAAGGCCATTAAAGCATCACTGACTGTCAGGGCTTTGGACAAACAGGTTCTGTGAGTTCTGTGTGTGTAAAACTCACATCCCTGACTGTTGGTACAACACATTCCAGCTGCAGAATTCCTCTCTTTGATGGGAAGAAGGGAGCACTTGCAGGGGACAGTGTGGGGGCACAGAGCAGCATGAGAACCCCCAGCACCCCTTTGCTCTGGCTTCACTAGAGCCTTCCTCACCCAGAGCTGAGTGAAATGGAAGAAACACATCCTGCAGCTTGGAATCAATTTCCTGCTGGGGAACCCAGAGGAGAGACCCACCTCAGAGAGGAATGGGTTAAACACAGCCCCCTGGCAGAGCAGGGGGCAGCTGCAGTGCAGCACTGCACTGGTAAGGCAGAGACAGATGCAGCCACAATGCCATCTCTCTGTCACTTCTTCCCTGCCCGGATCCCTGGCGAGCTCATCCCGGGGTGGAGGCAGAGCCTGCGGGGCGGAGCTCTGGGATCCTGCAGGATCCCTCGGTGCCCGTTGGCTCGTTGTTGCCAGGCTCAGCTAACATGATTTGTGCAGTGCCAAAGCAGTGCATGAGCACACAGAGCTGCTCTGGGCCTGCCCCAAAGAGCAGAGCCACAGGGAGGCACAGTTCAGTCAGCCAGGGGCTGACACAGAGCAGCAGCTTTACCAAAGGCTGGTTATTCAGCAGTTCATGCCTGGGCAGCCTCACAGCTGGGGCTCAGCATTCCCAGGACTCCCAGCCAAAAGTGCAGCCAACCCAACCCTCAGCTCACTGAGGTAAATCCCAAGTCTGGGCTCCCTGACTGTGAGCACTGAGCTCTGATTCTGTGGCCATTATCCAGCTGGTGATTCCATGACATTCCCACAGCTCTTGGGGTTCTAGTGCCCAACTCACCCAGAATTTAATTCTATAAATCCAAGGCACTACCTGCAGAAATAAATGAGAGCTGGGGGAACCCTCGGGAGGTTTATTAAAGCTCTGCACACTTACAAACAGATGCAGGCAGGGTTTGACTTCCCTGACTTGAATCCTCTCCTCCCATGCCCAGCACAGCACCAGGGCACCTCCGGACACGCGTGTGGGTGTCCTAACAAAACACAGGATGCTGTTTTTCCTTCACAGCCCTGCAGAGCCACACCACACACCGAGCTCCTCAGCTGCCTGCCTGATGATGCAAGGAGTGAATAAGCACGAATAAAGACACAGAAACTGGGTGTTGTTTGTAGAAGTGAGGAGCAGAGCCCTCCACCCAGCACTGGGGATACCAGAGCTCTTGCACAACTCAGCTCTCAGCCTGCTGCTCCTTTTTATGCATCTCTGTCTCTGTGGGCACTTTTTCACCAGGAGCACTCAGGAAGTTTTCCTTCCTCCCCAGCTGGGATGCCAGAGTGGGATTCCTGTGTCAGGATTTCCCTCAGACTCTGCTCACCACGAGCAGGCTTGTGCTGGCCTGCCAGGGCTGGCTCACGGGCAGCTAATTAGTGGTACTCAGTTCTAAGAACTGGAAGATGATCATTAACTAAAATTGGTTTGAAAGCTTTCAGTTTGTAGATGTTGAGTAATTAAAACAAGCAATGGGCTCCTCTGTGTTTTCCTGAGAACTCCCAGTGCTGGAGGCTGGGGAGTCACCCTGGAGGGGAGTCAGTCCTGACCAGGGACAGGCACTGGGGTCTGTCACACACCCTGTGCTCAGCACGAGTCCAGACACCCCCTCTGTCAGTCCCAGAGCAGCCCAGTGAGCGCTCTGAGCACGGAGCAGGGCCCGGGCAGCTCCCGAGGGAGCCCTGTGCAAACCCTCGCTGCTTTCACACGACCTTTGGCGCTCGGGGTGAAAATCGCCTTCATCGCTCCTATCTCAATCTTCAAAAGGAACTGGTGGGCTCCGGGCAAGGAGTCAGGAATGCTCTCACATATTTGGGAGCTCTGCTTTACGCAACCTCCCAGCAACTCGCCTTGGCTGGAAGGGATGAGCGATACTGAGCCAGTCAGCAAAACACCCACCTCGCCGGGCAGGGCTGGGGACTCTGCCCCGGCAGCGTTTCCCTGCACGCAGCCGGCACCGGGACTTCAGCCCGGCACAGCCAGGACTCCCCAGACCCGCAGAGAAAAACCTGCCGGGGCTCTGCCTCCATCCCACCCCCACAGGGGGAGTCTTTTCACAGTGCACACTCAGGGAGCTGCAGCCTCTGCGTGGGTCTCACCCTGCAAAAGCCAGGATGGGTTTGTGGGAAAGGGAACCCCATAACATCCAGCAAAATTCATCCTGGTTCTGCTGGGAACATAAAGTTACACCTGAGATGGCTTTTGCTGTTGTAAATCAGGAGTGGTGCTGCTGGAGGAACTGAGGCTAACATGGGTAAATGTTTGTCTGGCAGGAAAATCAGACTTTCAGAGCAACTCTTTGAGGGGTGAGAAGTCCCCAAACCCCCCAACTCTGCATGCACACAACGGCCCAGGGCTGCCTGGAGCCCTCCCCATCTGTCCCCATCTGTACTGCAGAGCCAGCTGTCCCCACACTCCCCTGACATGGCAGGGCACAGGGGACCTGCAGCTTTCAGCTGGTGACACTGAGCACTGGGGGATTCCTGGTGGGACTGGTTTGAACTGGAGCTGAAATTCTGCTGTAGGAGGACTCACAGAATCAACACTGAATCAGAGCCAGCCTGCTGAAGAAGGAGTTTGTGATCTGAAGGGAAGGAGTGCTGGAGAGATCCCAAAGGCTGATAAACCTTCAGCTTATCTGTGCTTCATCTCAGAGGCCATCCTCAAACAGTACTGAAGTAATCCAAAACTCAGCAAGCTGACACATTCCATCGTTTCCAAATCCTCTTCCCAGGGCTCTTTTTTTCCTCCCCACTTACAGGCCTCAGGTACATCTTTAACATGGCCAGGAAAAGCAGAGGATGAAGAAGAGGGAGAAGGAAAGGCCCTGGTTTTCATTGGTCAGAGGATTAATTAGAAAATACAGGGCTCCCCTTGGCATCTGATAACCTAAATGGGAAGCAGCTTGAGGCAGTTTGAGCACAGGAGCTCAGGGACCCCATCACACCTGGTGACACAGCTGGACACTGTGGCTGCAGAGGGGACAGACCTTGGCCAAAACCATCCTTGAGCCCTTTTGGTGCCTCTGGGGTCACCTCCCTGCCCTGGCTCCTGGCCAGCCCATCCCAACTCTGACTCCAGAGCTGGGGGAAATGGTTCATTTTCAGTCCTTGAGCCTTTATTACTACAGAATATCCAAAACAACACAACCAACAACACAGTTACAAAAGGAGTTCACGGAGAAATGTGAAGCAGCCTGTGTTTGAAATGCTCTGTGTCACCATACTGAGTCCAGTATAAAACAATGCATATTTATACACATATAAAATACAAAAGGAACAACACAGAAATGTATAAACAGGGGTTGTGGAGGCCTCCGTGGTATTTACAGTCAGAGATGTGCAGGGAGGGTGTTCAGCAGGCAGTGTCCGTTCAGCAGAGCTGTGACTGCAGCTGGGAGAGTCTCTGTGCCAGAGAGGAGCTCAGAGCCAGGCTCAGCCCTGCTGGGAAAGCTCTGCAGGGTCTGTGGAGAGGCCAAGGCCTGGGCTGGCATCACTCACTGCCAGGGCCACCAGCTCTGCTCTCTGCCCAGGCCTGGCAGTGTCACTTCGTGTGCCCAGCTCTGAAACAGCAGCTCAGGCCCGCTGCCAGAAGGGAATCAAATATAATAAAAAATAATAATAATAATAATAAACTCAACAGAGCCAAGTTCCACGTTCACAGGATGATCTCACAGCAGTCTGTGGCCCGGCCCTGGGGCCGTGGGGTTCAAGTCAAGGCAACAAGAGCGGGCACAGGGCTGAGTTCTGTGGGGTCACACGTGCCAGCTCGGAGAGAAGTGCCAGGAAGTGCTGCCTGCAGCTCTTTAGAGCTCTTTGAGGATGATCTGGAACTTGTTCTCTGCCTCTACCATGTCCAGCAGAAAGGCCATGTGGTTGCTGTAGTGCTGGATGATGTTGTTGTCCATGTTCACCAGGATCCTACAGAGGAGAAGAATGGCTGGATCAGATGCAGTTCACCTTCCCCAGTCTGAGGGGCTCAACCACTGTTAATTAATTAATTAAAGCCATGGCACAACACAAGGGAAGATCCAGCACAGAACAGTCACCCACCCTGGGAGCTCTGTCATGGCACAGTCAGGAATTCCAGGGGGCTGCTGGGACTGGGGGTCTGGCCCTGCCCATTGGAATCTTCTTGGCTGTGCCAGCCCCAGCAGCACCCCAAGCCCTGGACCCCAGCTCTGGCCTCCAGCAGGTGCCCCACAGACTCTGTGGGTACCCAAATGCTTCCCCAGCTGAGCTGATCCCTTCATCTCTGCCCGCCTCAGAGCAGGGAGCCAGAGAAGTCACCTGTGCCTCTTGTGATTTCTAAACCACAAACGATGCCAGGGATGTTGATCAGGAATCAGCCCTGGATTGTTCCTCCAGACCAAACCTCACCAAGATCCAAAATTGCTCATTATTGCTCCTGAGTCACCCTGGGACCGAGTTCATGTGCTGAGCTCACCCTGTGGAAGGGCCATGGCTGGGGCAGGTCCTGCCCTGCTACCTGGCCAGGCTGTCCCACTGAGCTGCACTGGCTCTCACCAGATGAAGATCTGCCCCTCAAGCTGTAATTACCA
Source organism: Serinus canaria (assembly GCF_022539315.1). Classification (NCBI taxonomy): domain Eukaryota; kingdom Metazoa; phylum Chordata; class Aves; order Passeriformes; family Fringillidae; genus Serinus; species Serinus canaria. The sequence continues at coordinate 5,370,868 of NC_066336.1, read as the reverse complement.
GGAGAAGATTGTTCAGGGTGGAGCAATAGGATAAAATTATTGAAAATTAAATCTGGGGGAGCAGGAAGCTGGGCCTGACCCTGCCACCAGCCTGAGTGGAGCTATCTCCAATCTCCCCACACTTCAGAAGTAGCTGCTGGTCACATCCAGCCTTCATTAAACCAGGTGTCAAAATTATTTATTAAATCTAATTTCCAGGCGTGGCCTTTCCTTTTCATGAGATACCTCTTTGCTCCTCCTGCCTGGTTTCCCTCCCAGTCATCACCAAACACTCACTGCTTATCAGATCAAGGCATGAACAAAACCAAAGCCAAACTGAGTGAGGTGGCCTCTCCCCTGAAGCCACCAGTGCTGCTCTTTTCCTTTGGGGAGAAAATTCCCATTTCTGGGGCTAACAGATGAGCAGCATCAGCAGCAGGTGGAAGAACTCCTGACAGATTCAGAGGCTCACTATGGCCCACCCCTCATCCTGAGCCAGGGACATTCCAGCATTTTTTGGAGAAGCAAACACTGATCCCTCTCTGATAAGTTCTCCATAACCTCAGGCTTTCAGACTGAGACACAAAGGATCACCATCAGACTCACCAAACAATTCCACCTTCACCCAACTTCCTTTCCTCGGGAGACTTTACCCTCCAAACAAATATAATACAAACAAGCATTATCCCAAATCTTTAAAGCCCAGAAAGATCTGAGTTTTATATGCTCCAAACAGCAGAGCCTGACATGGCTCTACCTTTTATTATCTTGTTAAAATGCTCTTGGAGCCAATGGCAGGGGCTGGAGAGGACAGCTTTGGAGGCACAGCAGAAAAGCAGATGAGAGATTAGCTTACCCTCTTTTGCACTTTTTGTAGACTTTATAAATGCTTTCTTCAGGAAGCCCATATTTTTCTGAAATCTGTGAGAGAAAACATGGCAATTCCTCATACTTGTAAAGTGAAAATCCCATGATAAAAATTAAAGAGAACAGCGAGCCAGGATTCCCCTCAGTTTTGGTCTTGGGGTGGCAGGAGTTTTGTAGGTTTTTGCCAAGCATTTTCCATGAAGGTTTTTGACTCTCTGTGGTGAGGGATGGGGGAAGGAGAAGATGGCAAAGAATTCTCTGTGCTGACATTTTTCAAATGCCCTATTTTTAAAAGTTTGTAAAACCAACAGAGCTTAAAGTGCAGCCATAAAGCCACCCCAAATCTGGGTTTATTGTTTGTTTCCTTCCCAGCAGTCTCCAGAGAGGGCTGGGTTATCAGAGATGGTGCTGATAACCATGACAGAAATATGTCCTTGTGCTCCTCAAACACAGCCAGGGAATTCCAGCACGAGGCCAGGGAGGGTTTCAGATCACACATCTCCAGCCTGGAGAATGGAAAAGGTGTTTGACAGTGGAAAATATGAATGTGCTGTCACAAGGAGACTTCCATGAGGATCTGGATGGGGCAGGAGGTGTGATCCTCCCTCTGCAGCACAACACAGCCACGCCAGGAGCTCTTGGGACAACTTGGTTCCTGCTCCCACTTCCATTTCCATTCCCAAGGGAAAGCAGGCATGAGGGATGAGCAACCCATATCCAGCTCCCTGTTCACCAGCCCCATTCCCTTTTATCTGCAGTTTGTCCATCCCCAGGGGGTTTGGGACACTCACAGCTGTCCTGAGGCCCTGCAGATCCGGGGTCTTCAACATGAGAGCATCAAACACCTCCTCGGACTCCCTGCGCACGTAGAGCAGCACTGCAGGAGAGCAGGGCACGGTCAGGGCCTTTGCCACGCTCCCAAAGCCCTGTGGCTCAGGGAGTTGGGGGTCCCAGGGTTACCTCTCTGGGGATCTTCGTCCTTGCTGTGCTTTGGGGGCACTGCCTCGAAGTCGTCGGCGAAGGAGGCCCCGCTCCGCTTGAGGGGCAGCCTGGCAAGGGACAAACACACTCAGGAGGGCACAGAGCAAGAGCAGAAACAACTGCAGCTCTCAGCCTCTGCCTGAACAGCCACTCACTCCAACAGCCATCCAGCAATTAATACTGGTGCATAATTACAGCAGCACATGGGCAGCTCAGGGAGGGCCTGCAGAGGTTTGGGGTCACCAAACCCAAGAGCCTCTGGCACCTCCTGTGGGGCACTGCTATCCCCACACAGAGGGCCCAGGCTGGGGGAGATTCTGCTTTTCAAGTGTGATTCCACTTCATTCCAGTTTATTTTCCAGCCTCTGGGTGTTTGAGCCCTTCAGTTACAGTTGTGATCTTTCATTCTCCCTTTCAGACATTGTCTCCATGAGAACGACAGGACAATCAGGGAGCAGCTCGTGTTGGAGTGACTCTGACAGGGACAGAAATGTCTCCATGTTTCTGCAGCCCTGAGTCCCTTCCAGAACAAGGTTTAACTCATGTTCTGACTCTCAGGGCATCAGGGAGACACTGAGCTGTGTTATCCTGCCCTGGGGTATCCAACAGCCCTGACATTCCCAAAGGAGCAGAGCAGCTGATGGATGGGAAATGCACACTGCTGCATCCTCACCTGTTTGCAGAGTTGGGAACAGCAGGAGGGAGCACCTGGAATGCAAAGGAAATGGATCTGTGAGTGTGCACAGCATCACTGGGTGCTAGAGAGCCTGGGGGAGGCAACTTGGGCACACTTCAAACATGATTTCCCTCCTCCTGACCCATCAGTTTTCCCACACAATTAAACCCAAACATCTGTTTCCTAGATTAAATGAAATTTGATATAAAGAACTTCCCCAGGTTCCCTGGTTTTGACAAACTGAGGCAGTGGTTTCTGAGGCAGGGAATGCTGAGGAGCTCTGAAGGACACTGCATAGAGGACAGTGGGGGGATGTCCCCCCACAAAGGGACTGAGATGGTCACATTTTGCTATAATTTATTTTCTACTGCTGGTTTTGCTCCCACTGCAGTCCTCTGCAGGTGTGTAAAACACAGGAATACCTGCAGAGGTTATCTCACCCTGCACTGCTGCATGGCCAGGCCACTCAGGACAGGGAGTTCACCTCGATCCCACAGAGAGCTGTGCTGGGGTTGGGCTTTCCCCACAGCCCGGCTGCTCTGGGGGCTCTGCTCAGCCCGGGAGGAGGGAGCCAGGCCGGAGGGACTCACCGAGCCACACCTCTGCGGGGCGGAGAAGTGCACGTTGGGGATGAACAGCACCGGCTGCGTCTCCAGGTCGCTCTCGGGCCGCAGGAAGGTGATCTCATTCCCTCTGAAGCCAGAGAGCAAACAGCCTTTCAGACCTACAGACGGAGAGTCCAGTTCATCTCAGCCCTGGCTTCTGGGACAGGGGAGCTCCTGCCCAAGGACAGGAGCCTGCAGCACCGCCAGGGTGGCCAGGGGAGCCAGAACCATTGCCAGGGGCTGGTGGTGCTCCTGAGGGCTTGGGGAGGGGGAAGGAGCCCAGCAAGGGCCTGGCTGCCAGGGGGGCTGAGGGCAGCAGGCTTGGGGACAGCCAGATCCATGGAAGGTGAACAGGCAGGGATCTCAGCAGGGAGCACACACAAGCACTCACCATTGTTGTTGGAGTCCAGGCATTTTCCTTTCCTTCTGAACTGCTTCCTTTCATCATCCCTCATTTTCCTCTCTGCTCCCTGAGGGAAGATCCAGCAAAATTTAGGACATTGGCACTCCCAACATTGATTCCATGGCCACCTCTGGGGTGTGAGACGTTAAGGTGAAGGCAGCCTGAACTCAGAAATGGCCACCTCAGGGACCTCCCCCAGCCCAAGCCAAGACTGACTCTCAGAAATCAGAAAAACAAAAATAAAATTTGCTTCTAAAAATGAAACACACAGGCAAGAATAGCTGTGAGAAATTTTTCTGTGGGAAGATATCTGAGACTGGGGAAGAACCTCCAAGGAAACTCTCATCTCTTTTGGTATTTAACAACTGGTCAAAAACAGAGTCAGAAATAGAGTTTATTGTGAGGCACAGTCAGAGGTCTGGGCTGTTCTAGGCTCTCACAGCCTTTCTGGTTTTACCCCTGGGGCCCAGCTGGGTTTTGGAGTGGTGCAGGGAGTGCTGTACCTTGTCACAGAAGATCTTGATCTGGCAGACAGCCCTGTGCACCAGCTGGCTGCTGCCACTGCCACAGTCGTAGGTGTCGATCTGCAGGTTCAGGGGGACCCCCTTCACTCCCTTCTGAGAGGAGAAGTCTGTGCTCAGGCAGTTCACCCCAATGAACACCTGCAAACAGGGACAGCATTGCTGCTGCTGGAAACCTCCTCCTCAGCCTGCCTGGCAGCAGAGGGCAGGGGCAAAAGCAGCTGCTGAGGCTCCTCCAGCCCTCCCAGGGCCAGCCTGGCAGGACAGCAGTTGGATTCCCACCTGAGCCTCTCCCCCCACACCTCTTCCAGCTCTTTGACTCAGCCTCTCCACTCCCAGAATCCTGCCTGGGGATGTTCTTGCTGATAGTTCTGATCTTTCATTTGAAAGGGACCCTCAGACAGCAAAGCCCCGCAGGAAGGGAGGAGGGCAAGGCTGCAGCCTCAGGAATTGCCCAGCAGTGCTGCTTAGATAAATATTCATCCCACACTGGGCTCTTTTATCACCAGGAGGGAGTTAACTCCAGGGGGAACTCTGGGAGAAAAGCTGAGCACAGCTGGAATCCAAATTGTATCTCCAAACTGCCAATTCATTGGTGTGACCTTGGAATTCCCCTGGACCCTGGGGACAGATTTGCAAGGGGAGAAGCTCCCAGAGCTCCCCTCAGCTGAGGATTTCAGCCCTGAAACCTGATGTCAGCTCCAGTCAGTTCTTAGGAAAGAAAACCTCTTCACTGGAGAGAGAGCAGTAACAGGTGCCATGGCCAACCCAAACACCCAAATACCTGACCCCTCCTGTTCCCAGCCCCTGACCCCTCCTGTTCCCAGCCCCGACCCCTCCTGCCTCACTCCCAGCTCTCTGAAGTCTCACCTCCACCTGCCCCAGGCCAGTGAGTGAGCAGAGTTTCTGCTAAGAGTTAAATCCAGTTTTGCTGAGATGCCCCCAGGGCTTGCCACATACCTGACATATTTCCATTTCTGACAGCTCTGCCTTGAAGACATTTGTTAACCTCTTGGGTTGTAAAAGACCCAGGTTGCCTTTGGGCTTATTGAGATCCCAAAGCCAGGCAGGGTTTTCCCAAGCTTCAGAGACCTGGGGTATTTATGCTTTTCTTTTTTTTCTCAGTTACTTCATCTGTTTTTCAATCCCCACTAGATACAAAGTGTTAATGAGAGAGTCTGGGATGCAGAAGAGACAGCAGAGCTGCAAAGACATTGCTGTCATGGACTTTTCTGGTTTTAAGGTGAAAAGGGATCTTGTGACCTGCCTGGCTCCCTTCCACATCCCACATCCCACAGAAGGGTGGTCAGTCATGTCTGCATCACCCTGCTGGAAAGGAGGGGGGGGCTCTTTGTTCCCTGGGCTGGGGCTTATTTGAACAGGCTGCAGGTACATGTGAGCAGAGCCCTGAATTGCTGCAAAGCCTTTTCTTCAGAGTTATCCATCAGCACTAAGAAAACATCCCTGAGCCAGTCTGGGTGTACCCAGAGGCTTTGTTAGCTCATGGCAGTGCTTGAGCACACACTGAGGCACAGTGTCCTGCTGCTGTCCTGCCAGGCAAACACCGCAGTGCCAGGGCTTGGGCTGGCAGCTCTGCCTCCCTCTGAGCACTGGGCAGGGCCTGGCCTCTCAGGAGGAAGCTGCAGCTTTGCTGAGGACCCTTCCCAGCTCCCTCCAGGGGCAGTTGGTACCTTGGCCTCCTCGTGGATGTTCCACACGAAGGACAGGGCGTTGTAGGCCAGCTCCTCGATGTTCTGCACGGTGTTGAAGTTCTCCTTGCAGTCAGCTGGAAGGAGGGGAGGAGCAGTTAGCACTGGGGCTGAAACTGGTGACATCCCCGAGGCTCCCACCCCAAATCCTGCCCCTGGCTGACCCCCAGAGCAAGGGAGGCCCTGGGAGGCCCTGAGGTGGAGGCAGAAGCTGCCCAGCCCTCGTACCCACGTCGATGACCCTCTGCTTGGCCGTGGGCTGCCGGGAGTGCCAGTGCTTCCAGAACTTCAGCTGCTCCGTGGGGATCTTCTCATTGTCAAACACAATCATCACCACGCTCTGCAACACAGCCAGCACAGCCAGCTCAGAGCACAGCAGTGCCCCCCTGACCCAGCACAGAGCAGGTCAGTGCCCCCCCGACCCCTCCATCCTGCACTGCCCTCAGAGCCACGTGAAATGGGAAATTTCATGCTGGGGAAGCTGAGGAGGGCAGGGGAAGGGATTTGGGCTCAGCCATTTGGCACCTTCATCTCAGGAACTGCTCTGAGGCCTGGCCACACATCCCAGGAGCAGGATGGGGACCCTGTCCCTGGCTCAGAGCTCTTCCCAGCAGGGCCCCCACTGGCCCTCTGTGCATCCCTGAGCTCCTGTGACAGGTTCCAGCTGCCACGGAGGCTCTGCAGGGCAGCAGAGGATTATCCTGTGGGACCGAACCCACCCCATTCATCCCTTTAAGCCAACATGAGCCACAAAGCCATTCCTGCTCACGTTCAGCTCTGTTCCCAGGCCTGAGGAGCTGCTGGATGTCCCATTCCAGAGCTGTCAGCAGAGCTGTCAGCCTGTCTGTGTCTCTTACCTTCACTTTATTTGAGGACAAGTGCAAACATTTGCTGTCTCCAGCTGTCCGCAGTGTGATGGGGTAGAACTGTCCTTTGTTGAGGTAGGCCATGGGAGAGTCCCCAGATTTGATGTGAATGGCTTTGGGTGACCCCAGCGTGTATTCAAAGTCACTTGGATGGAACAAAGAGAGAAGGATGAATAAGCACACGCTGCTGTTTCACTGCAAAAGCAAAACAGAGCCCCAGGAGCCTCCACCCCACGGGTTACAGGCTCCAGTTTCTGCTCCATTCCCCACCTCACACACCCTGACACAGCACAGCACATTCTGATCCTCCCCAACACCCTGGGGAGCAGCACTGCTCCAACAGCCTCATTTTACCCCTCAGTTTTGGCTTAAAAACCCCTGGATGTGACTGCAGCCAGTGTTTCTGTGTGGATGGCAACAGAACCATTGCTCAACCAGCAGCCTGCAGCAGAACACACAAAAATGGGGATCTGTGAAGGGACTTTTATAACATCCAAAACTCAGGTTCCTGTCTCCAAATCCATCCCCATAAGTGGCTGAGCCAGGAAGACTCTCCCTTAATGGTCCTGTAGAAGAAGGACCTGCAGGATACCAACACCTGCTTGGCTATGCAGAATCCCAGCTCGTGGGACCCTCAGGGTGGTGGGCACCAACTTTAATCTCCACAGAAGAGCTTTGAGGTGGCACACAGAGAAGGTGTCACTGCTGGCAATGGAAATTTGAAAGAAGAGCCTGAGTTCAGCAGCTCTCAGGCCTTCACCAGCAGCTGTGAGCACTGAAACCATGAGGCCACAGCTGGTTTCTGCTGGGAGGAATCCGTGCAAGCCACCACCTGTAGAGGAGCCTTCGCTCAGACCCTTCAAGTGCCCTGTTTAGTCACCAACCCATCTTCCTGCTCCACCTCCAGTGATGCCATCTCTGAAGATGGGCTTGGCAGCTCCTCTTATCTGGAGCCAGGAGAGCCAGAGAACTTCAGTGCACAAATAAACAGTGAGCAGGGAGCCTCTGCTGTCTGTGTGAACATCCCCACGTCTGACAGCTGACTCACCCAGTCAGCTGACTCAGGAGCAAATAAAAAGTGGGAGGTGAAATAATGTTACCTGCTGGGAGGTTTGATTTGGTATCTGGAGCAGCAAAGCTCTGCCTGGCAGAGGGGTGGAAAGGAGGAAGAAATCCCTCTCATGTTTTAGGAATGAGAGGCAGTGGCACCCTCTAAAATCAAGGCTGACTAACAGTGCTAAGTGAGAACCTAGACCTTAGATTAGGGGAGGCTGATTATCACCCTCGTGCTCTGCCAGCCTCCTTTTCCCTGTCATTTACCCCATTCCAAGTGGCCTCTGGGAAGATGGTGCAGCCACCTGGGTCCCTCTGTGTCACCCAGCCAAGCAGTGCTCCCTGGGAAGGGGCTGTCACCCTGAGAAGTGACAGCAGCTGGCCCTGGACTGGCCCCAGTCTGGGGGCAGAACAATCCCAGCTTTGGTCTAAAAGCTCACGGGGCAGCCCCTTGCTCCAAAAACGCCAGGGAGACACAACTGGTGCCTGCACAAGCACAGGACCTGTAACTTGTACTGATGACTGCCAAGGCTGGGGACAGGAAAGGGATGCAGTCCTTCCCCAGGAAAGAGACAGAGCCAAGAGTTCCCTGGAACCCCAAACCCCTGCAGTGCTGTTACCTCTTCACTCCATCTGTGGGGTAGCTCTCGGGGCAGGGTGGCTCTGGCTGGGGTTTGAGGATGTCACTGAAGAGCAGCGTCTGCACACAAGAGCAAACACAAACCAAGAGTCAAATCTCATGGCTTTGTCCATTCACCTCTCCCAGACACCACACCAGATGACTTCCAAAACCAACATAAGCCCCCCAGAAATCCCACAGGAACAGCAGAGGAGCAGAGCTCAGTGCCCCCACGAGCCCCAGCCTGACCTCCTGGGGGTCCTCCTTGAAGGTGCTGTCGGGCTGCCAGCGCTGCTGGGCCGGGGCCATGGGCAGGCTCTCAAACAGGGAGTTCAGGGAGCTGCTGTCATACACGTCCCCAGGGGCCACCAGAAAGTTGTCTGGGGTGGCTTCCAGCTTGCTGGTGCCTGGAGGGAGCAGGGCTGCCTTGTGAGGAGCAGGGACACCCTCGAGACTCAGGCCGTTCTTCTTGGGAGGCTCGCAGAACTCCTGGCTCATGGAGACGTTTTCTGACAGCAGCTTCATGAGATGGGCTGAGCCATCGAAGGAGGGCAGCTCAGGCTCATAATCCATCCCGTGGCAGTGCCTGCTGGAGAGAGTCCTGGCTCAGGGCAGGGCAGAGAGGGCACCCCCAGCACGGTGTCACTGCCAGCAGTGCCTGCATGTGCTGCTGGCCTGGCTGCCAGGTGACCCTGAGTCAGCCTGACAGCCCCTGGGGATCTCCACCCACAGCTCTCAGGGCACTCAGCAAGAGCCAGAGGTGCTCAGCAGACAAGGGATGACCACAGGGAGTCAGGGAATATGGTCTGGACGTGGTTTGGGGCTGCACATCCACTGCTCCTTCACTGAGGCCACCACACACAGAGCAGCAGGGGTGATAAGAAAGGTGATGCTAACTGGGCTGTCCATCCTGAGCCTTTTTATGGCTCATTGATGTTCAAAGTTGATTTTTTTATACTCTTTTTAAGGAAAACAATTATTGTACAAATTCACAAACTCCAGCAACTTAGGAAGCAAAAACTAAAACCAGCTTAACTCAGTTTACTTCTGAAGGAGTGAAGTATCACTGGAGGTTCATTCTGTCAAGTGGTTCAAAACTGAATGCCAAAGTACACAGCATTCAGGAAGGGGAACTGAACTCACAGTGGCAAATGAGCCATTAATTTAATAGTCAATTATCTGAAAACCTCAAAGGACAAATGGGAGTCACTGGAAGAGAATCCTGGGAGAGTGGAACAGAAACTCTCATCAGCCCAGGGAATGAATGAGGATTTGGCCATTCAGTGCTCAATCCTTCTGCCCTTTGCAATAGTCCCAAATAGGAAATAAAGGCAATTTCTTCAGCTGCTGCAAATCTGCAGAACCCCTGAGAACACAGCCAGACAGATGCTCAGGTGTGTAAATGGGTGTAGCTCCATTTATACCTGCTTGGGACCTGGCCTAAAGAATTTTAATGTGTGTCTCAGGGTTAATGAGCTGCACTGTTGCTGGTAATAACACCGTGCTTTGATGTCTATTTTCTGCAAGCTCAGAGCCCCATCCTGCATTTCAGCAGCAGCAGGAGAGTGAGGCAGCTCCAGAGAGCAGGAACTGAAGCCAACCTCTTTGCCAGGTCATTGCGTGCCATCATTCCAGCTGGCAGAATCCTCTTCTCCTTGGGCACCTGGACAAGGCAGAGCAGAGAGTTTGGTTAGGGCTGGCTTTTGTTAAAGGGAAGCAGAACAGAATTAGCCCTGTCTAATAAAACCAGATAAAACCCCACGAGAACAGCAGAGCTGGGCTCTGCCCTGGGCTGCTGCTGGGCTCTCAGATAACCTTGGACAAGCCACAGCTGCTTGTTCTGGGCAGGCCTTAAAAGCCCCCAAGAGAGTGGGAATATCATTGCTATTGCTTCCAACCAGACTAAATCAGAGCCACATTTCCCAAAGCTCCATCCTACAGCAGCACTGGGAGAACAAAACTGATGGGGACTGCAAGGCTGCTCCAGCCCAACAGCCCCCAAAGCCCTTCTGGGTAAAAATCCAGACTCAATGCACCTGGGTTCAGCTTTTCCACATGTTCTGGATTCCCTCCAAGTGCGGGGTTGTGCCTCAGTTGACCTCTGGGGACACTGGTGGCACCGTGTGGGGCTGGATAAACAACTGGGGGGGCTCAGGAGATGGGGGAGCTCAGTGGAGGGGCCCCCTCCTAAGCTGTACCTGTTTTCCACATACTCTACACCTCTCTGAGCCCAGTTTGCCCCAGTTTGCCCAGCCCAGGGCACCCACCATGTAGTAGTCGTAGAGGAGGCTGAGGGCGGCCACGCTGTCATCGTCCCCGTTCACCCTCATCATGGCCTTGGTGGCTGCAGTCAGGGGGTTCTCCAGGTAGGTTTTCCAGGCCTCATCCTCGCTGGTGTAGGGGAATTTCTGGAAGTTCATGGTGTCATTCTTCATCAGACGCACGGATCTGAAACTGGGGGGAACTGGGAGTGAGGGAGGAGCTTTTCCCACAGAGCTTTCCATGAACACAGGAAGGGCTTCCCAAGGGCTCTGTGGGCTGGAGGAGGGATGTTCTCCTGGTCCTGAGCTCCCAGAGCCTTTGGGATCACCACTTCTGCTGCTGTAGCTGGGCACAAAACCAGGCCAGAGCCTCCCCAGGGGCAGCTGCTCCCTGTCCTGCCCAGGGAGACAAAACCCATCAGCTGCTCCTTCCTCCAGCCCCGTCCTGCCCTGTCACAGGCTGCTGGACACTAAAGAGGGAGCAGGGAACAATTTTCCCTTGGATGTGGAGCTCCAGGCCAGCACAGCCCACAGTCAGACACAATCACTCAGTGCCCAGATGAAACCAAACCTCATCATTTTCCTTTGCTGCAGTCCATGCTTTGAAATTATTTTTCCCCAATCATTTGTAGAAGATTTTACTCAGAGGGAAGCAGACAGGCAGATCACAACCCCCTCCCTTCCACGAAAAAATTCCTGACTGAGGTGAGGCTCGTGGGACTACGTGAGAAGCAACACACCAAAATAGTGCCCTGCCTGTCCTCACTTCTGGCACTTTCTCCAGGCCTCTCCATCTTATGTTAATAAACTGTCAGACACTTAATTACCCCAACATTGGTCATCTTTCCTTTTCCTCCAGCAAATCCTGCCAGCAGCCAGCCCAGCAGTGCCTCTGTGCATTCCCTGGGAGGTTGGAATCATGGAATCCTGGAATTGTTTAGGTTGGAAAAGACCCCAAAAATCATTGAGTTCAACCTTTGAGGGAATCCCAGCACATCCACAGAGGCTGAGCCACTGGCCCTGCTCCTGTCCCACCTTCCTGTCCTGCACTGCTGCCACCACCACAGCTCACACCATTCACCATAAAATAACATCTCCAGGGACAAAAATTCCCTTTTCCTCAAAGTCCAGGGAGGGCAAGACCAGGTTTTATTAGAAGAAAGGTTTTAAAATCTTCTTTAAATCTCCAAGGTTGCCAAGAACTGACTGGAGTTGAACCATGACATCACCTGCTGACGTTTGTTCATGGAAAGCAAAGGAAACCTTCAGGAGTTCCAGCAATGAATGCTGCAATTTAATGGCATTTTTATAAGGAATATGTTGTTTCATCAAGCCACTCTTCATGTATTTATAATAAGTCCTGGTGTAGATTTTTAAGTGAATCATTTGGAGAACAATAATTCCTCTTGGGAGGAACCTGGCATCCCTGAAACTCCCCATGGCTGCTCTGCCACCAGGCACTGCCACCCTGCAGAAATGCACATTAAACCGTGCAGGGGTGGCTTGGGATGGCTCAGACTGCCGAGCTCTCCTTGGCTCACACTCCTGCTCTGGTGCCTCCCCTGCCTAACAAAACAAATTACAGCACGGAATTATTCTGCAGTTTAGGAATTACAGCTGAGTTTTTCCATGAGGCCACCGAGGGCTGTTCCTGCCGTCCTTGTCACCTTTTCCTTCAGGAATGCTTTGCTCTCCCTGCACCCCCGAGCTCCGGAGCTGCCGGGGCTCTGTGCCCGGCGGGGCTGGGCTGGCACCGCTCCCTGGCATAGCGGGCCCCGCTCTCAGCAGTTTCGTTGTCTTTAGCGCTTCTCCCGCAGCCCCGCTCCCTCCTCCTCCTCCTCCTCCTCCTCCTCCTCCTCCCTGAGCTGTCTCCAGGGGCCGGCAGTGACTCAGGCTCTGCTCGCTCCTGCCCGGGCAGGATCCGCAGCTCCCCCGTCCTCCCCAGGAGAGCGGCAGAGCTCAGCTCCGGCCCTGGGAATCAGCAGAGGAACACACGGGGCAGGACGGAGCAACAAACCCTCGGGAGCTTAAAACCACCGATATTACCTGGGAGATTGATCCTCCCTCAACTGAAGCTTTCCTTGTGTGGTTATTCCCTTCTGCCCCTCACCTCTGCTGGGAGAAACCTGGAAAGGCCCCCAGGGCCACCTGCCCTGCCCCAGCCTGGCACAGAGCAAAGGCAAAATGCCCCGAGCTGGAGAGAGCCCGGCGTGGGCACCCAGTGCCCCTGGTGCTCCTGGCAGCAGAGGCCAGCAGGGGTGGCAGCAGTGGGACAGCAGGACAGCAGGACACACAGCTGGGAGCTTCAGGCAGGTTCTGAGGTGCTCAGAACCCACAGAGGCCTGGAGAGGCAGAGCAGCTGCTCCATCACTGGGAACTGCCCTGGTCCCTGTGAGGAGTGGCACAGGTGACAGGAATTGCACCTCTTTCCCACCTTGCTCCTGTTCCAGAGTCCATGGGATCCCTGGCAGGCACTGGGATGTGGCTGGAGCCCCTCAGAGCCCACCCTGCAGGGGACTCTGGGAACATCCACCCCATTCCCTCATCCTGAGGTCAGCCCTGCTCTGACCCTGCTCCCAAAGGTCACCACAGCTCCCCAGAACCTGAGGAGAGAGGTGATCTGAGGAGATGAGTAGCTGTGCTGACAAGTCCAAGGCACCTTTCTGACATCAGGACCTACAGGACACACAGATCCCATCAGCAACCTCTGTGAGGCACAGCTGCAGGGAAGAGACCCAAATCCAGATCCAAACACACCAGGAAAGGCACCCAAATCCAGATGCAAACACAGCTGAACTTTACTTTCCTGGCTGCCTGCGATGCCCCTGCACATGCCAGGCTGTGTTTGCCCGTTCCAAGCTCCCTGCTCTGTTTGGCAGGGCCAGAGCTCCTTTCCAGGCCAGGGAAACCCAAACCCTGGGAGCAGCAGCCTCTGCCCTCTGTGCTCACTGGGAGCTGGGGCCTGGGGCCATGTGCAGAGCAGGATTTGGGGCAGGGAGCAGTTCTGTTTGTTTCCAAACACTCTGGAGTGTGACACAAGGTGATCCCAGCCCCTCTCCTGCTCCAGCCCAGCCCACCTCTGTTTCCCCAATTCTCCTGGTGATGGATAAACACTCAGGGCTGTGCTGGAACAGGAGAACATGCCCAAAGGCTCCAGGTGGGGACACCAGCCAAGCAGGAAAGAGCCCTTGAACTCCTCCTGCCTCTGCTGGTGGCTGTGGGAGGCTTTGCTGCCCTTTGAGCTCGGTGCTGCTGCCTTTGTTCTCTCCACTGCACCTGATTAAGCCCAGCCTAACCCCTGGCCCTGGCAGATGCTGGTGGCTGCAGAGCAGGATCACACAGAGCCCCTGTGAGCAGCAGCAAACAGAGGCACAGGACAGAGCCCCAGCCCTGAGGAGCTCAGGGGTGCCCCAGGCAGCTCCTCTGGGGGTTCCATCAGCTCTGGGCCTGGGCACTGTCCTCTCCTCCCTCCTGAAATAACCCTGGTGCTGCCCAAGGCCTTGTCAGGAGTTCAGGGGAGGATCAGCAGTGCCCTGGACAGGGCAGGGCCAGCAGCTCTCCCTGGGCAGGAACTGGAGCCTGCAAACCCCTGTCAGGAAGGACAGAATCCCACCAAGTGCCCTCAGTGCTGAAGCCAAACCTCTCAGCTAAGCTGGGATTTTGTAATTCCTTTGCAGGTTTAATAAACAAGCACACCTGAAGACAAGGTGACAGCACAGGCAGCAGTGAGTGCATTGTCACCAGCCCACTCACACAGCCAGGCAAAAATCCAAACAGAGACAGAACCAGGAAAAAAACCACAGAAAGAAACACAACAAACACAGAGTAAGGATGGAAAACACTGCTGGGGTGCCAAGCACAACACGGTGTCACCCCACAGCCCAGCAGACCAGGCTCTATCTCCTGGCCCCTGACCTGCACTGCCCACGGGATGTTTCCTGGGATATTTTCTCTGGCAGCTGGAGAACAATGTGGGCTCTGTCCCTGGGTTTGTGCAGGGCCATTCAACAGCAGCCTCAGCCCAGGGGTAACTCAGCTCAGCCACTGAGCATTGCCAGCAGTGCAGGAGCTTCTCCTTCCCTGGATCCTGGGTGGCAAAGGGGGGTCCAGGACCCTCCCCAGCCTGGCACAGCATGGGCACCCTGCAGGGATGTGCCTGCCTGGCAGGGGAAGGAAAGGGAACACCAGGAACAGCTTTGGGAAATGGCTCCTGAGTCCCACAGGGCTCCCTGGATGCCAGTGGAGCTCAGTGAGGAGTCCCTGGGCACTGATCCCCCCAGCAGATCCAGGAGGCTCTGCAGGCTGACCCACGGCAGAGGCAGACAAACCTCCTGAGGCAGCTGCTGCCTGGGAATGGGCAGGGATCCCCCTCCCCTGGCCCTCCTGGGCACCTACCAAGAAACCTCAAAGCAGCTCCACGTTTGTCCTTTTTCACCCAGCCTAACTCCTGCTTTGGCAGCTCTTTATTACCCAGCAGAAGGACCTGGGGACAGGATTGGCACTGCAATGCCTCATCCTGGGCTCTTCAGCAAAGATGAGAGGGCAGAACCAGCCCTGAAGCTCTGCTGGGAACCTCAGCAGCCCTGGGCTGTTCTGCCTCTGCAGCCTGGGACATTCCAGGCTGTGACATGTGGGGGACACCAGCTGGGGTTGTGCTTTAGCCCAGAACATCACCCTGGAGGGATCCCCTTGCACAAACCAGTCCTGCTTTAGTGCCCAACAGAGCAAACCCCAGCACAGATTCCCTCTGCAGTTCAGGAATTAGGGCTGCCTTTTTCCAGAAGCAATTTCTGATGTCAGATGGTTCCATTTTGGGGTGTCCTGAGTTTCAGGGATACCTGACTCCAAAAGGAGACACAACCCAGGCCCTGAGCATCTGCTCCCATTTCTGAAATATTGCTGTAAGCTTCACTCTCATTCCTGTTTCATTGTGGACAGACAGAGACACTTTCTGTCCAGTTATTCCTGGACAAACCCTCTCTGTCCCAACACAGCACACTTTGCACTGAGGCTCCCAGTGCTTCACCCACCAAAAGGAAGATTTCACAGGTAAATCTTGTACATTCTCTACCTCCAACAGCTGTGACTTTTAAATAAAATGAAATTTTTTAAAACCACCATTTTACAAGATGTGGATTTAAAGCCCACCACACACAAACTTCTGCAACAAAATTTGTTTCCTTTTTACTGCTCTTCAGATAGTGAGGATTTTTAAGCCAGTAATCAGCTGTTATGGATTGTCTAAGCTGTGCTTAGAACAAAGCCCAGCTTTACTCAGGGGTCTCTGCTTCCCTCAGCACATCCTGCCAGAGGCTGCTGCAGGGACACACTGGGGATGTCACACGTTTCCAAGGAAGCAGTGAGACCAGGAGAGCAGAGCCTGGAGCTTTCAGGCTCCCAGTTGTGTGCTCAGTCTCAGCACAGGGGGTCCCCCCAGTGCAGGGATGTGCTGATCCCTCCCCCTGCCTGGCTGCAGCCAGAGCTCACGCCTGGCACGGGGCTGGTGCCCTGCTCAAGGTGGCAGAGGTGGATCCTGTTGCCCAAGAGGCTCCAGGAAGCTGTGCCAGGGCAGGACACTTGACAGGAGCCTCACATGGAGCAGTGCTCCCTGCCCTGCCCCTGCCCCACGCTCTGCCAGCAGCTCTGCCCCTGCCCCTGCTCCAGGGCCCTGCAGAGGCACAGCAGGGTGGGCTCCCCCCTGTCCCTTCCCATCCTGGAGGGACTTTTCACCTGAACCATCTCAGCTCCAGGCCTCCTCCAAGGGGCACTCTGTCCCTGTGCTCTGGGTCAGTGCCCTGTGAGCACAGGAGCAGCAGCTTCTCCTTGGCTGTTCACAGAAACCAAGCCCAGCACAAGGAGCTTCAGACAAGGGTTCAGCCAAACAAACCTGATTCACCCCATAAAACCAGACATTTCTGCAGGGCTCAGAGTGCCCAGCCAGGGCATGACAGGTGGGCAGAGCAGGGGGCAGTGCCAGCTGCCCTGGGGCTCTCAGCACTCAAGCTGTGAATAGGCTGGGGACAGGGATGGGGTCTGGATCAGCCTCACCCCCACAGTCAGAACAGCACTGACACCTCAAGGGACAAGAAATGAACCATCAGAACCCTGGGCTGGTTTGGGTCAGAAGGGACCATCCAGGACCATCCCACTGTGCCAGGTGCTCCCAGCCCTGTCCAGCCTGGCCTTGGGCACTGCCAGGGATCCAGGGGCAGCCACAGCTGCTCTGGGCACCTGTGCCAGGGAGGAATTTCTTCCTCATATCCCATCTAACCCAAATCTCTTCCATATTTCTTACCCTCCAAGCCTTGGGAACTTGGCTGTGAGCAATGGCATACAATCCTATGTTCAATAATGAGTTCCACTCATTTTTTATCATTACCGTTTTTCAGCTGTTGCCTTTTCCTCCCTGAGCACACACAATTCCAGGATCCCTGTCCCTGCCAATCAGCTGATCCCAAGGGCTGGCAGGTGCAATCCAGGTACAAGTGCATTTTTGGATGAATATGTTACACTGATCAACAGTTCAAACCCCAGCCAGAGCCAAGCCAGAGCAGATCCTCCTCCAGGAACTCTTTATTCTGCAAATTTCCCTGGAACCATTCCCATGGACCAATCAGCCCAAAATGTGACCCAAAGCATCAAAGCAGAGATACTGTGCAAATGTTGATTCACCCCTGCTTTGAGTCTGGAGTTTATTCAGAGGGCTTTTACTCCTTTGTTGGGAATTGCATAGCAGTTATTTGATTGTTGTTTCTTTAATTTACAAATCTCTTTTTCTCTTTACATAACTTTAAAAAAAAAAAAAAATCCAAGCCAGCCTCGCTTGCTCCAGCCCGGTTATCCCTTGTGTGCTTTGCTGCCAGGGTTTTATAAAAGGGCTTTAACTTTTCATTCACCAGGAGCATAACTCAAGTTTTAATAACACACCTTATGCATGACAAAAATTTGCTTCTGGCGATCATGGTTTCGACCACAAAACCACAACTGGGAGTAACTCCTGGTTAACTCCTTCCAGCCCACGCAGGCAGAGTTAGACACGGGTTCAGTGTAGAAGACTATGGAAATCAGCAGTTAGAATATTTTATAATAGGCAAAACATCTCCCCCTCCCATGCCACGCTGGTCCCTTCCCAGTCCTCTCTGGGAATTTTAAGTTCCAAAGGGAGAGGTGGGGCTCTTCTCCCTGGCATTTGGAGCGAGGAAATGGAGAGATCACAGCTCCTGCACATCAGCCACATCTGGGCAGCTGTGCCCGGCTCACTCCGGGAGCAGGAGCAGCGTGCGGGGCACGGACACGGCTCCGAGGCTGCTCCGGTGTCCGCCCAGCTCCTCCCGGGCGATTCTCCCAAAATCGCAGCTCCTTGGAGCCCCTCGGCTCGCTGGGGGCTTTAGCAGCCTCTCCTCAGCTTCCTGCCCCGCTGACACCTTCTCCCCTCCGAGCAAAGCCGGGCCGAGCCTTTCCCTGCTCCTCTGCTCCCGCGGGATCCCCGCCCCAAGGGGTCCTCGCTCCCAGGGAGCCCCCGCTCCCAAGGGAGACCCCGCTCCCAAGGGACTCCCCGCTCCCAAGGGAGACCCCGCTCCCAGGGATTTCCCTGCGGAGCTTTGGGAGCGGCTCCCGGCCCCTGCTGGCCCGCAATGTCCCCGGCCCTGCCCGGGCTCGGCTCGGGGCCGCAGCCGCTCCTCCCGAGGGATGCACCCCCGCTAAAATCAAGCGGAATTTTCAGAGATCTCAGACGCTCCCGAAGGATCCATTTGCGGGAAAGGCTCGCACGGAGCCCGAGGGCAGCCCCGGGGCTCTGCCCTGCCCGCAGGCTCAGGGTTAACAGCCCTGGCCAGGGCAGAGGCAGCAGCCGTGTAATTCCCGGCCCTAATTAGCCAGAAATCCATCAATCGCACACTCCCCAGAGCCAAACACGTCCTGCCTCTCAAACCTAAAAAGCACCGGCTATAAATGACCCAAAAACTCCCGAAAGCGAAAATTGCAGCGACAGAGTCTCAATCAATCCGAGCAGATTGATCCCACCATTTACATAAAATAATAATTACTGCCGTGCCTTTTCAGGGCTCTTAATTAGGAGGAGATGGGCTGACACAGCAGCTCTGGCAGGCTTGTAAACACACACGGGCGTGCGGGTTTCTCCCAAAAAACACCTTGGAAGTGCCAGATCTCTACGCAGGTATATGTAATTTCTATTTCTTGCTAAATATTTGACACACAGATCCTTCAGGCAGGGTTCTGGACCGGGCTGATGTTTAGCACCGACTGACAGCAGCACTCAGCGCTTTGCTCCCTGCTCGCAGCCCTCCCCACAGCCTGGCTCGCCAATCTGACACTCGCTTGCCTTTACTTCAGAGGTGCGAGGCACGAGGTGCTGTGCTGATAGCATCAGCATCCAAAACTCCAAAATATTTCGGAGGTGCCAAAATTAGAAACGAGAGTTATACAGGATCGATAGGTGTTAAAAGCCTTTTCTTACTAAAAAATTACATTATTTGACAGGGTCATGGTGTGAATCTATTTACTTAACAAACAAACCCAAACAAACAACAAAAAACACCCAAAAACCAAACTCCAAAACAAACAAAAAACCCAAAGAAAGAAAAAAATACCTCTACCCAAACAAACAAACAAAGGAAAAATCATAAAACCCTCAACAAAAACAACAAAAAAATACACAACAATCCCCACCCCTAGAAACCAGAGACTGGTAAATACTTTGGAAGGTATTTTCTCAAATAAATAGATATAAAGCTAAACCAGATTCCTGTAGCTGCTGTTAGATTTTGTTGGACAGAGGCAGAACAGATTCGCTTTACACAGAAACCCCGTGTGTCAGTTTTAGCTGGGGATAAAAAAGGAACCAGGATCGTGGTTTTTAACAAGTCCCAAATGAAAAGGAGTGATTGATTCCTGAGAAGTGATTCCTCCCCAGAGCAGCAGCAGGAAAATGTTCCCATCCCGTCCCTTCCAGCTGGGCAGGCAGAGGAGCAGCCCAGGCAGCGAGAAAAGGGGAGAAGGGGAGAGAGGCTCGCACTTACTGCAGCTGCTTGGGAACTGCCCCAGGAGAGAGAGGGGATAAAGGCTCGCACTTACTCCAGCTCATTGGACATCGCCGCGGTGTGTGCTCAGCAGCGCTGGCTCTGCTCGGGCTGCTCACACAGACATTGCCTGCCAGGTGTTTGATTTATGGCAGCGCTCGCACAGGTGGGGCGGCCGCGCCGGGATTGGCTGCCGGGACAGGTGCCCTGGGACAGGTACACCCAGACAGGTGCAGCGTAACCCTGTCCCTGCCGGCCCGCCAGGGAAAAGCCCCCGGGGGAGAGGATAAAGGGGCGGAATCAGGGATTCATCTCGGGGATAATGAGTTTCAGGTTGGTGGATGGGTTCCATGCCTGCCGTGCCAAGGAGCTGTCATTTCTGTGGAGCTGGGGGCTGGTTCCTCCTTTGCTGTTTCTTTATTTATAAATACACTCGAAATACATGGATTTGTAAAGGAATGAATTAGGGAAGGAGAAAGTTTCCTCTCTTTCCTCCGTGGTAGTTGTACTGACAGGAAAACCCTTTCCTGCCTCTCCTCACCTCCTCTCAGCCACTCACTCCAGAACCACGAGGAGGTTTTAATCCTCCCTCTTAAAAAATGAACCTTAACCCCCCTAACTTTAGGTACCAAGTCATTCCCTAAATATCCTGGCTCAAGGAGCCCTTGCACTGCTCTGGGTCTGTCGGGAGCAGGGCTAACCCGTGGGATAACCTTTCTCTGTGAGCCTTATTCCAGCAGGAGGTTTGGGAAGGGGCTGCAGGAATATCACCCAGGCAACAGCTCCACAGCAACTCCCCTGCACACGGGGAAAAGGTTTGTGCAATAGAACAAAACTCATCAGGGATTCAAGCCCTCTTGCTGGATGGTTTCTGTCATCCGTGTTGCAATGAGGAGCAGAGGATGGGCTCAGCCGTGACTCACGGTGACTGGATTTGGAAGGCAGGAGAGGATTTTGCCAGGCAAGTTGATACAAGCCTTAAAACAAAGGGAAAAAGAAAAGCTTCCACCCCTCGTTCTCACCCCCCCATCGTGTCTCACTGCTGCCTGCCCTGCTCAGCTCCTGCACGGCTCTGGAGATGTCACAGCTCTGGAGATGTCACAGCCGAGGTGGCACCCAGCACTGAGTGTGGCTCTCCCTGGGGACACAGGGGCTCCCAGCCCAGCAGGGCGGGCAGGAGTCGTGTCCACACAGGCACCTCTGAGCACAGAGCTCTTTAATTTGGCTCCAACACCTCCCTGGCTGCTGGCTCAGGATCAGGAGTGACCGTGGGGTACCTGCTGATAAACCCAGGACGTGCTGGGCTCCTGCCTGCCAGGATCCAGGGGCTGGCAAAGGCTGCTCTGGGAATGAAAACCAAGGGGCTGGAGCAATGCAGACTCCACTGGGGATTGATTGCTGGAGAGCACCAGGAGCAGGGGACAGCAACGCCCCAAAGCTGAAAGAACCTGTGGAGAATCCTGGAGTGGGTTGGGTTGAAGGGACCTCAAAGATCATCCAGTGCCAACCCCCTGCCACGGGCAGGGCCGTGTCCTGTTAAGCCAAGGACAGCACTAATCTGTGGCAGTTGTGGCAGCAGTTGATCAATACTCTGATTTTATCTCCAATTAATGAAGCCCTGACGAGTTCATGGTGCCCACAGTGGCAGCTCTGAGTCCTTGTCCTTTGCCCCATCCAGGCAGAGAGGATTTCACTGGCTCTGGTTATTGCAGAGCTGCAACATCCCCTCGGGGGATTTCCGAGTTTCTTCCAACCTTTACAGACTCCAACAACAAAAGTGAAGGAGGAGAAAACGCAGCCAGAGCCAGAGCAGGCAGGGGAAGGACGGGGCTCTGACCTCTGCAGGGAAAAGCCCTGACAAAGAAAAGAGACAGAAAAGTGTCTGGCAGAGCTGAGCAGGGCCAGCTTTTGTCTCAGTGGAAGGTGTCCTGTCCTGTGCCACCTCTGGGTTTGGCCCAGCCTGTCAGGCTCAGCCTTTGCAGGGCAGCAGGGGTGGTGCTGTGGCTCCCCCAGGACAGGGCACAGGAGAAGAACAAACGCTGCAGCCCCTCCTCCTCGGCTGGCAAAGCCCCAGTGCCAGCCCTGCAGGGAGGCTCAGGAGCAGCCCAGCCCAGCGAGGCTGTGATGTGTCACTGGGCACTGCTCCTGCCAGACAGGACCACCCCTGTCCTGCCTCTTCCATCCTTGGGCACCTTTTGTGTCTTTTTTGTGATAATGGGACTTTTGTGGCGCCTCGGAGGCCTCCAGGCCTGGACGCCCAGACAATCCCTTTGACTGTGATTTCAGGATTTCTAATTATTATTTTCTCTCCTTTTTTTTTTTCTTTTTTTTTTTTTTTTTCATTTATACTCCACCCTCCAAGAGTATCTGGTGAGGGGGTGGGATAGAAGAAAGAGACCAAGAGATACATTCTCTGTGAACAAAACCCTCCCACTTCCCCTCCGCTCCCCTGTTAAATATACCCTGGAACAAAAGCCTTTTATGATGCTCTAAAAATAAAGCATGCAGCAGTCAAGACAAACTGCAAAGTCTAAAAGAGAGGGCCAAATTTTGCTCACAGCTACACCCTCTCGAAGGCAACAGGGCTGCTCTTGTGTTTGGCTTGTTAAACCCTCTTCAAACATCCAGGGGCAGCCTGGGATGAGCTGCATTTGGTGAGGGACACAGCAGCAGCTCCAGGATGGAGACAGCATCACCAGAGGGTCCCCAGCCCTGCAGGGCCAGCTGGGGCTGCCCTGGATGTTTAACTGATCCCAGGAGCAGCGTGGCCCTGTGTCCCTGACACCCCAAAGTTCCTGTTTCTCCTCTGCCACCCCTTCGTGGTGACCTCACCTGAGCCCTTCCACACTCCCTGTTCCCAGCCTGGCTTCTCTGCTGTGCTACTTGTGAGGAACTTCAAAGCAAGGACTCTAATCCCTTTAGGATACACAGCTTTTCCCACTGACAGCTGTCAAACATCCTTCCCAGCTGCCCTGTGATGTGCCAGCAATTGCAGTTGTCTTTGACCAAGGGTTATTAAAACACTTCAGCAATTAATACACAACGAGAGGAAGCAGCCTGGAGCAGGTTAAAGTGAGATGGGGCTGCTTCAGGTGCTTTTCCAGCAAAAAACACACCTTGTGCCATTCACTCCTTTGATATCCAAACCAGATCATCTCTCCCTGTGTCTCCCAGAGCCTTTTCCCAGAGAAGGCAGAACAAAAAGAAGACCAGAAACTTCCTTGGGCTGCAAGGCTCAGTCTGGCAGTGCTGCCCTTCCCTCTGTTTGCACAGCACAGGCACAGCAGAGCTCCACAAGGAATAATGAGGGAAAGGAAAAGGAGGATTTGGCCTTGTGGAGAAACCAAGAGGGATGAACCCCTCAGTGTCCCTTTCCCACCAGTTTTCCAGCCTCTATCTGCAGGATTCCTGGGAATCCAGCTGGCTCTGCTGGATCCCAGTACCACTAAACAACGTGACCCCATGCTTAAATGTCTTTTTAATAGTCAGGCCAGTTTGTTATTATCTGTTGTAGCCCAGGGGGCTTTAGGAAAATTCCTGTTGTCCTCAGCGAGTTCTACCAGTTCTCACTCAGTAACAAGTTTGGGTTGCAAACAACTGACCCAGCTCAGGGGCTGCAGGGCAGGCAGCTCCAGTTAAACAAACAAACATGACCCCCAGCCCAGCCACCTTCTCCTGCTGGAAGAAGCTTCACTTTTCTGTCCATGCTCTGCAGAGCTGACCTGACAGCTGCCAGCCCACGGCAGCAGGAGGGTGGCAAGAGCCCATCCCAGCTCAGGGGAGGGAGCTGCCTGCAGATGTTCAAGGATGTTCCCCATTCCAGCCCAGGCTTCCTGTGATGTTCAGCTCCAAGCATGCACAGGGAAGGAGCCAGGGGAAGGTTTCACAGAGAACTGGCCCTTTCAACAGCAATTTCAGCCTGGCTCCAAGGAAACTTTGTTTTCTAACCCCAGCACCCACCAGGGAGCACATACCCAGCTCACAGGGCTTCCCTCCCACCTGCAGCTCCAAACACACATTTCCTCCTGGAAAAAACCCAGGAGCTGGATCCCCCCCAGTGATCCCTGTGCCAGGAGGTGCTGGCAGTGATGCCAGCAGCACCAGGAAGGGCTCAGGGCTGGGCCCACACTTCCTCAGTGCTGCCATTCCTCCCCGAGAGAAACTTTCCAACATGAAAACAGTTTTGAAAATGGACCAGATGCAAAACATCAGGGATTGCTCCCAACCATTTCCCCCAGTGCTGCAGCCTGATCAAAGCTGCCTCCCCTGAGGAATTATCTGATGTCAGGCAGTGACTCTGCAGCAGAGATGAGCTTGGTCTCGGGTACCTCAGTTGACTCCACTCCTCCTTAATCAGCCCTGGCTGAGCAGAGATATGGAAATGGCCCTGGCAGAGGTGTCCTGGGCTGCTCAGAATAAATTTCCCTTATCAGGAGTGTGGCAGATCCCAGCAGCACAGCTGGGCTCGGGTTCAGGCTCCTGTGTCTGCTCCCCTCACCCAAAGTCTGAGCACAGCACAGAAATGGAATTTCATTCAGTAAATTCCTGAGTAAGAAATTAAAAAAAAAAAAAAAAGGAAATATGAATGGATATCATTCCTCCCTGGACTGTAATGAATGTGCTCAGGGAGCCTTGAGAGGCATCTTTACATGACAGCTCAGTTTCTGTCAGTAATTAGAAAAGCTCAGGCCAGAGATATTTATCTGTGAGCAACATCTGGAACTAATAACATCTCAGCCCTGCCAGCCTCCCTGGTTTCATCTCAAATCTGCTGATACTAGCTGTTATTAGTTTATTTAGTTGCCTCTTCAAGCCTGGCTTCCTGTAATCATCCCATCATGTGAAAGTGTTCTCTACACAAAAATCTCTGTCCTTCAGGATCGTTGCAAAACACTCCAAACCCCAATTTCTACAGGCTCAGGAATGAAGAGACAGAAAGGAAAATAACTCCCTCACACACCCCACAAAGTGAAGCAATTTTAAAGCCAATCCTCCACCTAGCAAGGACCTGGCTTGTGGTTTCCAGGCAGAACCAGGGCTCAGGACACATTAGTGCTGTGCTGGTCAGTACTGGACTCATCAAAGCACTGCAAATTTTAATTATTTCTCACTTCAGCTCTACACCTGTCATTACTCATCTGAATCACTCATGGGATACTGGAGCAGGGGATGTTTTGGGGTGGCCAGAATGGGCACACAGCAGAACTCATCCTGCCTTTCTCTGCCTCAGCACTTTGCAGGAGCTGACTTTCCCACAACAGCTTGAGAAAACAGCTGTGGGACCTGATTACTTACAGAGAAGAGGAAGAAGTCAACTCCACAATCTTGATTTGACTCTGAAATTGTCCCTGGAATTGGGATTCCATGCTTGGATGCCAGGCCTGGTTTGGAGACATCCCCTGCTCTTGAAGCATTCAAATGAAAAGGCAGAGGCAGGGGCAGGGGACAGCACCTGGGGGAACTGAATCTCCTTCCCAGGGAGAAATCCAGAAAGGCCAAAGGCCCTGGGTGAGTCAGAGCTGTCCTGGGACCCTCAGGGAACACAGCCCCAGCTCCTGCACAGGCCCACGTGGGACAAGCTCCAGGTCCTTGGAGTTCTCAGCTCTCTCCAGGCACACAGAGATCGGATTTCCCTCTTGGGAACATCCCAGTTTTGGTCCTGCCCTTCTCCCCAGGGGCTCCAGCCTTGTCCTGCCAACTGCAGCCACCAGCCCCCCAAAATCCTGCAGGGACAGAACGTGGGGGATGCAGCAAAGCCCAAGCAGAGCCAGCAGGGCTGAAGGCTCCTGTAAAAATTAACAGTAAAAATTAACAGTAAAAATTAATAGTAAAAATTAACAGTAAAAATTAACAGTAAAAATTAACAGTAAAAATCAATAGTAAAAATTAACAGTAAAAATTAACAGTTCTGGGCTGGAGAATGGGGAAACTTTTGGGTTTTGTGTCCTGGCTCAAGGGAGCTGCTGCAGGGTGTCCCCTCTGTGGGATAGCATGAGGAGCCAGTGGCTCTGGCTGGAAAGATTGATCAGGGAGTGACTCTGGAGCCCTTCCAGCCCCTCCATCCCCACTGAGCTGCATGCAGCCCTGCAGGAGGTGTCACCCAGGCAATGCCACACCTGGGCCCATCTCCTGCTGGCACCTGTCCCCCAAAGGCTGCAGGGAACCTGGGCTGTGCCCTGCTGCCTCCTGCTAGAGCTGGAAGTGCCCCAGCACCTCTGCCCCAAACATCCTCCCTCCCAAACCTCCTCCCCAGGGCTCTGGAGGAGGGAAGGAGCCCCAGATACCCATCTGCTCCACCCTGTGCTGGTGGGCAAGCTCAGCTTCCTTGCTGGCACCCATCTGTCACATCAGATCCCAAATAAAGACCCTCTCAAGCCTGCCTCACTCCACCTGCTCCTGCTGCTTCATCCCCCTGGCCAGGCCGGCACCAACATCTACAGTGCAAATCTTCCCATTTGAGATGAAACCCAAACCCAAATCCAAGTCCTGTCAGTGCATCACCTGCCCAGATGACAAATCTAACCCAAACTTGTAGGAACTTACTGGGTTGTTTTTGGCTTGCCCAGCGTGTAGGTCAAATGTTCAACCCAAGAGCTTTCCTGCACAGCAAATCCAGAAGGTAAATTTAGTTTTTTCAGCCTCTGCAGGGCTGGAATTTGCTTCTCAGGGCATGCTGTTGTTGTGGGATTAAGAGAAAGTTCACTGCAAGGTACCAGTTATCCCATGGAGTGGAAAAATAACAGGTATTTTGCAACATTTCCAGAGATGCACCAAGAATGTCCTGGGTGGCAGGGAGCACATGGGAGCTGCTGGCCTCGGGGCCTGGGGATTTTCCTTCCTCTGAGAAAATGTCTCCTGCAAGAAGCACATGCCTCTTACAAAACCAACTGCTGCCTGGCCTTTGGTAAATAAATCAATCAATTCTCTTTTACTCTGATCTGAGAACTGAGAACTGCCTCCCTCCTGAGCTGACACTGTTGTGTTTTCCCCACTGTTTTATGGCCCTGCAAAAATCCCACTGGTGGCCAAGTGGGACCACTGAGAATGGAAAACCTGATTTAGCTGCACCAGACATGTTCAGGGAGGATAAAATGATGGAATATCCCAAGTTGGAAGGGATGAGGGATCATAGAATCCAACCCCTGGAACAATCCCACCCTGGGCATCCCTGGAGTGCTGCCCAAACACTCCTGGAGCTGTGACAGCCTCGGGGCCGTGCCCATTCCCTGGGGAGCTGGGCACTGCTAAAATCCCTAAAATCCAACCTCAACCTCTCCTGGCCCAGCTCCAGCCCTTGCCAAGGTGCTGTCCCTGTCCCAGGGAGCAGAGTCAGAGCTGCCCTGTGGATTTGAGGATCTGCTCCATGGGCTGTGTGCAAGGCCCTGCAGTGGGGGTCAGCAGCCCCAAACTCCTCTTGCTCCGTGTCCCTGTGCCTGGGCTCTGCTCCCAGCACCTCTGAGCCTGCTCTGGTGCCAGGCCTGTTTGGGCAGTCCCACAGGGAGCCCCAGGACAGGAGCCACCCCCGGGGCTCTCATGGATTCACAGCCCTGACCCCACTGGGAGTCATTTCATGTGAGTCTTAGGAGAATTTGCCTACCCTGAGTGTCTCCTCACCCACACAAACCACTGGGGGAGATGTGACTTTTAGCAATGCATTTCCACCCCAGTTTGAAGCTAGATCAAACAAATTAGGCAGCGCCAGCACAAACTGTGTCTCTGCTGCAGCAGGAACTGGTGCTCCTGGCCAAAACCCAAGCACAGCTGAGTCCTAAAAAGGCACAAAAGGAAGCTCAGATTTCACCTGAACCTGGAGGATTTATGGCTTTGACAGTGAGACCTTTTCCTGTGAGCTCCTGCAGCAGCTTTAGGATTAATCACTGCCAGTGAAAGCTGCTCTGAGTTTCAGCATAGAATGAAATCATTTTAGGATAAATTTGAAAAATCTCACCTGAGTCAGAGCTAGGACAGCACAGCCCCCTTCAGAGCTCAGTGGAGGGCCAAAGTTGAAGACTGGGCTCAGATGAGGATGCCAGATGGCTGCTGAAAGCCTTGCTGTAAGAATTTCAATGTATTTCATCCATTCTTGAAGAAAAGGTGAGAGAAATGAGACCTGAGGCTCCCACCTGGCCTGCCTGTGTCTCCATTTGGGTCCCTGCACCCGAAGGTGCTCAGGGGGCAGGAATGGGACATTCCCTGCCTTAGGTCTGCACTGCCTTTGCATTCCAGGGATGGGATTGATGGCATAACCTTGCCCAGGAGCAGGATGGGGAACACACCACGACCTGAGGAGCTTTCCCTGCTCCCAGCTACTGAATGCCACCCTGTGAGAGGCTCTTTGGGGAGCCCAGCCTTGAACCTTCAGTGGAGGCCAGGCCAGAGAGGGCAGTGCAGGGGGAGTCTGGAGTGGGGATTGTCCTTTCCTCCCACACAAGGACAAAGTGCCCCTGGCAGTGGCAGCTGAGGGTACTCAGAGCTCTCCCCTTGACCCGAGCGTGACATCTGGCTGACATTGCTCCAGAGCCCATCCCTGCACTATCTGATCCTTGTCCCTGTGATCTCCCAGTCCCAGGGACCCCGGGCAGCCCCCCTGGCTACCAGGAACCCAGATGGGATTCTGGCCCCAGGGGAGGCTGTAAAACAGCCCCAGAGTGGCCCGAGAGGCAGATGTACCAATTAGGGAAAGCCTGGGTGGCAGTTCCGAGCACGGCGCTTTTAATAACTGCAGGGATGTTGAGAAGCAAATAAATTATATGATGAAAGTCTAGCAGGCTGCAGAACCCAGATATGTAATAAGCAAGACTGGCACCAAGACTGAAATTTTGCCCCCTGGGCTTGGCATTTTGTCTGATTGCCTTTCCAGATGGGAAAGGATCTGGAGCTTCCGGTCCTGCTTGGCAGGAAAGGATTTCTCAACAGCAACCTGGAGAATGCTCCTGGGAAGGCTGGAAGGAGGGAGCTCCCTGGCACTCAGGGAAACACAGCCAGGTTTTCACCAGGAAAGAGGGGACAAGGTTTCCCTCCTGACTTTTGGGTTCAAAGTATGGATCTAAATGACAAAGAGGCTTTAAATGGGTTTAATATTGGAAGGAGCCAGCTGGGTAAGGCTTTGTTCTTCCCTTGCTGGTGAAGAGATGAGGGCTCCAGAGCTCTGGGTTGATTGATCTCCATCTCCTCTGACCCCATGGAGTGCTCCATTCCTTCATGTGTTCTCCTCCCAGCACTCTCAGGGGCAGGGACAACTTCCACTGTCCCAGGTGCTCCCAGCCTCAGTGTCCAGCCTGGCCTTGGGCACTGCCAGGGATCCAGGGGCAGCCCCAGCTGCTCTGGGCACCCTGTGCCAGGGCCTGCCCACCCTGACAATTCCTCCCTAAAGGTGATTTTAGTCCCAAAAATCACCACAGCTTTCAGCCAGGGTGGATTCTGCTCAGAATCAAATCCCCCCCTGTACAGACCCCACATCAGGAGGAGCTCTGCTCCCCCTGCCCGGGAGCCAGGCAGGCTGGGGACCCTGCCCTGCCCAGGGAAGGACACAGCAGTGTCTGCAGCCCCTGCCAGAGCTCCCAGCCCAGCCCAGCCCAGCCCCACACCGTTCTTCTCCAGGGCAATTACAGATCTTGTTTCCAGGGCTGGACAAGGAAAGGAGGAAGAGCTGCCCTGGCTTCCATTGTGCCAAGGAAATCTCTGCTTGGAGAGGTCTCAGCCCAGCTCCAATTCCCTTGTCATTCTCCTGTAGGAATAACACGGGGAGCCTGTGGCCTTTGCACGGGGATTTGGGAGCAGCACCTGTTCTGGGAGTAATCAGCCCAGCAGGAGGAAAAGTTTTTCTCGAGTATTTACATTTTTGACCTGTCTCAGCGTGATAATGGTGCACTTTGTCAATCTTGCAGGGGTCTGGGAGTGACTCCTGCTTGGCTCTATTATGATTTCTCAAAAGACCTCCCATCAGGGTTAAATGACCTCACATTAGCTCTAATTTGGGGCTAGCTTTCCTATTCAGAACATAACAAAGCCACGGGTGTTTACCCAAGTCCCATAAAGGGACAGAGACCACACACAACCCTCTGCACTCAGCCTGGACACTGACAAATCCCCGCGACAGAGGGGGATGGAAAATCTTCATCCAGCCTGAAGGAGCCCAGCAGAGAGCCCGAGGGCTGCGCTGCTGTCCCCAGCGGGAAGGGACAGCTCTGTTCCCCACCATGACCCTTGCAGCCCGCCGAGTCACTCGCAGCTCTCTCTGTGCCTCGTTCCCCGCTCGCAGGAGCCGAGCTCCGGCAGTGCCGTGCTGCTCCATCACCCACACAGCCCAGGGATGAAATGTCTCCCTGGGCTCGGCTCAGGGAAAGCTGCACCGAAGGCATCTCCAGCCCCATCCCAGCTCCCGGCCGGGACTGGTGACCCACAAAATGGAAAATAACAGCAAACCCCACTCGGTGTTCCCCAGCTCTGGGACAGAGCCGGGTCTTTGCTCCGGGGAATGGAGCCCGGAGAGAGACCCGGCACCAGGGCTGGAGGTTTCCCCCTTCCCGCTGCAATTAAAGGTCACAAAAAGCCAAATAAAGAGGGAGCACAAACATGTTATTGGCCGGGTGAGTAAACATTTCAGGCTCTTGTGCAATCGCTAATGACAGCGCCAGGCGTGTGTGAACTTCCTGTCACTGTCCTGCACTTCATCCTCCATTCACCACGGCAATTAGGCTGCCTTTTATGCAAGGGCTGAAATTCGCCTGGATTGATTTAACGAGCATAATTTCCTCTCTGGGACTGCTGGAAATTAATCATCACTTCTCCAAGCTCCATCTGGAATTCACTCGTCAGCACCACGCGGGGCTCTGGTGGTGGCACCTTCCTGCTGCCCCACTGGGGGTGGCTTTGGGCAGGTATTTCCTACACTGGGAACAGCAAAAATCCCAAATATGCAGCTAAGTCAAGGACCCCAGCACAGCACACAGGCAATAAACCCAATTCTCTCCTTGTTCACAGCAGTTTTCACTGAAGATGCAGTTTAATTACACTGACCCTAGTTTGCAGCGAGTGAAAGTGGCAGAAGGAACTGCTGGAGTATCTGGAAGAGAAATTAAATATACACCTAAGCAGTTACATATCCAAGAAGCTGCCCTGCACAGAGAAATGTCAATTTGTGCATGTAGAGTGGGTGAGTAGGCAGCAATTCCCCATTTTTAGAGCTCCCTGCCCTGTTTGGGTGTCCAGCTGGAGGATTTGGAGAGCTGAGAGCAGTGAATGTCTCCGAGACAGGACTGAACTCCCAAAAAAAAACATCTCAAACTCAATAAAAATCTAAAAACAAAGTCAGAGGAAAGAAAAACAAAAGGAATCATAGCATAGGGAGACACAGCAAGGCATTGGCAGCTAAAAGGGCAGAATGCTCTGGAAAGAAAACTGTTTTGTTTATTAAAACAATTACTACAGCTTAAAAGGAAGAGCTCGGGAGGAGTGTGAATGAACTGCCCTGCTCAAAACTGAGGTGTGGCTGCTCCAGAGGTTTTCCCAGCATTTTGGTGTCTTTTGATGTAAACCACAGAAACTAAACTATATGAATTAAAATCAGGGCTCCTTAAAATTCACCAGTTCCAGGATTATTCTCGGGAGCTGACCCATCCCTGAACACCCCACAGGGGTACAGTCACAAAGGAACTGACATGAAAGTTGCAGCAAGTCTTTGTTGACTTCTTCCACCCCAATGCTGACCCATTTCCAGCCATCAGGAGTTTCCAGCCTCTCTTGGATGAGGAGCTCTCTGAATTTTCCATTCTTCTCTATAAAACCAGTTCAAGCCAACTGACAAGAACCTTCTTTTTCCCAGCTACCACCTGCAGAAGCCAGGCAAATCCCCTGGAGTCTGTGGTTCAAGGAATTGATCCCCATCCCTTTATTCCTCCTCTCTTGGGAAGAGCCAGGGCTTCCTCCAGAATATTTTTTCTCTGGACAATAAAAGTTAGCTCTGCCTCAGAGAACTGCAGATTGGAAATGCTCCACCTAATCAAAGATTGCAGCATCCCTGGGGATACTTATCAATTATTGATTCTATTGATAACTGGGAAATCAGAGTCACAGGTAAGAGAGCAGCAGAGCCAAGATAACAACTCTTGGTTTCAGATTCTGGCTGGGACCGGGGGAAAAAATCCTCAGATCTTCCTTTGGCAAAGCTTCTGCCTCTCTTTGGAGCAAGGACAGCTGGAAATTAAATGAAAATATCTTCCTCTTAAAAGACCTCCATCCAGTTTTGCAAATAAACACATGAGCAGCCACCCAGTGGGGGAACAAGATCATAACCAGCTGGGGCTGGGATGCAGAAAGGTGTGGAGGAAAAGTTTTTGAAGGATGGCAAAATGGATGTGTAGGAGACGGAATTACAGACGTTCCTAATATGGGAAAGGAAAGTCTGAACTTCCTGTGAAAAAATGAAAACCACAAACAAATCTGGGAGATTCTCAGAGCCAGGGAGAAAGGAGAGGCGGGGTAAAACTGCCGCAGAAAACGGAGCTTTAAACGTCTCCCCTTTTGTCTGGAGGGCCTTGGGTAAGAATGGAGTAATGAGCAGAGGTGCTAATGGCGTGGAGCATCTCCATGGAGCTGCAGATTAAAGACCGCAGCACCTCGGGGCAGAGGGAATCTGTTGATCTCGGAGTCAGTTTGTGGGGCAGGCAGCTGCACCCTTTGTTACCAGCCTGCCTCTCTTCCCCATCTGATCATGGAAATGAGAGCTCCAAATGCTGCAGTTTCCAGCCCCAATCGGAGCTGGCATCTCGCAGAGATGGATTTATTTACATGTTCTGAGTTATCACTGCTCAGCATCTGAGAGGGGCCCTCCACATCTGGAGAGCCCTGATGAAAGTAAAAACATCACACTGGGGATTTCTGTTTGTGCTCGTGGCACTGAAGGGCAGAGCCTGAGCCTCTTCCACACCCCCCAGCACCAGCTCTGGTTCTTCTGCTCCCAGAGCACGTCCTGACACTGAACCTGAGTTTTCAGGGGACAACCAGGGCCAGCTTTGGTCTGCTTTGCTTCAGGGATCCCCCCACCATGGCAAAGGCTGGGATGGTGGGAGAGCCAAGCAGGGAGAAACATCCTCAGCCTTCAGCTGGGCTCTGGGAGTCACCTGCCCGTCCTGGGATGTCCCAGAGCTCTCTGGCTGCAGGATGAGGGCAGCCCAGCACTGCTGGATCCATCACTGCTCCCACCATTCTGTGTCCTCTGCCTCTGCAGCCCTGCCAGGATTTGCTTTTGGAGAGTCAATGACCCCAGCAGGGCTCCCCCTGCCAGCAAAGCATCAGTGCCAGCCCGTCCCTCACTGCCAGGAGGGGAGCAGGGCAGAAAAAAGACAAAAGCAGGACCAGGAAGAAAGAAAAATCTCCACTGAAGCAGCCCACGAGAGCCTGTGGAGCTGTGAGTAGCAGCAGGGCTGGCAGGTGTGGCAGTGCCTCCAGCCTCAGGGCCCTGCCCCTCTCCAGCAGGAATTCCCAGCTCCTGTCCCCATCCCAGGCCACTGAGGACCCTCCTTTACTCAGTGTTGAGCCCTTCCCACCCTGGTGCTTCCCCAGATCCAGCACCCAGCAGAGCAAGCACAGACACTGCTGGGGCCCTGCAGCAGCTCCAGGCCCTGTGAATGCACAAACTCAGGGCAGAGATGAGAGCAGATCCCTGGATCTCTTCCTTTTCCCTCCTGGGTGGATTACTCCACAGAAATACCTGCTACAGAGTCACTCCCAGCCCTCCCTGCCTCACTGGCTGCCATCCTGGCTCACAGGACATTCCTTGTGCTGAACAAGCTGCTTGTGCTTCCCTTTTCTACCCCAGCAGCCACTCCTGGGTGCTCTTGCTTTCCACAGGATTTTTCCTTTGGAATAAAAAGATTTCATGTGCTTCTCTCCAGACCCTTGCAAACCCCTCAGCTGGAAGGGAAAAGGGGGGAAGGGAGTTCTCAGCCTTATTTACTGGAAAGGAATATAAAATCTAGAACCAAAGAACAAATAAAGCTAAATTAATCCCACAATTTCCACAGTGTTTCCTGACAGGGGTTGCTCCTACAAAAGCTGTGTCCAGAGCACAGGAATTTGCAGCTGCAGGAAGGAGACTGAGACAAACAACAAGGTTTGGGTTTCAAGCTTGAGTTGGAAAGTTTTACAACTGCAAATAACACTGGCAGTCCTGTAACCCAAGGGGAAAATGGGGGTAATGAAAGCTCCTGCTTGAGGGCACGAGCTGGTGGCAAGGGAGGAATTTTCCCTCCCATTCACAGCATTGCTCAAGTGGCTGGGTACATTCTGCAGCAGTTTCACCATCCATGGAAATACCAGGTACAAGACAAAGGTCCTGCACTGGACAAGCCACTGGCTGTGGCACTGATTTTAAATTCCCACCTTTGGTGGTTGAAGACTGGATCTGTGGCTGGGTCTGGGCTCCTCTTCCTCCTGAACCCTCCCCATCTACTGACTCAGGGAGGGCAGGAGGTTTGCTGGGTGTCTCCAAAACGTTTCATCTGTGGTGGGCAGAAAAATCAGTCAGTGTCATCATAAATTCACTTCAAATTCATAACATCACAATTGTCCTTCCTCTGAAAAGTGTCTTTTCCCCCTGCCAGAGCTCAGAGAGCACCACAGCACTCCCAGGCCCTTCCCTGCTTTTGTTGTCTCCAAATTAAACGTTCCCTGTTTGTAGCTGATCAGTTATTAATCCCTGAATACCTGAATTTGCATTTTTGTGCTTTGAATGCCAAGTGTCTTTTGCTGCTCTGGTCCTGAGGGTGACACTGCTCTTTCCACAGAATGCTCTGACCCTCCCCTGCTTTTGATGATAAAATCTGGACAAGAGTCATCAGATTTTATCACTCCACACTAAAAAAATGCATAAAATTGAGGCCAAAAATTATCCTGGAAGTAGCCTCGTTCCTGCCCAGTGCTTTCAGCATTTACCTACGGGATGAATCCCTTTGCCTCAGTTTTCCTGTCTGCTTGGAGTGAATTCCCACATCCAGATCAAATCCCATTTTGATGAATTCTCAGGCACAGGCTCCCCCATAATAAATAGATAAAACCCCAGACATGAGGACTCAAGAGCCCCACAAGCTCTTGTGGCCCAGAACACTTTGAGCAGCCCCAGAGCCACGGGGATCCAGAGGGATTGGGTGGTTTTGGGGACCAGCTTTCCCTGCAGGGCCCCAGCTCTGTCGCTCATCATTCCTGTCAGGCCAGTTCAGAGCGTCTCTGTCTCTGCCCTGATGGGGTGGATTAAGGGCTGCCTGAGCAGTTATTGTCTCCTGCTTTGTTGTTTGGAGTTGGGGCTGCAGAGGGGAATGAATTACATGGGGAAATACATCCAACTGTCACCCCCAGCAGTCACTGGGAACCTCCTGGAATCAGCAAAATGGCAAGAGAGGAAAGTGCCACAGAGGGAATCTCTGCTCTCCCTCTCATGGATGGATCAACACAGCCATAATTTTTCTTCCCAGTAATTAATTTCAGTGTATGGTTAATTGTAATAAGCATCAATTTCTAATGAAGACACGGGATGCTGGAGCACAGCTGTCCCAATTAAAGTAACTGTAGGGTGCCCTGAGCAGCGGCTCTGTCCCTCCAGCTCCTCCCTCCAGATCCCAGCCCAAAGCTCCTCATGGCCAGGCAGAAACCCAGGAATTCCAGGGCCTCTGAGGATGATTTCATACAGGACTTGGAGGAGAAGTCTCTTTCCCTCCATCCCAGCTAGTTTATTTGCAGGGCAGATTGTTCAAAATGCAGGGATGGTTCAGGTATAAAGCAAAGAGGATCCAAAGGGTGCCAGGATCCACCATGGACTGTCTGCTGAGAAGAAATGTCCTGGGGACTCCTGCTGAAAATGCCTCCAAAAAAAGACACAACTTAGAACCACAGAATCACAAACTCATGGAATCATTAAGGTGGAAAAATATCTCCAAGGTCATGGAGTCCAACTGTGACTGATCTCACCTTGTGAGGTGAGAGCCCAGAGCTCTGAGTGCCACCTCCAGGAATTCCTTGGACACCTCCAGGGATGGGCACTCCAAAGCTCCCTGGGCAGCCCCTGCCAAGGCCTGAGCCCCCTTTCCATGGGGAAATTCCCGCTGTGCCCACCCTGAGGCCGTTCCCTCTCCTCCTGTCGCTGTTCCTGGGAGCAGAGCCTGACCCCAGCTGGCTGCACCCTCCTGTCAGGGAACTGTGCAGATGTCAGGAGACAATGACACAGCTGAGAGCTTAATCCAGACTCCCAGAGGGGTGTTTGTCACTTCCCCTGCACAGCTTCATCAGCCAGAACCAAAACAAGGGATTGCTCCATGTGCCATCAACCTTCTGCTCCTCACACCACGCACACTGTAATCAAACAGAGAGAAACAAGCAGCAATTACAGCATAAATATCTTAGTCACTGGCCTGATCAAAACAAAACCCTGGAATTCTAGCACCAAACATTCCAAGGAGAAGCAAGAAAGCTACAGGAACAGGTTGATGACACATCCCATCGTAGCTGAGCTCTTTGGAGAGGGATTTCTGAGCTGGTCCAGCTCCAGACAGGGGTCCTGTGCTGCAACAGCAATTAAGTTCCCATTAAGATACATTTCCTCATTATCAGAGGTAATAGTTGCCATTATTACAGCAAAATACACAAAGGCAGGTCAGTAAATGTATCAATTAATGATTTTCTTCCATGTTGCTTCAAAGAAAACATGCTGGGAATGGCATCAAGGAGCCCAAGCAGCTAAAAAGATCAGGAATTTTCAGGGCAGAATTCAGGGTGTGATGTTGAAGCCCATCCCCTACACAGCAGAAATCCTGCCTGTGTGAGGCTGTGAGGAGCAGTCCTGCAGATGTGAGCATTTCCTGGGGTCTGTCAGGAGCTGCAGTGGGGGGTGTTCTCCCTCTCCAGGATCCACAGTGCACCTCAGGCAGGCAAAGATCCCAAGTGAGATGTGTTATCTTCCCTGAAGCTCTGCAAGCCCTGCAGAGCAGAGATGGGCTCTCAGACACATCCACATCTGCATCTGCAACAAATTTCAAGCTGTTTTCAGGCCAAGAAAATTGAGTTTAGTGAAATTGTGGTGGTCAATGAGACAGAGACAGTGTTGATGTTTGTGCCTGTCAGCACAAACTCCTGGGCTTTTCCTCAGGCTGATGGACTCCCAGGCTGAGAGCTGCACTTTTTGTTGGCTCAGAGGTGAGGCCAGGGCAGTGAGGCCTGAGCTGGGCAGTCCCTGACTGGCTGGAGCTGTGGGCAGCTCTTCCCTTACTCATTTCCGTGCTCTGACACTGCTGATTTACCTGCTCTCAGTAGGTACAATGTTATCACCTCCCAGCGTTGTTTTAATGAAATTTTGGGGTTCTGCACTATGACCCAACCAAATGGTTTAGAACAAGAGGTGAATCTCAGGATCTGGGCTGTTGTAACCTCCCTCCTCCCCCGTGAGTCTCCTCCCCTTTGTTTACTGCAATCCCTCGGATTTTGGGGTGGTTCAAGCAGGGCTGTACCACCTTTGTTCCTCCTGGGCTTCATAAAGAGCCATTTGCATCCAGTGGGAGACTTCCCTGACCCACGACTCACTCAAGAGCGGTGGGATCAAGATTAAACTCATTTGCATACATGTAAATTTTTGCCATTTGCTGTGCAAAAAATATCCTGTCTCTGAGATACGGGAAAACAGGGTTCTGACTCAGAATTGATGCTATCGTTGCTGTCAAGATTAGAGTCTGCATTGTGCAATCCAACTTAACTCCCAGTATCACTTGCTATGCAAAAGACAGTGTTTCATACAGAGGTGTGGCCTTTCCAGTGATTGCAGCAAATCCACACCACAGCTGGCACTTTATCCAGTACAGTTGGAAAGCACAGCCAATTTCTCAGCTTTGATCCTAAAAGGACTTGATTGTTCCTCGTGAGGTGCAGGGAAAACCATGGGGGAATTAAGAGGATGAAGAGATTTTTAACACCTGTCATGAAACTGTCCTTGGAGAAAAAAATAAAAATACAAAAACCCAAAAAACAAACAGAAAAGGTGAAAGCACTTAGGAAAAAAAAAAAAAAAAAGAAGAAAAAACCCTTTTTTCCCACAGGAAACTTCCATCAATATTGTATTTTCCCTAAGGACATCTCTGAATCTGTCACTAGAAATTACTGCTGTCAGCGGGAATGCATCAGCCCAAAGCAGAGGGCTGGGCTTTGGTGGGCTGAAATGGGATGGAAACCACAGCTGCTTTTAACCACCAACTCACCTTAGCTATAGTGAACACGTTGTTTATGCAATAAATCCAATTCTGTCTGCAGGAAAAATGATGTAGGAAGGGCAAAGGGAGCTGTTGCTTTCACAAGCAAATGCCTGATGCCTAATCAAGGCTGAGAGAGGCATTTCACTCACGTAGGGCTGAGAAGGTGCCAAAACACAGGTAGGAGAAAGGTATTTCACAGGGAAACAGCTGCAGGTGGATGCCAAAACAACCAGAAACAGCAGAACTCTCCCAGCAGAGCCCCTAAATTTGTGCCTTACAATTTGAGTGGCAAAAGAAACAAGCCTAAAACAGATTTCCTCCATAAAGTGAAAAGACACCCTAGAAAATTCCACTCCAATAAAAAGCTAATGAAAAGGTCCACTGGGAACAGTTTTGCCCTACAGATAACTTGTCCCTCCTGATCTTAATGAATTCCCTGGCAATTCTGAGAAGCTTTCATTACAGTGGTACTCAATGCCCTGGAACCTGGGTGCAAGTGCTGTTCAAAGGGATGGTCTTTGTCCCAGGAACACGAGGTAATCCTGCAAAAGGCAGGGATGGAGGGTGCTGATTATTCACTGTCTGCACAGGGAATAAAAGAGGTTTATATGGAACTAACCTATGGGTAAGTGTCAGTGTCATTAGCAGTAATTACAGTAAGTGCCTCTATGATCCTCCTCTGGTATATTTGAGGCAGGCTTCATTTCATAACTACAGGTTTGCCTGCTAAAAATCCTCTTTCACAACAGACAGCCCATGGCTGCTCCACTCTGCTCTCCTCTGGGCTCTAACTTGAGGGGTGCCACATTTCTATTCTCTCCTCAGATCTGCCCGTGGAGGCTTTAATGCCAGAAATGGGGATTTCAAATCCCCCAAGAGAAGGGGCAGTGGAAGGCCCTGACCTGCTTTTGTGCAGGTCCAGCTCTCCTTCAGACAGGAGGAAAGGTTTCCTCTGCCCCTGGCTCTTGCTGGCTAAGGGCAGAATGAGATGAGATGAGATGGAGAGGGCATGGAGTGGGACAGGGAATGGGATCTGCCCTGATGCCAGAGCATCGCTGCTGGGGCACTGCCCAGGGGGGCTCAGCACCACCCCCTGCCCCAAACAGGGACAGAGGCTCCCTCTGGAGAGCTCTGGACACCCCGGGGGGCTCAGCACCACCCCCTGCCCCAAACAGGGACAGAGGCTCCCTCTGGAGAGCTCTGGACACCCCGGGGGGCTCAGCACCACCCCCTGCCCCAGGCACGGACAGAGGCTCCCTCTGGAGAGCTCCGGACACCCCGGGGGGCTCAGCATCACCCCCTGCCCCAGGCACGGACAGAGGCTCCCTCTGGAGAGCTCTGGACACCCCGGGGGGCTCAGCACCACCCCCTGCCCCAAACAGGGACAGAGGCTCCCTCTGGAGAGCTCCGGACACCCCGGGGGGCTCAGCATCACCCCCTGCCCCGGGCACGGACAGAGGCTCCCTCTGGAGAGCTCTGGACACCCCGGGGGGCTCAGCATCACCCCCTGCCCCAAACAGGGACAGAGGCTCCCTCTGGACACCCCCAGACACCCTGCGGGTGCCAGGGCCGGTGCCAGGGCAGGACACCCTGCGGGTGCCAGGGCAGGAGCGCTCCGCTGCCCCGTGCCCACCCCGCGGTGCCCAGGGCGGGGCTGTTTGTCCTGCGGGGCGCCAGGAACCCACAAACAGCGCGGCCCCAGCGCCCCTGAGTGCCCTAATGAGGTTAATTAGAGCAGCTAATGGGCTGCTCGCTGCTGGTTGTGCAGCAGCTTTTGTAATCCCTGCCTTGTTTTGCAGAGGCTGCGGGAAACAGGTAAAAAACCCACGTGGCTTAGCCAAGGAAAAAAAGACATTTTTATCCAACCCTGTAGAAATGAGGG
Source organism: Serinus canaria (assembly GCF_022539315.1). Lineage (NCBI taxonomy): Eukaryota > Metazoa > Chordata > Aves > Passeriformes > Fringillidae > Serinus > Serinus canaria. The sequence goes on along the minus strand of NC_066336.1, from coordinate 5,331,178 downwards.
CTGGTGATGTAAAACTGCAAATATATAATTAGCACTCAAACAGCCCCATTCATCTCCAGAAGAAATCTCAAAACACACAGGGTGAAAAACAATAAAAAAATTTGATTTTCTATTTTTTTTCAGAAAGAGGGGGAAAATTTTAAAGGAAATTTGTCTTCAGTATTTATTTCTTTTAAACAACAACTATAAAAAATTATTTTACCTTAAAGTTTTTTTGCATGCTTTATATAATGGGGAAAATACTGCTCCAACAGGGAGGTGGATTGCCCAAAACCAGAAAGGGCAGGAAGGAAAACCCAATGGTTTGACCCATGAGGGACACAGAACTCCCTTTGCCATGTCCAAGCTTTTGTAGTGACAAAAATACAGCATTTAATGGCACTTCAGTACTGCTGCCTTGGGGTGTAAGGCATTCCCAAAGCAGCCTTTGCTGTTCCCATGCTTTCCACACAATTCTGCTTTGGGCTGGGCTGGAAACCAAGCCTGAAAGGCTCTTTCAGAGTTTTCCCAGCAGAACCACTTGGCAAAGGACAAAGCTGCTCTCCTGAGGCTGAAATAATTCTTGTGTCCCTGGCCAGCCCCTGGGTGTTCACAGTCACTCTGCTGAGGTGTATCCCAGTGAGAACAAACACCAGCAGGTTCCAACTGCCACATTTCTGCACTGGGGCTCAGCAGAGCTCAGGGCACAGATCCAAGGTTGGCTTTGTGTCTACAAACCCACCGCAGAAAAAATAATTAAAGCACTGAGACCTGATTTTTTTCCCCCTTCATTCCTTTCAAAAAAAGGTTAGAACTGAAAACCTGAGGCCCCTTTAACAACTCCCCCTGGATTATTTTTGCAGGACAGGTGACACTTTAGCTTTCATTTCATTTTCTCAAGAGGTGACATTTTTGTTGGCTGCTGGAAGGGGAAGGTGTCTCCTGCCTTTCTAAAGATCTTCTCATGCATGAGCACGGAAGGGAGCAGGCACAGCCCCTGCCCTGCCCACCAGAGAGGCTGGGGAGGGCTGTGAGGGGGAGAAAAGCTTCTAAGGAGAGTCCAGCAGGAGGAAAAAGCAGTGTCTGGGCTGAGGGCAGAGGGTTTGGCCCGTTTTCTGTGAGATCCTGTGGGATTTGTGGCAAAAGCAGGGTGTGAGCAGCTGTGTCCTGCTCCTGTGCTGTGTTTCAGTGCCAATGTCCAGGACAAGGCTGATTGAGCTCCTTCCCTTCTCATTTCCCACCTGGCAGGTGCCAGGGGCTGTCTGGGTACCAGAGGCTGCCATGGCTTGGGGACAGGACCCATCTGGTGGCAGCAGGGCTGATGTTCCACTGAGGCAGCTGGGACAGAGCTGTTCCCAAAGGACAGTGACAGGAAATCCCTGCCTGTCCCATGGGAGCAGGAGGAATGACCCCAGTGCTGAGCACTGAGTGGCTGTGTTGGGCTATTTCCCAAAGGTCACACCAGCACCCCCTCCACTCCTGGCTGCCTCGCTCCTCTCCCAAGCAGCTGAAGGCTGTGAAAGATCTCTGGAAGTCTAGAGGAGTCTGTTCTGAAACTCCCTGAGCTTGGTGGAAATTCAGGGGAATAATCTGAATTCATTATTATAATTTTATCAGGAAAAAAACAGTGAACTCAGGGCAAAATCAGAACCATTTTCACAATGTGAAATCACTTTCCATCAAATTATAGTTAATCCAAAGAATTCCAGTTGGATTATTTGACTGTAATTGAGCCTCCAACTCTAATGGAATCCAAAGGATTTGAGTGGCTCATTTTCAATTCACACTTGAGACACTGCCAGAGGAAGGCTGGAAAACACAAAACACAAAATGTTCTCAAAGAAGGGGACAGAAAAGTGCAAAATCCCAGAGTGGGTCAGGCAGGAAATGACCACTGATAAGCAGCTATCAGGATGAGTTGGATCCATGAGGAACCAGTGGCAGCAGGGGAAAATGATCATATTGGGACTCCAATAGGCTGAGTTTGATGCACCCAAGCCTGGCCACAAAGATTTTGTGTTCCCACAGCTGCCTCACCTCCAGAGTAACCCCAGACACTGCCTGCACAACAAATCAGGGTAAGAAATGTGTATTTTTAATGCAAACACCTTCCTAGGAGCACAGGACATTTCCTCCTTGCTGGGTGCCTGTGCCCAGGTGCCACTGGCACTCAAGAGCCTGGGAAGATCCATCCTTTGGGGTGGAGGTTTTAGGGTGATTCTCAGAGATCAAGAGCTCCCATTTCAAATCTCTGACATTTCACACTTCCAGTTCAGCTGGGAGCTTGTAAAGTCACCGAAGAAAGTGAAAATCAGCACCAAAAGAAGGAGAAGTAGGTGCAATTTCCCTCTCAGCCTTGGCAATGCCCCTGCTCTCAGTTAACCCAACTCTTGAGCAACTTTTTGTCTCTGACCATTCCCAAATTGGTTTCTTACAACATCAAAACTGATTTTCTTTGGGACTTATCTGATAGAGTTAAAAGAAAACACCCTGGCAATGCCACTGCATCACAAGGGAGGCTTTGATCATCTGGGGCTGCCAACGCACCTTGAAGTGTGTTAAACACATCTGACTTGGCTGATTGCATCTGCCTCTTCCCTGCAGGAGCCACCCTCGGGGAAGGGGCACTGAGGGCATGAATGACCTGGACCTGGGTTCCTGGGCACTCCTGGAGGCTTTTCCTAGGAGGAATTTCAGGAGTTTGTGCTTAGCAGGTCACCCAGCTCAGGTGAAAGTGCATTTCTGCATTTTGGAAAGAGCAGATCTTTGAACAGAGGAACCTCCCAGCAGTAAAAATCCTCCTTGGTGCTCGTGTAAACTCCAGGGATGGGGTACCACATGTGGGGGATCCAGAATTCCACTGCAGTGTTGGGGATTCATCCCTCCCATCCCCTGCAAAGACTCTCCTAGCTAAAACCAGCTCAAAGCCAGCCAGAGCACAGGTTTTAGGCTCAGCTTTGACAGATTCAGATTAGGGGAGCAGATATTAATGGCAGACACACTGCTGATGAAATGCTGAGGCTTCAATCAATCCCTGTGTTTCAGAAACCACATTTTTGGTTAAAAAAGAAGAGTATCCCATTTGCATCAGCATTTTATTCCCTGATAAGGGTTCAAGACTTCTCCCAGTTATCCTCTGCAACACAAACACCACGGGCACCACATGCCCTGCCCTCTGGGAATGGGATTCTGCCTTTGTAGGTTATCAGGGGTGGGGGAGGAAGCAGGGGAGAAGAAGGCTGGGGTGCCGTGCAGAGGATTCTCATTAATTTTGGAAGGAGTTATAAAAAGTGAGCTTGAAAGTCTGTCCCAAAGAGGAGGATTCAGCTGATTGAGAACTCATCTGCTTCTATCTCTTGGCTAATCGTGAATGCACTTCTGCTGTGTCACTTCAAAGGCCCAGCACAGCTGGGAGGGTTTTCATCAAAGCTCCTGCATGTCTGGGGGAGGTTTTCCCCCCCATGAATATACATCACTGGAGGCTCCTTTTCCCAGCTTTTCCCATGCCTCTCTCTGATTGATCCTCATTTCATTCAGATGAGCTCTTCCTCTCTGGATGGCTAAAGGGCAAGAGACAGCTCTCTCCAGAGCTTTCCCACTCGCCTGGATGCCTCTCCGAAAGACTTTCCTCTCATCAGAGTGGGGGAGGGAGGGAGCTGTTCAGACAAGAGATTGAGCCTTTAAATTAAATTCTTGTCATCTGAGGGCTGGGCCTGATAGCAGCGGGGGTGGGAAGAGTATTCTCCCAGTATCAGGATTCTGGCCAGACCCTGGTGTGGTGTAAATGTGCCATGGACTGATCTCAGCAGTCCTGTCATCAAAACTCTGAGCTCTCAGAGGTGCCAGGCAGCAGCTTGGCACTGACAGCAGCCTCATGCCCTGTGTGGCTGCCCCAGGTTCTACCTGGGCTCGCTGGAATTGCTCAATTCCCCTCTTTTTTCAGTGGGGAAGGAGGGCCGGGCAGCTGGGAGGAATTTCAAGCACTCAGGCACCCTCAGCCAGGCTGGGATTTCACAAGAGCCCAGACCCTGGGTGCACCCAGCACGTGCAGAGTGCTGGTCTAGATCTGGGCCCCTCCAGAGCTGGGATGGGAGCTCAGCCCTCCTGGAAACCCTGGGCCTGCTGCCACTTGGTTACAGCACGTCTGTCTGCTGGCTGGGGGCCAGGCAGAGCAGCCCAGCTCAGCTCAGCTCAGCTCAGCTCAGCTCAGCCCAGCTCAGCTCAGCTCTCTGCCCTCCACCCTGTAACTGTTCCCCAGGGCAGAGTGACCCCAGCCCTGCAAGGTCAGGCCACTGCTCCTTCCTGCACCCTGCAAGGCTGCTCCACAGCCATGGAAGGTGATGATCCTTTTTAAAAGTGTCACAGATCTCCTGAGCAGTGATGGTGCCTTATGGCACTCAGAGAAGGGAGATGATGGCAGATGGTTGGACATTCTCCATGGCTGGCTGTCCTGTGAGATCTTTCCCCATTCCATGGGAGCCCTCAGCAGTCAGAGACCTTCTCTGGGGGCAGAACTGCAGAGCCACCAGCCAGTGCCACACTTGTGTCCTTACAGCCTCCTCTCAGCTCAGAGTCCCATAAACCCCACCCTGGAGCTTTACCAGGAAGGTCAAACCAGGTCCTCAAGGATGTCACCCTCATGGGGACCCTTCCAGCAGCATGACCTCTCCTGGCACTGGTAAATCCTGTTGTGTTCCCTCCACAGCAGGATCCTCTGGAGGCATTCAAGGCTGGTCAGTTGTGGTGGGGCTTTATGAGATCAGGACCCTCCTTCCCCCAGCCAGTGATGGGATTTTCCCTCTGCAGTCCCAGAAGAGTTAATTGGATTGTGAATGGTTTATCACTTCTTTCACTGGGGTGTGTGGCTGGATTCACTTTGACACAAGCCCCTTTCTGAATTGCAAGTTGGCAACAATAAAAGGGAGAAGTCTTTAATTAGTTATCTGGCTAATTAACTTCTACAGCACTGCATAGCTTTGGCATCCAAATACTGCAATGCAAAACATTGCAAACATTCAAAGACTTCCCACCCCACCAGGAAGCTGCTGCCACTGGTGGTTGCGGGGGAAAAGCATCTCCCAGGCTTGGCCTGGAAATCCTCCCTGGGCTCCCTGCACATCCTCCTCTGCAGGGAGCTCACCTGCTCCTGCTGGTGTTCCAGTTAAAGACACAGAACATTCATGGCATGCCCCTGTTCTGGAATCCTTAAGGGTGGAAAAGTTCTTTCAGATTGTCACTGACCCAGCAGTGCCACCATGTTCCCCACTACGTTGTGTCCCCAAGTGCCACCTTGACCTGAACACTTCCAGGGATGGTGACTCCACCTCTTCCCTGGGCAGCCTGCTCCAATGTTTACACCCCTTCCCGTGAAGAAGTTTTCCTTAATATCTGATCTAAAACTCTCCTGGGAGCTGTTTCCTCTTGTCCTGTCCCTGGGAGAAGAGACTGAAACCACCTCACTGCACCCTCCTGTCAGGGACTTGTGGAGAGTGAGAAGGTGCCCCCTGAGCCTCCTTTTCTCCAGGCTGAGCCCTCCCAGCTCCCTCAGCCTCTCCTGGTGCTCCAGCCCCTCCCCAGCTCCGTTCCCTTCCCTGGACCCTCTGTGCCACACTGCACTCACTTTGCTAAAACCCATGCTAGACCAGGTTTATCTCCTGCTTGTGGGGGCTGTGCAGCCATCCCTGCTCCTCCTGCCAGCCAGGGCCAGCATTCCAGCTCCCACTGTCCTGAGCCAGGAGAGAAACCCCTCACAGCGAGGCGACATCAGATCCCCCGGGCAGGAGATGCTCCCACAGCACTCCGAGCTGTGGGATGACCCCCAGGAGCACGGCTCGGCTCAGGGAGCACAAGAGGCTGCCGTGAATCCTCTCTCTGTCGGGACATGCAGGGTCCCCAGGAGTTTTCCCACGCTGCTGGGGGGAGGGGGGTTTCGGAGGCTCGGTGCCCCGGGGCCGTTCCGTGGGGCTGGATCTGCTCCTTGTGGCCAAGCACGTGTTGTGCTCCCCTGGCTCTGCTCGAGTTTCGCCGGGGCTGCGTGTCCAGGCAGGCTCCCTGCCTGCTCCCAGCCCCGGTGCAAAGGCACTGCCAAGGGAAGGGACAGGTTTCAGGGGAAGAGAGAGAAGCAGCCTAAAACAGGTGATCAGCTGGGGCTGGGTCTTCCACACATCCCAGGGAAAAGTCTGCTGGTGAGCAAGGCAGGATCCAATCTTGTCTCCTTTGTTGTAGTTTGGACTTTAAGTGAGACCTATTTAACTTCACTGTTCAGTGGCAGAAAAGGATTCTGTTCATTGCAGAACTCAACCAGGAGCCCCCTGTGCCCTCCTCCTGTGGCAGTCCCTGTGGGGTCTGGGAACCAGCTGAACTTCCAGAGGTGCTGCCTTTGCTCAAAAGTTGTGCCTTTAATGTTCCAAAGACATCTCCAGGATTCCAGATTCCGTGTTTGCACACCTCAGATTGCACCCAAAAAGCTGCAGGTCCCGGCCAAGGTAAACTGGAGCCAGCTCAGAGCTGCAGCACCAGGAACTGCTGCTGCCAGGGGTGCAGGGCCCTCCCAGCATCCCAAAAATGTGGCCCAAATACTGTCCCATAAATCCTGACCTACAGGGTCCAGGGGTCCTTACAGCAATCCCTGTATTCTCCTCACCTTTAGGAACTGTTAAATGTACAGACTCTTTAATCATGGCCAGCTCCAGCTCCTGTGCCCAGGCAAAGCCCCAGGTTCCTGTAAAAACCCTTCCCCAGAAGAGAAAATAAAGGAGATTAAATGATTCATAGCATTTGTATGGGGAACAAAATTTATGGGTTTGTTTTTGCTTTTGCTTTTCATTTTAAGTCTTTTCAGACTCAATTTAAAAAACAAACCAAGCCCATTCTCTTCCCTTCCTCCTGGTGACAGGCTGCCCAAATGCCTGTCTGGGTCAAGGGGACACTGCTATATTTTGTTTTACCATATGGCATCAGCCAGCTCGGCAGATTTTTTAACCTTTTAATTCTCAGTAGCATTTCATCCTTTGCTAATCCCATCATTTCCCCCATGTTTGCTTTGTGAGCCTTCCAGAATTATTCCCCTCAAATCCAACCATCAGCAGCCTGTGTGTCAGGGCTGGTCCTGAGCAGGAAGAGGAAAAAAATTCCCCTGCTGAGCCACAGAAGATCGAGTGCCACATTCAAAGTCAGAACTAAGCCTCCAACCAAGATTTCCCAGGGGTAGAGAAGAAGACTAAGGCTCCCTGCAGCCAGGATGGGACTGCTGGAGCTGCTGGAGGTGGCAGTGTCAGGCTGTCACTGGGATCTGTCTCCTGCCAGGGCGGGGCTGTTTCCAGTTCCTGGATGTCCTGGCTGCACAACTCATCCCACAGAGCCACAGGAGCCAGGGGAAGGAAGGCAGAGCTGGGCACAAGAACTGCCAGAGGTGTCCTCTTGGTGCCCTCTTGGGACAGGGGAAAAAAACAGGGACTTTGTGTTGATTGAAAACTTTCTGCTCTTCCCCTGATGTATGTTCAGTGTGTTCTCCCCCAACATTACAAGAGAAAACTCTGGAGCTGAGTGAGGCCTCACTTTCAGTCTCAGAATATGTCTTTTTGTTTCATTTTGGGGCTCAGGGATATTTTCTCATGTTCATTCACCTGCTGCCCTTATGGATCAGAGGTTTGGTTTCTCATGGCGCCATCTGTACCAGGAATGCTCTGTTACAAGTTTTAATCTGGTTTTTCCTCCCTGGGCTCAGTCTCTGTCCCCAGCTCCCACAGCTCTGCCAGAGTAGCTCCTGGGTGGGCTGAGAGCACAGGGAAGGAGCTGGGCTGACACTGCAGCACTCGGTGCTGCCTGGTCAGCCCAGCTTCCAAAGGTTTCACAAAACCCAACCGGTGTGCCTTCCTCACACTGGATTTCCTGCAGTGCCCTTCCTCAGGGAGGGCAGATACCCATCCCTGACTCAGGGAGGGTTGCAGGGTTTGCCCTCCTGTGCTGAATCATCTGCTGCACGCAGGGAGAGAGCAGGTGGAAAATGGGGGGAGTCCCCTGGGGACCCTGGGTGTCACAGAGCGAGGGGTGGGTGAGACATTGTGCCATGAATGACAGCCAAAGTCATCCCAAAGCATTTCACAGCACCCCAGAGTGACTCAGGGTGGAAAGGGCCACAGCGGGGCCAAGCAGGGCCATGCTAAAGCCCATTGCACAGGACTGTGTCCAGCTGGTTCGTGGATAAGAATATTTGAGTATTTATGCTCCACAGAAGTACACCAGTGGGAGAACACGGGCACAGCTGGGTGCTTTGCCCAAGGATGAAGGCTGTTACCAGTCCTCTGCAGCAGCACCATCCCTGCCTGCATCCTAAAGGCACCACAAGGCTCTACAGCAGGGTCTCAGAGCACTGATGGTACAACCGTGTGTCCTCCTGTCACCCACGGGTCACAGTCCTGCTCCTGCCAGCACCTCCCAGGGCCCCCCCAGCCAGAGGCAGAGGCTGGAGGGGCAGGAGAGCAGAACCTCGGGTGTGCTGTGCCCCCTGTGCCATGCCAGGATGCTCCGGGAATCACTCCAGGCTCTGCAGGAGTTTTTTGCGGTTCCTGAAGTTTTCAGCCGGTGTGGCTTGGAGAAAAGCGCGTTTTGTTTGATAGGCAGCGACACCTCGTGGCATCGGCCACCCCGGTGCGGGTGGGGACAGCGACACCTCGTTCCCTCCCGGGACAGCCCCTCCGGGGCCGCAGAGCGGAGCGGCTCTGCCAGAGAGGCCGGCGGAGCGCAGAGTCCAGTGCGGGTGTTGCACAGGAGAGGATGGTGACGATGGTGATGTGACGGTGATGATGATGATGATGACGATGATGATAAGATTCCCCTCTTGTGAACGCTTATTAAAAATCCCAGTCACTCCGGGGAGGAGCTGCCCGAGGGCTTTGAGCCAGAGCCGAACGAGTGGCCCTGGAGCCGCTCCCGATTCTGTCCAGGCTGATCGGGAAGCACAAGAGCCGTGGCTTGGTTGTGACTCTACAGTTCAGGTGCTGAAGGGGGACAGACCCTCCAGACCCTTCACTTTGCTGTTTTCCTTAGAAAGGGTTACAATTCTTCTTTTCACAAGAAATTGAAAGTCCATGAAAATTAAATGAAATTGAACAGAGGTAGCAAAACAGCCGCAGAAACAGAAACCCGTGGTAAGAGGAAATGGAGATTTTTGGAGGAAATGGTGACTTTGACCCAGAAGCTGACACTCCCAGGTTCCAAGGGTTCAGAAGGTTCTCAAGGGCTGTCTGCTGGGCTGGGAGAGTTTTCCACCCGGGGAAGACCTGGGAAAACCCCTCTGTCCAAGCTGCTGTAACTCTGCTGTGAGGTGAATTCACTGATCCGTTCCTGCACTGATGGCTCAGGCCTGAGGTGGAAGGCAGGAGAGCTGAGGTGCCAAACAATCCCTGCTCCAGGGATTTCCCCCTTCTCCTGCGGTGGCACAGCCATTCCAAGCACACACCTGGGCACCCTGCACTTGGCAGTGTGGCAGAGATCCAGGTCCTTTCATGTGCCCCCACTGGGAGGGGCAGATCCCTGTCCTATCTCTGCACTTTACCCCCCCAGCTGTAAAGTGCAGTAATTCCCTAACTCCCAAAAACACTGTGCTAACATAAACTAAGAGAAACTCTTTGATCTCCTGTAAACACCAGGCTAGCAGAGTCTCCCATCCCACTGTTTTTATTGTTGCTAGGTTATTAATAGCTCTCTCTTGCCCTGAAACTTTATTTGAGTGCTATTAATATTTCACAGCCACGCAGGTAAGTACCAAAGGCCAGTTTTACTGAGGTGTCTCACATGATGAGGCAGCTCTGCCCCTGTGCTAGGGCTCACTGTGCTGCACTGGAGGGCGCAGTGCTGCAAGCTTTACCTCTGCTGTCCCCCAGAGCCTCTCACACCTGCTCCTCTGCCAGGCATACGTGCAGGGCTGCACCAGGAAGCGAGGCAGGGCGCATGTGTGCAGCTCCTGGGCTCCTCAATCCTCTGGAATTCACAAGGAAACACAGTGAGAATGGATCAAGGAAAAGCATTTATGACAAGGGGGAAGTTCTGCTCTGTCCTGTGTGGCTGGAGAGTGGCAGCCCTGATGGCTCTGTGTCTCCTGCAGCAGGCTCAAGGTATGTGCACACCTGAGTGTTACTTTTCATTATAAGGTTTTGTTGGTAGGAGGAGAGAGAAATTCTGATCAGTTTAAATGGGAAGGATTCACATAAAGTGGAATATTCTATGGTAAAGAAGTGACAGTTTAAAATCTGTCTGTGGGAGGTGTCTTGTTGAGGGCTAGTGATGGACATGGTGAGCTACTGGGAAAAAAAGGGGCAGGAAAATACAAAGGAAAAACCTGCAGCTCTGAATTCCTGGTAGGATCTGCCCTTGGAGAACTGGGATTGAATGAGACTGGGATTGAACTCTGCCTGTCTGCCCTGTCCAGGGAGTCAGGCAGAGTTTGTGGGGTGTAAATCAGTGAAATGCAGTGAGAGCAGGGGAAAGCCACTTGAAATTACAAACCAGATTGTTCATACAAACATGAGTCCTAGTTCTAAAAGCTGTAGAGATGAAGATGCTTTATGAGAGACAAGGAAAACATTGCATCACACCTGCTTCCAGAGGCAATTTCCAGCCTTTAATGAAAGGCTCAGCCTCAGATACTGACACCACCTCAGTGAGAACCAAGTGGTACTTCCTGTCCCCAAAGATACTTTTGAATCATTCACATAATTTTCCCTTTTGACCAGGTCATGTTCAACTTCTCCCTCCTCAAAATGTGACCCTGCTGTCCAAGGATTTTGCCATGATTTTGACCTGGGCTCCAGGGGAAGGCTCTCCCCCAGATGTGACCTACACTGTGAGGTATGAAAGGTAAGAGCTCCCAAACCATGTCTGATCAAAGGGGTGGCACAGGGACAACTACTGGGCATCTCTCCTGATTATAATGACTGTCCTAATCATCAGTGACCTCCCACCAAAACAAAACAGGATCCAATCTCTGAGCACCACTTGTTCCCCGCCCTCCCAAACCCTTCCTTCTCTTGCTCTATAAATCCCAGCAGAACGTGTTTAATATTTTGGTGTGGTTGTTCCTTCCAGCCAGGATCGCCTGGACAAATGGAGGAAAGTTCCTGATTGCAGGAACATCCCCAGGTCCTTCTGCAATCTGACTTGTGCCCTCTCCAACCTCTACGTTAAGGTCCGGGCTCGGGTGAAGGCGGTTTGGGGCCGGTCCCAGTCGCCCTGGGTGAAATCCCAGTTCAAGGATTACTACTCAGATGGTGAGTGCCTGCCAGGTGACAGCCTGGATGGAAGGACATTCCCACAAACACACAGACCACACCCCACAGGTACCCAGGAGCTTTATGGATGGCAGAGACTTGAGTGAGCAGGAGCAGTAACGGGCTGGGATCATTTGAGGATGAATTTGGTAGCAAGTGTCAGAATTTGTTCATCAGTGTCCCAGCTGAACAAAGTGGCTCCAAGCTCTCTGGGGTGTTTTAGATAAAGAGGTGTCCTTTGCCTCCCTCTTATCACAAGGTAAGAGGTGGAAGTGAGGACCAGCCATGGAAAGTGTCACTGCAGGAAGGTAAGAGCCAAGCCAGCCCCAGTCTCACAGCTGCTCCCTCCATTGCAGTGGAACTGGCTCCCCCCGTGCTGACCCTGAACGTCAGGGACAATTCCATCCATGTCAGTGCCTCCTTCCCTCTGCCCACCTGCGTGGAGAACCTCACCTGGAAGTATGACTTGAACCTCTGGGAAGCAGGATCTGAAGACAAGGTCAGTACAAGTGGCTTTTTCAGATGAAATGGAGGAACTGAAAGAGCTTCAAAGTTCTGGGCAGAGAGAGAGGGACTGGATCCAGGGCCTGGAGGAAATGAACCAGCCAAACCAGAGCTGAACCAAAGCCAGAGGCAAAAAGTAGAAGTGTGTGTATGCATCCTTATTTTTTTGGTAGTTCCCTATTTTTAATCAGGAAGGGGAGGCTACACTACAGTCAGCCTAAAGGTCTGAGGTTTAAAACAACCAATCCAGGTGCCAGTGGCAGCATTCCCTGGCAGAGCAGAGCCCAGCACAGCTGCAATTCCCACCTGGATCCATCAGCCCTGGGGAGATGCCCGACATGGGGCCACACAAGGGATCCGTGGGCTAAGGTGATACAGAAACACCACCCCAATAATGAAATAATCACCTGTGCAACCCTCTGCTTTGTTTCTCAACAGAAGAAATATGAGGGTTACTTCAGGAAGGACACAGTGATCATCAACACCACTGCCCTCAGAGGCAATTACTGCTTCAGTGCCAGGGCTCTCTATGAAAGCATCAACTTGAAGCACAGTGAATTCTCCCAGCCTGTGTGTGTGCTGTTAAACCACAAAGGTATGGCCCTTCTCAGGAAAGGATGTGGCAGACATCCAGTGGGATGAGGGCAAGGCAAAGATTTCCCCTAAAATCAGGTTTTCACCACAAAAAAAAAAAAGCTTTCTGTTAAAGGGACTGGTTGGATTTTCTGGTGAGTGGTTCCTGCTTTCTGTAGAAATAGTTTCGTTTATAAAAGCCTGAAATGTTTTCTGAAAACTCTGAATATTATATGTCAATGTAGAGCCCATAATTCCTATAAAAATACCACTCACAAGAGATTATTTCTGTCTTTTTCATCAGCACAATGGAAGTTCCCACTTCTGGTTGTGATCCCTCTGTTTGTCCTCCTCATCTTTGTGGCCAGTCCCTTCATCTGCTGCCTGGTGAAGCAGGAGGCCAAGCAAAGGAAGATGCCTCAGGTTTTGGTATGGCCCCAATTCTGAGGTCCCCTCCTGACCCAGAATCTTGCTGGTTTTCAGAGGGAAACTGGGGAGGAGTGGGGGGTTCTGCACTTCTCAGTTTTACCTTTCTAATTCCCATTTTTGAAGTAGCCTTTGTGACATCCAGACTTTTCTTTCAGAAGTGTCACAGGCTCACTGTTTTGTTCCTTCTCCCTGGTAGGATTTCTCTCAATTCAAAGCTGCTGGACCAACCTTCCACTTGGAGCTCGGAGAGAAGGAATTCTGCAGTGGTGATCTGAGCTGCTCAGAGGAGCCAGTGCCTCAAAGGAGGACAGACAGAGCTGTAGGAGGACACCACCTGCCATGGATGGCTTCTTTCCCATCATCATCATCACTGTCATCATCATGGTCAGAGGATGAGGAGGAGGAAGACAGCAGCACTTTGATCCCATGCTGTGAAATGCCTCGGTATGCAAAGAGACATCTCAGCTCTCAGGCATCCCCAGCAGCTCCGGGGGAAAGCAGCCTGGATTCAGGATCTGGAGATCTCTCGGTGGCCAGTGCATCTGTGCTTGACCTCAGAGCCCTGGGTTTCACTCTCTTTGCAGAGAGGAAGGGTGAGGTGGACACCTCGGGCTCCCAGGCAAACGAGGAGCCCTCCCTTTACCTCTGCTCCTCTTTGGAAAGGATTTCCCTCCCTGCTGTGCCATTCCCAGTGGCCCCAGAGCAGGGACAGGGTGATGGACACAGGGATGAGAGGCTGGGAATGAACCCCCTTCACCCCCTGCTGGGGGGGATTGGTGCTGAACCCCACCAGCACAGGAAGGCTCCTCATTCCTCCAGGGGTTACCAGAAATCCATCCTTGATCTGCAGCACCAGATGGACTCGAGATCCCAGGCCAGAGAGGATCCCAGCAGGCAGCTGCTCATCCCCCTGTGGACACTGCAGGTGGCAGAGGATGAAGGCATTGCCAGTGACTGTGGCAGTGACAGCTTCACAGAAGGGACCCCTCCCGAGCCCACAGTGCTCAGTGATGCTTTTGGGACTTCAAATACAGAAGGAAAATGTGATCCAAAGTTGCAATTCCTGGGCTATGAGCACTCACATTACTTGGGAAGGATCTAAAGTGCCCAGCAGGTCTGGGCAGTGCCTGGAAATCCTGGGGAGCTCCAGATATCCAAGCAAGGATCCTTGCACAAGGACAAAAACCTGATGTCTGGCCCATCGAGGCAATGGTTTAGGGACACAAAAGTGCATTTTTTTGCTAAGTCACCTCTGTGCTGTCACTGTCCCTCTGATAGGGTGCTCAGCCAGGGGTGGGGAGGCAGGGACATCTCTGAGGGACCACCCAGCAAACAGGCACTGCCTGGGGCTCACCTCAGACTTCAGAACAAGGGCCTGAAAATGCAGTGTTGTGCCTGCACTTGGATTTGGAGCAGATTTTGAACTGCTTTGTGTCACTTTTGCTTCTTCCCTGTAAGCCCAGAGCTTGACTGGAAGTTCCTTACAGAGATATTCAGCAAGATCTGGTTTTTGTGGGATGAAACGTTCTCCACCTCATCCTGCAGAAATCACCTTCTGTGTTCCAGCAGAGGGAACCGAAGCTGAAGTGTGCAGCATGTTTGTTTATTTATTTTTATTTTATATTTATTGAAGCTGAAATTCCTCCTGCTGTGCAGAATGTCTGAGAGCAATAATATTTTGATATAAATCTCCATGTGTACGTGGTTTTGTTTCCCAGAGTTACAGAGGGGGACTGCAGCTCATCCTGAAAAAAAATTACCTTTAAAACAGGACCCCATCCTGGGCTGGAGTGGAATTCTGAGACTTCCCAGCCAGGTCTCTTTGGTCACTACTGAACAAAGAATCACAGAATGGTTTGGTGGGAAGGAATCCTGAAGTTTGTCCCACTGCACCCCTGCCATGGCAGGGACACCTCCCACTGTCCCAGGTGGCTCCAAGCCCTGTCCAGGCTGGCCTTGGGCACTGCCAGGGATCCAGGGGCAGCCCCAGCTGCTCTGGGCACCCTGTGCCAGGGCCTGCCCACCCTGCCAGGGAAGGATTTCAGTCCAGTATCTAATCTAGATCTCCCCTCTGGCAGTTTACAGCCATCACCTTTGTCCTATCACTTCACGCCCTTGTAAAGGTGTTTATACTCCAGTTCAAAAGGAGCCTTTGTGTCAAGGGCTCCCAGGAAAGCAAAGCAGTAAAAGAAAGAGGGAAACACTCCCCAGCCATTCTCTGCACTCAGGGAGAGGGCTCAGAGGAGGGGAGGGTGTTGCTGGAGGGTATGAAAGCTGAAATCTTTTGAGAAGCAGGAAAAATGAAGTAAGGGGAGGTAGGAGGGAGTGGGAACTGCTTTGCAGGGAGATGTACTCATTGAGGTCCTGAACTGAAGTCCAAAAGAGAAGTGGGGGAAAGGATTCAGCAGCTGGAGTATTCCTTTGTCCTCTGCTAAGTGTCCTTAGGTACATCCTGCATTGTTATCCCTCCAGTTCATTTGGAAAGACACAGATGATCCAAACATAATCACCACCCAATTTCTTGTGCAATTCAGGGAAACCTCCCAGGCTTTCATTTACAGGAAGCTCCGAAGTTGAGTAACCTCTACAAAATGCTTTTGACATGTCCCAGCTCTGCAAACACAGCCTGAGATCGGTTCTTGTCTTGTCCGGGGGGCTGAGGGACAGGCTGCAGGCCAGGTGAGCTGCACAGGGGGTGGCAGCATCCAGCTTTTCATTTCCTTTCAGCAGGGCTTGAGAGTTGTTTTCCTCTGCAGAAGGGTCAGTCATGGCCAGAGCACAGCGCTCCTCTCCCAGAGCAGCTGCTCCAGGTGTTATCACAGCATCAGGGAATCATTTCCTTAGGAAAACACCTTGGGGATCATCGAGTCCAACTGGGAACCCACCCTGTCCCCAGGACCACATCCACACATGGAGGGTTCATGCCCAGCACTCACCAGGTTTGCTGCAGTTCCCACACACTGTGATGAAATCAAAAGTTTGAGAGAGTTTGGAAGATAAAACCCTAATTTTAAACTTGAAAGTTGAGTTTTGGACATCTTCAGGTCCCCAAAGGTTCAGAGAGGTGTTTCTGGGCTATTCTAAAGGAGACACCTTGCTAGAAATAAGGGCAGAGGTAAAGTTTGAAGCTCTGTTCTCAGAACTGAAGGCTCAGGTGCACACCAGGGTGCCCCAGCTCTGCCCCATCACCCAGCAGGAGCGTGAGGCAGTGATGTGAGGGAAGGGAAAATAGAAATACTTTTATCAGGCTGTTCAGGAAACACCCTAACAAACAGTTCTACTTAATTACACTGGTGGATAGGTGTGTCTGGTTTAACAAACCTGAGGCCTCTGCCTTTGTCCAGGTGAGCTGAGAAAGATAAAATGCCAGTGATGCACCACGGCAGGGCTGGAAGCACAGAGCCCTTCCACAGCCAAGCAGGACAGGGAACAGAAACAGCATCAGAATCAGGAAATCCATGGATGAGGAGGGAAGCAGAAGGGTTTGTGAATTCTATCACATGTTTGGCTGCAAGGATAGAGCAGTGAAATCAACATTCAGAAGCACACAGGGTTTGCATTTTGAAAACATAACAACACCCTAAAAGCTGCACACTGTGGAAAAGGGACTGTATCCCTTTCTTCCTGTCCATACAAACTCCCAGTTCTTATCACATGGATTCAGTAACAGAACTTTACACTGTAAACAGCCACAAAAATAAACATTGTAGGTGCACAATAGTCCCTGCAAAAAGCTGTGGGACAGCAGGTGCTCCTCCTGTGGAAAAGCCACCACTCTTCTACCTCTTGCCCACATCAGGTGAAAAAACCCCAGTGCTTTGGCTGACTTTCATTGTAACAAGGTATTCAGAAGTATTTTTGGAGGAAATAGGTATTGAACCAACCAGGTGCACAGCTCCAAGTTTTAATGTCTGGAGTTGTAACAAGCTCAAGTTACTCGACCAGAAAAGCAAAACCTCAAACCCCAGGAAGCTCAGGGAGGGCTTTCAGGCAGGAAGCTTTCAGCAAAAAGTTATTTGGCTCTTTTTCAGGAGCTGGGGATTTTCTCAGCCTCTGGCTCGTGCACCTTTGTACAGTCAGGTGAGTACTGGAGGGAGAGGTGCTCCTGCTGTGGCTCTGCAGTGTCACACATGCGCAGGGCTCCGGGCAGCTCAGAGCCCAGGGAAGGCAGGACAGGAGCTCTGCCTTGCTCTGTTACTGAGCAACAAACCTGGCCTGGCAAGAAAGGATTCAGCCAAAAGGTGATTCACCTGCACACAGGAGCAGCTGCCTGCTCCCACAGCCCAGCCTGCAGAGTCATTCATGAAGGGATTTCTGATCGTCCTGGCTGGAGTTTCAGTGCTGGGTAAGTCCTGAGCTCTGCTCTGCTGTCGCTGATTGTGGGATTCTGTTTGATCC
The DNA here is from genome assembly GCF_022539315.1 of Serinus canaria. NCBI lineage: Eukaryota > Metazoa > Chordata > Aves > Passeriformes > Fringillidae > Serinus > Serinus canaria. The sequence continues at coordinate 5,314,028 of NC_066336.1, read as the reverse complement.
TGGAGCCTGCACTTCACCCCTGTTTCCTGAATTATCACCTAGAGAATGAGCTGGTGTCTGAGTTCTTTCCTGAGTTCTCTTCTCTCCCCTTGTAGTAACTCCCGTGTGTGGCTGGTAGGCTCGGCACTTAAGGGATTAGTAGGGAAAGATTCCTTCATGTCAAAGGGTTTGTCTCTGTGCTAGGACCCAAATCCTACAGCAGTGAAGGACATTCATTGGTATCAGGGGGCTTTGGGTCAGTCTCCCTACCAGCAAAGGCACAAATGAATAGAAGAACAGTCCTGATTTTAAAGGAGGTACAAACAAATAATGGAATCTTAAAATGAGAGAGTCATTGTAGAGTGGTTGGGTTGGAAGGGACTTAAAGCTCATCTCATCCCACCCCTGCCATGGCAGGGACACCTTCCACTGTCCCAGGCTGCTCCAAGCCTGTCCAGCCTGGCCTTGGACACTTCCAGAGATGGGGCAGCCACAGCTTCTCTGGGCACCCCATGCTAGGACCTCCTCACCCTCCCAGGGAACAATTTCTCCCTGATATCTAATCTAGATCTACCCTCTAAAAGCCATTTAATCCTACTCCAGATGTGACAAGCTCACTGCTGGGTGAATGAAGGATAAACCTGCTCTTTCCAGAGCCCAGCTTTTCAGCATCCAGCCGTGTCATTCATCTGCTGTGTCTGGCCTCTCACCCTGTGAAACTCCTCAGCCCAAGGGACTGTCACACTGGGAAATATCCTGGTTTTCCCCTACCCACACTTGACTGTGCTTGTGTTATGCTGCTTTGCATAACAGTCTTCTAGCATGGATAAATGTGGGAAGACAGATTTCCCACTCCTGATAAGATTGAGGTATTTGTGACTCAGTTTTCAGGGTGCTCAGACAGGGAATCCCACTCCTTCAGAGCCACACTGCTGCTCCTGCTGAGCCTGGGATGAGCAGAGGCAAATGTGGAGCTGCAGATGAAATCAGGACACATCTGGAGCAGCCAGCAGCCCATTTCTGCACCATTTCCCTGCCCAAATGCCCCACACAGGACTGAGAGGGGATCTGTGCCCTTCTGCCTAACCCTCCTCCATTCAGCCAGCAGATTGAAGTGCTCAGTTCTGGTCCATGGGGGAAAGCCTGGAGCAAGGATCCAGCTGGGATTTAGTCTCTGCTCAATGTGATCTTGTCCAAGGCAGCCCCATCCCCGTGCTCAGTTTGCCCATCTGTGCTATTCTCATTTGCTCACTTTTTCACCAGGGGTCTCATTGTTCACTGCAGGCTGAAGCACCCTCACATGCCCAGGTGTTTATCAGTGCCACAAACCCAGAGCTGAATAATGTCCAAATGATTTACCTTTGAGGGTCTGCCTATAATCTCAATTCAGAGTTTATAAATCCTTTCGTTAGAAATTCTTGTGCATCAGCCTTGGGTCCGTGTTTTCTCATGGTAAGAGAGAAATCAAAATCCTCGAGGGCTTTTCTGCAGCAGCTCAGAGCCAGTTTGCTGCATGAGGGCCATGGTGGGGTCCTGCTGCCCAGGGACATGTTTGCAGGGACAGGTGACATTCCTGACCCCAAAGGAAGAGCAGCAGGGCTCAGAAAGGAGGGAGCTGGGCTGAGCTGTTTGCTGTCACCCTGACACACCCAGGCCAGAGTCCAGACACTGGGTGTCACTCTGTACAGGCACTTTCCATCCAATAAAACATGGAGCACGAGAGGAGAATGGAGCCACATCCTCAGGAGGTGACACTGAGCTCTGCATGCCACTTCCTTGAGCAGGGGCAGAAAGCAGAGACATTCACAGACCTGATTCTGAGCTTGAAAACAGGTTACTGGTCTTATTTTACCACCCATGTAAAGGCTCTTAAAGAAACCCAACTAGAAATTCAAGGATTCTCTTTCTGATTTGAGTTTTTGAGGCTTTTTTGTATAAATTCCTGATTTCTTTAGATGAGTCAGTTGTCTGCAAGAGTGTGATGTGAACACAGTTTGAAGCCTTGTTCTGCTCAAGCTCCTTCTTTTCAGCCAAGCTTTAGCAAAATACCACAGGATCCATTTTCACCTGAGGGCTGAGATGTCAGAAGATGCTTTTTAATACCAGTTTCTCTGTTCCTTCAGGTGTTGTGACTACAGAGAGATCATCATGTCTGAAACGTGCAGCATTTTCTTCCACAAACTTTGAGAACATTCTGACGTGGGAAACAGAGGCAGATATTCCCCCTGGCACTGTGTTTGATGTCCAGTACAAACAGTATGCGAAGTTTGCTTCTTTTGGGCTGTTCTTAGGGGTCTCAGAAAGAGAAGGGCCAAGAGAGAAAAGTTGATTCTGCTGTTTCTCCTACCTGTATTATGGTTCATGTAATGGTTCATGTAATCCTATGAATATTTTAGGATTATTCAAAGTGGGAGATGATGCTCATTTAAGCAATTATTTTACATCTTGGGTTGCTTTGCTGAGCTACTCATGCCTTCAGCAACTTCCTTTTCTCTAGTCCATTTTCCTCGAGTCCGGTCCAACCAAACGACCCCAAATCCTTGTTTTGTCCTCAGGTATGGAGATAAAACCTGGCTCACCAAGCACGAGTGCCAGAGCATCACCCAGCTCTTCTGCAACCTCAGCAGGGAGACAGAGAACTTCACGGAGCATTTCTACGGGCGGGTGCGGGCGCGGGGCTGCTCCTCCAGCTGGGTGCGCTCCGAGCGCTTCGAGCCCCGCAAGGAGAGTAGGTACCAGAGCAGCCCCAGAGCAGCCCAGCTCCTGCTCCTGCAGGGCAGCATTTCCCCACAGTTCAGCCTTGCAAGGCTCTGTGTTGCTGGGGGGGAGTGAAGCCTCGGAGGTTTGGTGTTTTGGGCAAGGAGGTGAATAAGAAATGGGCAGGGTCTCAGCTGAGAGCTGAGCTGAAGTGGGGTCAGAGAAAGGAAAAGCCTGGTGTGATGGGAGGGAGAGCTGCTGGTGAGAGGAATAGAGAAATGAGCAAGGAACATGATGGGCAACCTGAGGACAGGGAATTCCAGCAGCTGTGAACTGGGAACGTTGGGATAAGTATCCATTCCAGTGGATATCTGGTGTCCCAACCCCACAGCCCTACTGCAGACACAATGCACAACCCCCACCTTTGGGGGCCTTTTATTGGCTCTGTGGTTAAAACTTCCCACTGAAAAATCACCAAGAATAATTCAAGGTGGCATCAGCAGCCAATGGTTGTGAAGAGCCTCCAGACCTTGGCACCAAATAAGCTGTGAGAACTTGGATTAAAGCCCTTTGCAGTGCTGGGTGTAGTGTCTGCCTGTCACAGAGATCAGTGCAGGCACAAAAGCTCTGTAAATCTGGTGTAGGATGGGAACTGGGATGTGGGCAGCTGTTACCTGTGCTGGGATTTCAGCCCTCACGCACACATGAAAGAGGACATCCTGCACAGGGACAGGGAACATGGAGCTGGAAAAGCCTGGGATGAGAATTCCTGGGGACAAACACTGGGAAGGTACAGAACCCCACACCACCTCTGTCTGCAGTGGCCTGACTCCTGCCACGCTCATACAGCTCAGACACCTATTTTACAAACAGAAGTGACATTTCAGTGAGTCTGGGGTGTGTTTACCATCAGGTGATGCTGACTCAGCTGACAGAGCCTGTTGTGCCTTTCCCAGCCATCATAGGGGCCCCCCAGGTGGAACACGTTCCCCACGTCCGCTCCATCAAGTTCCTGATCCGGCCCCCCCTGACACCCCTGCGGGGGGAGGATGAGCAGCAGCTCACTGTGGAGGACATTTACAGCAAATTTGGGGCTGTGGATTATCACCTGACAATATTCAACCAGAGGACACAGCAGCAGGTAAAGCACAACCTCGGGCACTGGGATGCTGTCAATCCCATTTCACATGAGCTGGAGTTTACACAGGATGGGGGAGATTTCTGATGAACAAGGGAAAGTCTTGGAGTCTTCAACTCTCAGGACAACAGGAACTTTAAGCTTTCTTTTTAAATTCTGGGAAAAAAGGACTTTCTAAGAGTAGTGTATAAGTAGCAAAAAATAAAGCCACTGGTGACTAAAAATTACTTAAGTAGATCAAGTCTTAAGAAACTGAAATGCAGAATTAAATACAGAAATAATGGAAAACAAAATCATATTAATATGATTCAGAAAAAAAATCAGAGTTCCATATATACAGAATAATTTGAACCCTGTAAGACCTCATTAGTAAATAATATTTTATGCTGAATTTTGCAATCTGAATTGAAGAAATTTTCATCTTGCCCAAATACAGATTTTACCTTTCTTTTCAACAGTGGACAAAGAATGAGCACAACAAAGAATTTGAAGTTTCCAACTTGGACCCAGACACTGAATACAACGGGACAGTTTATATCTGTATGCTCCAGAGAAGGAGCAAACCTCAGGTGTTTTGGGTCAAAACACTGGCAGGTGAGGCTGTTCACTGCTGAAGGTTGGAAAGTCCAGCTGGGTATTGGATACACAAAATGCATTGATTTTAGCAGGGAATGTTTTAATAATTTAAAAATTCATTCCTATGAGATGAACCTGTGACATCACCTAGCTAATTGTGACATTTTTCTAATCCAGCTCTTTTTCCACTTGTTCTTTCCCCAGACAAGACATGGATTCTCTACTGTCTGGTGGCCCTGGCCTTCTGTGCTGGGCTGGTTTTTGCTGCCACTGCTTATGTGACCTACAAATACATCAAACAGCGCAGTGCCCAGCCCAGGGCCCTGGTGAGTGCCCTCAGTCACTGCAGCTCAGCTTGCAAATCACAGAATCCCCCCTGCCTGGGGCTGGAAAGGTCATTTAGTCCATGCCCTGTGTGGGGTTCACACCTGCCACTGTCCCAGGCTGTCCAGCCTGGCTGGGGATGCCACAGCTGCTCTGTGCCAGGGCCCCAGCACTCTGAGTAAAGCATTTCTCCCCAGTATCCAACCTAAACCCACCCTCCTTCATTTAAAGGGTTAAGGAGCTTGGTCTAGGCAATCACTGCAGATTACTGATATTTTAAAGTGCTCAGAACCTGCCCCAAACTGAGCCCCTTGGGTTAGGCAGCTAAACCTGAGGCATCCTAAATCTCCAGTTCCCCTTGAAACCCTGGGATTCTCACCTATCCCTCATCTCCCACAGCAAGAATTGGGTTTCATGCTAATGAGCTCAAGGATTTTTATGCTATTTCCATGCTGCAGGGCTTAGGCCAAATCTTGCAAAAGTGAAAGCAAGAGATTGTCTTCCTGCAAGACTGCTCAGTTAATACACACTGAGAAATGTCTGTATTCCTGTCAGTGGTCATTCTCCAGGAGGAAAAAAAAAGCAGAGCTCTTTTGTCAGCAGAGCAGATCCCTGGTGGTTGTTACTGGCTTTTACTGACACTTCTCCAAAGAAAATGCTAGAGTAACTAAAGCAAACCTTCAAGGTCACAGCTTCCTGGTAATAGTTTGTGCTCTTTTATCTTCTCCACCAGGACTTCAGAGGGATTCCATCGTTCCAGCCTCTCACACTGACAGTGGAGCACATCATAAAGCCCCTCAGCTTATCCCTACCTTCCCCTTTCATCCCTGAAGTGCAGCTGGCCCAGATGAGCCAACATTTGGACTGGTCCCTGGAGCCAGCACGGCCTTCCTGTCCCTACCAGCAGCAGGTGGATGTTCCAGCATTGCAGCTGCCCCCTCAGCCCTGCCAGGTGGAAATGCCAGCTCCCATCACTGCTTACACTCCTCAGGGAGCTGAGCAGAGCATTGCTGCTGCCCCAGGCAGCTCCAGCCTGGCCCTGACCTATGGGCTGTGCATGGAGGGCACCGACAGGAGCTCACAGCCCAAGCAAAGGCTGAAGGAATCTTCTCTAGATCGTTCTGAGGATGGAGAGCTCCGAACCCATGGGCTGGGAAAGAGCTGCAGCCACTGGGATTACAAAGAGCAGCAGCCAAAGGTGGCCCTGTGGAAGAGCAGGGACAGACTGGAGTCGGTTGTGATCCAGGGGAGCCCTGGGCAGACTCAGCTGCTGCTGCAGAGTGAGGGGCTGGAGGATCCAGAGCGGGTGTCCCAGCTGTCCCTGTCCTTGCTGGAACAGGGAGGATGCTACAGACAGCAGGCAGCCCTGCCCCTGCTGCTGCCTGCAGGGAAAGCTGCCCCAGACTATGTTGCAGAGGAGGAACTGCTGGCACCTCTGCTGCTCTCGGTGCGGACTGGGAGTGACCTCCCTGGAGAGAGCCACGGGGAGCAGTGGGTGCTGCCAGAGCTGTTCCCACCCCCTGCAGGCACCGTGCAGCTCCCAGAGACTGCAGCCATGCAAGTGTTCCCAGCAGCAAAGGGGCTGGGCTGCACAGAGCTCAGTGTGACCCCAGCCAGCAGCCCAGGCCGGGACAGGGGCACTCCTCTCACCATGCTCTTCAAAGATTTGGACCTGAAAGTGCAGTGGGATGAAGAGAGCACAGAATTTTACTAGGATGACTTAGTGGTATTTAAATCCAGATGGTGTTTTCTTGTATGAACCAGAAGCAATGCAAAACCACAGCTGATCCTGGCTGTATTAGAGCTCAGGGCTGTCACAGTGTTCCACTGGGGAGTTTGGTGCCTTTACTGACAGAACTGCTCCTTGTTACACTGCCATACTGAGCCTTTGCCCTTAAACAACAGCTCTTTATTTCTAGCATATTCTCAAATTTATTATGAACTGGATTGCTTTAAAAGATCACTGAAGATTCAGTGTCCAATCCCAGATTCAGTTTACTGAAAATTTAGCAAAATTCACAAACTGGATGTGCTCTTTACCAACACCTAAGATAGAGGGCTAAGATGCAACTCCCTTTGAAGAAATTCAGGTATGCAAACCTAGAAGTATTTAATGTACCACGGTACAGTAAAAGAAGTAAATAGTTACTGGTGTTCTACCCTTGGATAAAGGACTTGGAAAAGGATATTCCACTTTCCTGAAATGGACTTTGCCTTCAAAGGAGCAATTGAAACTGGGTAACAGCTCCTGATGCAGCAGTTCTGTGAAATGTGTCCCTGTCCCCTGTGGTTTTTAATACTTGTACAAAGATAAAGTCTTTTTTAATACCTGTACAAAGATAAAGCCTTTTTCATCTCAGCAACAGATTAATGCAGCCTTGGCCTAGTTCTGAGCTTTCTCAGCTGCTGCTCCTTTCTTCCTCTACAGTAGTCACACATTCTCTTCCTCCCCTGAGATCCCCAGGGATGAAGCACCTGGGATCACATTCCAGGCAGGCAGGGATGTGAGGATTGCAGCACTCTCAGTTCAACCCTCAATCTCAGTTTATCCCAATCCCAATCCATGGATCAGTAATCCACACAGGAGCCCAGGGAGGTCTGGAGCTCTCCCTCCCACCCCTCCCTGCCCACGAGGAACCTGCTCCATGTTCCTGGCACATCCTCCAGAGCTGCCATGACCACTTTTTGGGAGTCAAAATCCTTGGAGCACTTGAACCTCCACCAAAAGGAAGCTAAATTCTAATTCAGGGGCCAGAGGAGGCGATAATTTTTCATTCACAGGAAAGCACAGTTCAGCCTGTTCATTTCCACTGCTGCAATGAAAAAAATGTGTCTGAGGACATTGGTTTTAGAGAAGTGAAAGCATTTACAGGAATAAGCAAGGTTTGACTGGTATGGGGAAGTATTTACTCAGAGACCAATCTGACCAGAGATAAATTCAGCTGTTCCCACTTCAAGTGCACTTGAGGCTTTTCCCAGCCCAGGAAAGCTGAAGCTAGAGGTTAAAGTCCACTTTCTTTGGGGTGATTTTGCAAATAAGCCATAGGCTCATGAAGTGAAGATTTTTGATAATTCAACCCAGGATTTAAGGAATAGTCTAAGAAACTTTACAGGCCAAGGTGCAGCTCTGAGCTCCAGCCCCAACAACTGCTGAAGGACCACAGCCCTGTGAGGCCAAAAGGTCAAAATTCCAAGTGTGCTGAAGAAGTGTGAGTGTATCAAAGGCTGAAATACGTGCATGGCTTGGGCAGTGACCAGCAGGACATTCCCAGAGAGCTCCCTCCATTCCATTCACTACCAAAGGGTCTGTGGAATGTCCTCTGATCTGGTTCCTGTACTCTGTGCCCCAAAAAACAACACAGAGAAATGCTGCAGCTCCTGGAGTTGTTCCCAAGGACTGGGAAACCCCAGGGGTAACATTTTTTGGCATTTAAAGCCAGTGATGCCAATTACCTTATTCAGAGTTGCCTGTGAGCTGCATATCTTGTGTCAACACTATTCCCAGTGATGCTACCCAGGGAATAATCAACATTTTGGGTTGTGTTGTGAAACACAACCCCCAGCACAGGATGAGTATGGGCAGAGTTGTGTGGAAGGGATGGGGGCCTTGGGAGAGCATTGGAATCTGCTACTAAAACGATGTTATTTTCTATTTTAAAAGCCTTTCCAAATCCCTCTGCAGAAGCCCTCCCACAGGGTCTGATCATGCCCAGACTGTAATAAATGTGTCATCCTGCTGGAGAACAGGTGGGAACTGAGGAGAGTCTGGGAATGGATTTTTAGAATGCACATAGGTGCCTAAAGATGCAAAGTGTCCCTGAGCTGGGACATCCACCCCTCCTTCAGGCCCTCAAATACCTTCAGGGCTGCATTACCCCTGCCTGAACAAAAGGCAGGAATGATTCCAGCCCCAGCCCATCCTCTCTGTTCCACCCTCCCAGCAGCTCCAATGCCCAGACATCACAGGCAGGAGAGCCCTGTCCTGCTGCAATATCCTCAACTTCCTGCTTTCGTCATGGCTTAGTCAATATTGATCTTTGAGGCCTGGATCTTCTGAGCAGAAGGAAATTGATTCTTGTCTCATGAGTCACCTCCTAAATTTAACACACAGATCATCCCTTCTCAAGCTATTTCTCTTTGGAAAAACTTGGAAAGAAATGTTGATGCTGTTGAATTTTATTGGAGCAAGGAACACGTCATCCCTGCTGATCTCACTGCCTTCCTCTGCCCAGAACCAAACAGATCCATTTGTGTCAAACAGCTGCTCCAGGACCTCCTTTTCTCCATCTCCTCCTGTGTAGGAACATTTCCAGATAAACAGCAGGATTTCAACATTGCTCCAAAGGTCTCCCCATGCAAGCCATGTGTGCCCAGCAATGCTCCCCAGCCATGCTCTGATAGCAGCTCTGATAGCTCCCCTTGCCTCGGGGAGCGTGTGTCCCCAGCAGATGTCACACCGGTGACAGGTGAGTGCTGCAGCTCAGTTGTCACAAGAACGGCAGAGCAGCAGGTGGCAGCTGTAACCCTAGAGCAAAGCATTGCTCTTTGTCTTCCCAGCTAAATCTGGGAGCTGGCACTGCTCACTCCCCTCCCCAGCAGCAGTCCCGAGGGAAGCTCGGCAGGGATCCTTGCCCAGGGATCAGCACTCTGCAAGCCAAGGATCCCATTCCCCCTCCCTGTTTGTTCCTTTATTTTGGCACTGGAGGGTGTTTGAACACCATGAAAAATCACTGGTGAGTTTTTAACAAGTTCTGGGAAGAAAATCTTACACGAGGGAAAGGAAAGCTCTGGATTCTGGAGACAGAATGAAGGAGAGCTCCCAGACTCTCAGAATATCCTGAACTGGAAGGGAGCACAGTGATCATTAAATTCAACCCCTGGCCCTGCACAGACACCCCAACAACCCCACCTTGTGCTTGGAGCATTATCCAAACACTCCTGGAGCTCTGGCTGTGCCCATTTCCTGGGAAGCCTGGGCAGTGCCCAGCACCCTCTGGGGAAGAACCTTTCCCTAAATCCAACCTAAACCCCCTGAGCCAGCTCCAGGCATTCCCTCAGTCCTGTCCCTGCTCACACTGACCAAAGATCAGTGCCTGGCCCTCTAAATAAAATAAATTTTGTAACAGAGGGTTGATGTGACCAAATGAATGAAACTATTAATTTTAAGCAGAATAGATGATAATTACACATTACTTCTCATAATACAAAATTCAGGGAAGCACTCGAGTGGCCATGGGTTCAAAACCTCTGAAATGGGAGTGCTCCTTCCCTTTGACAGCTCAGCTCACCCCAAAGTGCTTCAGACATGCCAGCCCAGTCCCTCCTGTTTAATGCTCTCCTAGGAATGTCACAAACACAGCCACCAAATGAACTTCACACCTGAAGTCTGGTGCTGATCCTGCTGGCTTTCATCTTTGGATGGTGAAGCAAACGAGGTTCCTAGAAATGGCTCCTAGGTTCTGTGCCAGATTTGATGGTGAATTCATTCCCACAGGACACCACAAGAAATATCACCTGCTCCTCACATTGCTGGGAAGGGTTTTGCCCGAATGCTGGAACTGCAGGACCACCTCAAATAAATGGAAAATCAGCGATCTCTGTTCTCTGCCCCTGCCCCAAACTCTCAGACACCACCATGGGCTGCTGGGTACACAAAGCTCCCCTGCTCTGAGGCACCAAGCCTTTGTTTGCTGGAAAAATGAAATAAAGCAGTCACAGCCCACCAACACCTGAGAGCTGCTGGAGCTCCTGGTGCAATCACACACTGCCAGGATTTGCCTGGAGCTGGCAGTCACTAAAGAGATGTCAGGCAGGCAGCAATAGCAAGGTTACCCCAAGGGCCATTCCTGGACAGGGTTAAAATATTCAGAATTCAGTTCAGATGCTTTGTGAGCTTCTATGCTAAAAGAGCAGAGCATACTGCAGTGCTCTGGATTCTGTAGGCACCTGTCCCTCCTCAGATCATTTGGCCAAGGCACTGATTTGGCAGAGTGGGGGGTGCTGGGTGGGCACTGCAGGGAGCAGTGAGTGTCCCCAGCTGGGCCATCCCCATTGTCCAGGGAGGGCTGGCAGGGCTATATTTGACTGCAGGATGGGCACTCCAACATGGGGAACATTCTTCTGGGGAGAGTCATCCTCGAGTCATCCTCAGGGGAAGGAAACCTCCTTTGTCCCTTGCCTTGCCTGGGGATAGGGGCTCTCCTTGCAGCCTTCACCGGGTGAGTTTGGTTTATCTGCAAATAAACTGCTCTTTATGCTGCATTTTGTAGGATCTTCAGAGCAGCATCAGTTGTTTTGTGTGACAGCTTTGTTTGATTTGCACTGCAGAAGGAGATTATGCTTTGTGATTGTATCTGCTTTAATGATTGTTTTTCCAGTGTTGTTATGATGAAAATCCTGGTTTGCTTCATGTTTTCTCACCAGAATCTGCTCTGTTTTAATGGCATGTTTAGAAAATAATCTGCATTTGAATACAAAAGGGTAGGTTTTAGTAAACCCATTATTTAGTAAAAATGAATCTGTATCAGTAATTATTCATGAACATGGACACAAGGCTCTGATGCCCAGGATGACAGGACTCATTCTGCAGCTGAAACACTTCTCAAGACAGCAGAAATGATGAGATTACAATTAGTTTTTTTCTCTTAAAAGCCTGCTTCATTTTCTTCTTCTTTTACTTGTCAGCATTTGTTGTTTCTTCCAAAGTTAGTGCCCACGAAGCAAACATTATCAAGTTAATTCTGTATTTTCATTTGCATGTTGGGATATTTTGCATTCACCACAACAACCCTGCTTTTCCATGGACTGTTTATAAGAAATTTATTTACATCAACAGAAAACTGTACAAGTAAAAAAACTGCAGGAGAAAATTATATTGGGAAAAGCTGAGGGTCTGTATTTTTATCAGGTTCAGATTCGAAAGCAGCAAAGCTCAAATCCAGGTGGAAGATTTGCCAAGGGAAAATTTCAGTCATGGAACATGAGCTAGGGAAAGATTTACAACTATGCTTGAACAAATTCTATTCAGCAACAATTACATTTGCAAAGCTGCTTTTCCAAAGTAACCCGAGCTTTTGGACCCTGTGAACGTGCCAGGGCCAGGATCCTGCTGGGTGGTTGGGATTTAACTGCAGGGACAGGGAGATGAGGAGGGATCCATGTTCAAAATTGCCTTTAATGCCCACCCATTAATGAGGGCTAAAAGCAGCGAGCTGTGGGTTCCCAGAGCAGAGACTGGGACCAGCCAGGATGGGAGCCAGGAGTGCCAGTGTTTGCTCCTGTGCTCCACCTGTGCACTGGGATTTCTCTGGGAAGCTTTCCTGATCACTCCTTGGGCAGATCCTGCTGTTCCTGAGGCACTCCTTGTAGGCTGACATTTGTTTTCTCCATGATTTTTCAACCTTTCCCTAAGAGCTCAGGAGAAACTTGGGATGCAAAGGACTGGAGTAAGCATTCTTCTCTTGGAGTGCTGAGCTGGGACTGCTCTGTGTGCAGCCTGGGCATGAGGAATGACACATTTGGACACGGGGGCATGAGGGAGAGCTCTGCTTCAGCACCTGGAACTGCTGGAGCACCCTGGTTTGGTGGGAGCTGTCCCTGCCCATCAGATGGGCTTTAACTTCAACCCAAACCATTCCAGGATTCCTGATGAGATCCTGGAGAAACAAATCTGCCCACAAGGGGCTGTCTGTTCCCTGTTCTGGGACAGCTCCAGCTGCCTTGAGAGACTCCATTCCTCCCCATGATCCCACTTTCCACAGAAGCATCATGAAGCAAACCCCTCTCATAGTGTGGATGTCAGAAAATGTTTTTATATGAACCTTCACTCACAACCCCTAAAGCCCAAAGCTGAGCAAGGACTTTACAAGATTCTGTTAAAGTCTCTGATTTGAATGTTTTCATCTGTTCCAGCAAGAAAGCTTGGCTTTGACATCTCACCATGGGAACCCGAGCCTTCTTCCACCACAGAGAGGAGGAGCAGAAGGAGGAGAGGAAACAGAGCTTGGAAATGACCTCCACAACCAGGAAAAAAAGGTTTAAAACCAGGTAAGTCCCAGAGTCAGGGACAGGTTCAGTCCATCAGGTGCACACAGGGCTTTCTACACATTCATGGATTTGCAGAATGCTGAGTTTGTGAAATGATGGAACATTATCTGGATTCTTTTCCATGAATCTGCCCCTGGAAGTGAGGAAGAGGAGACCTTCAGCCTTTCAGACCTATCGATAGCAGCTGCCCTGGCCTTGACCTCTGAAACAGCAAAGTAAGTCAGGAATTATTGTAACTCCAATATAACCATTGTGGGCAACATCACAGCTCTGTAGCAGGGTCACAGCTCCCAACTTACTCTGTTGGAAAGAGAAAGAGCAGGATCAAACCAGAGGTTCTTCCTTTAAAAACACCAGGCCTCAACTAAAATGCAGGAAATTAAAATGATGCTGCCATGTAATAGTGAGGGACATTGCCCTGCTTACATGTAGGGGTGTGAGAGATACCAGATTTTAAAGGAATAAATGGAAAATACTGTCAGATTAATTAATGAATAGTAACAGATGGAACTCTCCCTGTTTCCCAGAAAATCTCAGCCACATCTCTCCTCCCTTTGATCCTTTTCCCAGCTTCCTCCCCAGGATGAGAAGTGGCCAAACAGTGGGTCCCCTTGGAAGTCTGACCTCTTCTGGGAGTGCTGGTTCCTGTGGGGGATAATTCCCTGACATTCCTACCCACACTCTATCAGCTGGTGTTTCTGTCCTAACCATTCCTGATTTAACCAAAAAGTGTGCTATATACAAAAAACACCCCTAAAAAGAGAAAAAAAGTTTTATCTTGACTTCTGTCAGCTTTTTACCATCATGTAGTTCCAGGGAGTACAATCTGAGAAGGGAAGCTGAGCTCCTGGAGCTGGAACAGAGGGGGCAGAAGAGGACTCGTTTTGGGAATGACATGGAGAAGATGGAAGAGGAGCTCATCAGGATCTGCAGGCAGCTCCGAGTGAGGGCTGACAGGAAGGGCCTGCGCAGGAAGGTCAGAGCAGACCCCTCTGCTGGCACCAGATGCCAACAGGGCTAAAGCTGTGATCCTGCACCAAAGCAGGTGTTAGGACAACCCCAAAGTCCCTCCAACTAAAGGCCTTGCACCCCTGCCACTGAAACGTTCCCAGAGTCCCTGGTGTCAGAGCGTTTGTGTAAGAGCTCCCCCTGTGCCTGCCCTCACCAGTGTCTCCTGCACAGGCTCTGCACAAGGCCTGCCTGCAGAAGGAGCTGCTGGAGCTGCGCGCGGCGCGGGCGCCCCTGCTCTGGATCCCGCTGCGGGCACACGCCGTCTGGGAGAGCATGGATGTCACCCTGGCATGCACCACCCTGGGCACCCCTGTGCCACAGGCCACCTGGTATGGCACTGCCAGCACGGCCCACGGGCACGGGCACGCGGCAGGGACAGCCCTGTCCTGGCACCAGGAGGGAGGGAGAGCTGCAGAGGTCACAGAAAGTACCTCAGGGTCCAGAGGTGTTGGACCAGCAGGGATGTGGGGGCCTGGAGGCAGTGACATTCCTGTGAGATCCTTCTGGGACAGGGCTGGTGTTCATGGAGGTTTCCCTGGAGAGTCCTGTGGGATCCTTCTGGGACAGGGCTGGTGTTCATGGAGGTTTCCCTGGACATTCCTGTGGGATCCTTCTGGGACAGGGCTGATGCTCATGGAGGTTTCCCTGGAGATTCCTGTGGGATCCTTCTGGGACAGGGCTGATGCTCACGGAGGTTTCCCTGGACATTCCTGTGGGATCCTTCTGGGACAGGGCTGATGCTCATGGAGGTTTCCCTGGAGAGTCCTGTGGGATCCTTCTGGGACATACATGGCTGGTGTTCATGGAGGTTTCCCTGGAGAGTCCTGTGGGATCCTTCTGGGACATGGCTGGTGTTCATGGAGGTTTCCCTGGAAATTCCTGTGGGATCCTTCTGGAACAGGGCTGATGCTCATGGAGGTTTTCCTGGAGAGTCCTGTGGGATCCTTCTGGAACAGGGCTGATGCTCATGGAGGTTTCCCTGGAGAGTCCTGTGGGATCCTTCTGGGACAGGGCTGATGCTCATGGAGGTTTCCCTGGAAATTCCTGTGGGATCCTTCTGGGACAGGGCTGATGCTCATGGAGGTTTCCCTGGAGAGTCCTGTGGGATCCTTCTGGGACAGGGCTGATGCTCACGGAGGTTTCCCTGGACATTCCTGTGGGATCCTTCTGGGACAGGGCTGATGCTCATGGAGGTTTCCCTGGACGTTCCTGTGGGATCCTTCTGGGACATGGCTGGTGTTCATGGAGGTTTCCCTGGAGAGTCCTGTGGGATCCTTCTGGGACACGGCTGGTGTTCATGGAGGCTTCCCTGGAGATTCCTGTGGGATCCTTCTGGGACAGGGCTGATGCTCATGGAGGCTTCCCCGTTTCCTTTGCTTTTCCCGCAGGCAGACTTGGGATTTAAGTCTCAAAAAGCAGAACCTCCTTTCAGCACTAAATCACCACAAACACGCCCCAGCAAGGCCTGGCTGTCTTGGGCACCATGAGAGTTTCAGCATTAAGCTGCTGCTGCTTCTACAGTTTGTAAAATACAACACAGCTGTCACTTACTCCCTTTGTATATTAACCAGCCTTAGGGGGAGAGTGTTATGGACTGGGCCTGAGTGCAGCACACTCCAAAATACCAGAAAAAAAATGAAAGACCACCTCAAAAGCCCAATTTGCAAAGTGTATTTTGATCAGTTTGAAGTGATTGGCCACTCCTCCTCTGGAAGGTTTAAGTGTGCAAACATTTGCATTACTAATGACTCGTAGGCAGCAGCTCTGCCACTGTGGGAGCTCTGCATGTCCTGTGTCCTTCCAGAACGACCTCTCTGAATTATTCAGAGGGCAAAGAGAATCTGAACCACCCACACATCCCTGGGCGCACAAGGAAGAGACATCTGTGAGCTCGCTCACAGGAGCTGCAGGGCAGGGGATGTAAAGCCAAGGCTGAGCAGCCACACAGGACCAGGGAGGGCTCTGGGTTTCACTGCCAGACTGGTTTGGATTAAGAGGGAGATCTGTAAAAGAGGGAGCTGTGTCTGCTCCTCTTTCCTGTGGTGGTTGATGTGGGTCCTCTAACAGTTTCCTTCTTCTCCACCAGGTATAAAAATGGAATCCCCATTGATCTCCGCCGAGCCCCAGCAGGAAAATACAAGATCAAAAATCAATTTGGGATGCTGACCCTGCACATCAGCAGGTAATGGCTGTGCCCTTGGGATGCTGACCCTGCACATCAGCAGGCAATGGCTGTGCCCTTGGCTGAGCAGCTTTTTCAGCTGAGTGAGACCTGCTCGCCCTAAATTCCCAGTCTGGGTATGATAAAAAACCCAAGTAATTCTTCTGGAATCTGACCTTGCCTGCCTTTAGGCTGTTGTGTTTGAGCTAAACCTTTGCCAATCTCCACAGCAGTTCACAAGGTTTAAAAAAAAAATCTATGAAAAATAAACCAAAACCAAACAAAATTTAATGGCTTAATTTACTTCCGCTCCTTTTTTTATGTATCAGCAACATTTTTTTCCTTCAGGGTAAGGAATGCACATTAAGAACTTCATGAGCAGACCAAAAAATGTGATTTGGGATGGATCAGTGTAATCAGAACAACATTAGTTCTAATCTATGAATTATCAGTGATAGACAAATGCAAATCTTCAGTGGAATCAAATGCTCCACAGGCCTTTTGCTTCTTCAGTACTTAAGATGTTTTCCTTCTGGGTCTCATGAGAAAAAATTGACTACAAAGTACCAGAAATCCTTGTACTTGAAAGGAAAAGCAGCTCCTGGATGAACAGCAAACACCCCTGGGATTAAAGGGGAATAATCCCTTTGAATTTGTCCTGTGAAATATGAAGGAGGAGAATTTTTTTTTTTTTTTTAGATGCTCCATGGAAGATTCTGCTGAGTACAGTGTGGAGGTAAAGAATCAGTATGGTGAAGCTTATTCCTTTGCTACAGTGCTTGTCAGGAGTAAGTACAAATATTCCTTTGGGTTTCAACTTTCCAATACTGCAGAGTTGTCCAAACATTTCCATTATTTGATAGGCACACACAGGCACTCTGGAAAAGGATAGAACAGTTTCTCTTCCTCAGTCTCTTCTGGGCCCAGCCAAAGGTTTTCCCTTCAGATTCCATATGGACACAGCTGTCCTTTCACTGGGATAAAATTGTACTAAATTTAGGTGCTTATTTCTTCTGGACTGCTATGAAACAGCTCCACAGTGGAACTCAACAGGCTCACAGAGAGTCTGCTAAAGATAAGCAAGAAATGGTTCCCCAAGAACTGGGGCTCTCAGTGGGACCCCTCAGGCCATTATTGCAGAGAATGCCAGGTTCTTCCCTGAAATCAGTAACTACCAAGGGCAAATGCAAGATTTTCCTCTTGGATTTGTGCTGGTCTTAAAATAACTGGCACACACTCCACAGATACAAACTGTGCACAGCCAAAGCCAGACGTGGGGAAGGAAGTAAATAAACCACCAGCACTTAAAAAGGGAAATAATCTCAAGCTTTAGGAAATATGCAGAGCAGTCTCACAGGATCACAGTTTAGCTGTTCATATTTCATCTATTTATATCTAAATACAATTTTGTAATAAAAAGCATGGACAGAACAGACTTACAGGGCTGTAGACAATGACACCCTTGAGTGGGACTGACAGAGCCTTCTGCCATGGCTTGTGTTGTTATCACACTTATTTTCACATGCCATATTTTGATCTGAATTCTGTCTGGGATGCAGATCCCTGAAGGAGACTGTGACTCCAGGATTGTAAAAGCAGTGTATAATCACACCTTTCAGGTCCTTTAATTAAACAGTGCCAAAATTCAGCATAACTGGAAATATGCAGCAGGCATTTATCAGTTCTAAAGGGACACCAGCCCCAAAAACCTTCATTTGCATCCTTCCCAGAGTCCCCCTACCCTAATGCAGGAAAAGTTACCAGGAGGTTCTCACAGTGTGGCCACAACAGGAGCTGCCCTTCACCACAAAGCAGCGCCTGAAGGAAAAATTCCTTGCCAATAATAACCTGCTCCTCTCAATTCCATGAGGGATCTTTAGGATCAGAGCAGGATGAGGATGGAACAGGGGCTGTGGTCTGGCACAGAAAGGCCTGGCTGGGACAGCTCTCCTCACCTCTGAGTGCCTGGTTAACCTGTCCCTCACCAGGGACAAAGCCCTGCAAAGCCCTGCAGACACTGCTCCTCCCCCAGAGCCATCCCAGTAACCCGAGTCTTCCTTCTGCTGTCTGCATTTACTGCTCTGAAAATAGAGATTACAGCCAGGCCTTAATCCTGCCTCCACTGGAAACATTCCTGGTGCCCAGGCAGGCCATGGCATCTCCTCCCCTGGGCCCTGGCTGCCTGCAAAGGCCTCGATGCCAGGGGAAGGTCCCTGGGATCCACTTTCCCTGAGACATCACTGAGGGCTATTTAACTTCCAGGGCTTTGTATTTCCCTCCTCTCCAGTGGTCACACTCCCTCCTCAGTTTTTGGTCTGCTACTGCCAAACTTCAACCACTGGAAGCACAGGCTTTATTTTATGAGCATTGCAACTTGAGAGAAAAATACCTCAGTTTCATCCTGAGTGCATCGGTTCTTGGGTTTCAGCTCCAAATGATTTCACGTGATGCTGTGACACCTCCAGAGAATCCAGGAACAGCTGATCTGGGGACATCCTTCCCTGAGCTCCAGGAACTGCCTCTGTCTCAGCACAAACAGCGTTTTCTTTGCTTAAATCCTCAAGTCCTGGTCACTGGTAGTTTCCAAGAATCCCACATCATCCTCTGGGAATGCTGTTAGGACCCAGGGGGTTGCTTTTATTCAAATCTTTATTTCATTTGGCTTTAACTTGGCTACTTGAAAAGGCAGAAGGCAAAGTGACAAAGCCCTCCTTAGCTCTGAAAAACCGAGTGCATGTGAGCATTAGGAGCAGGATTGCTTCCCCTGGAACAATTTCCTCTGCAGACACATCCCCAGAGGCTTGTGAAGGGCATCAGCTGTCAAATGAATTGAACTTTTAACCCATGGTGACACTTTAAAGGTTCAAATCAAGGGCTGACTTGAGGGAAAAACAGTTTGCTGAGCATCACTGGGTGTTATCAAGAAGACAAACCCTCCATGAGATTTGCTAAGTGTGTTTTCCTCTTCTCTTATAGAATATTATGGAAAGGAGTCAGGATTTGATTCAGAAATATATAAAAGTGAGTAAATCATGGATGTTATTATTAATTATTTTTACAGCCTGATGCAATTGCATTATTTTTTCCTGTCAGCCTGACTGCACAAGTGCAAGGCTCACTCTAAATATATGACAATAACAATACTACAGGAGGAAGGCCCTGGAAGTCTCTTTATCATGCTGACTTTCATTCCACAGGATCCCTTCTGGCCAGAGAGGCAGATTTTGCTTTTCCACTGAAACCCTTATTTGCAAGAGAAAAGGAGCCTTTCACCCTCTCCTGTTATTTCTCCTCTGATTTACTGGACCACCAACGAGGCATCACCTGGTTCAGAGATGGTTCGTAGGCAACAGCTGAGTGTATGTGCATTTACCTCTGGGAATGTTCAACTGGAATTCACAGCTGTGACTGAATGTTCACAGGAAAAAAAAAAAAAGATAAAATCATTAAAATCCAGGACTCCTGAGCTGCTCTCAGCTCTGCTCAAGTTACAGATGTTACTATTTAATGTCTGTCTCCTCCCTGTTTGTAAAGGATGATACCATTGAAATGTTTTGGGGGTAATGACATTCCTGTTCATAAGAATACTTGAAGAGCTTTAGTTTGAAAAGCCTGTGGTTCTCCAGTGAGAAAACCTTCTGGATACTCTGTGTTGTTCAGCTTGGGTTTTTTTGTGGATCAGAGTCCACAGCTGAAATTCAGAGGCACAAAAATAACCCAGGAATGTCTTAGAGATCCCTCATCTCATTCTGTGCTTTTTGAGGCATTTGGGAATAAATATTGCCACTCCCAACCAGGCAAATCCAGGTGCATTTCCTTTCCCCTTCTGCTGCTCCACAGGGGAGCTGCTGCAGGACTCAGAAGGTCAGGAGCTGAGGTGCCAGGAGCGTGAGGCCTCTCTGACAGTGCCGTGTGCTCACAAGGAGGATGAGGGCTTCTACACCATCCGTGTCCCCTCGCTGCATGGATACAAGGAGCAGACCACTTATGTGTTTGTCAGAGGTACCTGCAGATCTCCTTTCCTAAGACCTTGGCATAAAGGAATTCCCCCCTCACACACAACGAAAACAGCTCCTAATTTTGTGTGTGGATAGGATTATCACAATGACCAACTCTTATTTTTGCTGGTGACTTCAGTGTTAGAAAATAGGATTTGTGTTACTGGGATAGGCCCTTAGACACTTAAAATTAAGCTACTCAATGAACATTCTGGAAGAGAAAAGAACAAAACCTGCCACCCCTCACCTGGTGTTTTGCAGATGCTGCAGCACTAACAGCTGGTGCCCCAGGATCCCCCCTCAACGTGAGATGCCACGATGTGAACAAAGACTGCCTGGTCCTTTCCTGGGTAGCACCCAGCGATGATGGAGGAAGCCCCATCCTGGGCTACCTCATTGAAAGGTCTGTAAGGCATCATCTTGAGCTAAGAAACCTCATTTTATGGTGGAACCAGAACAAAGGAAGCCTGTGAGCTGTGTGTCCTTGCAGGTGTGTGGCTGGCTCAGAGGAGTGGGTGCAGTGCAATGCCCAGCCTGTGAAGGGCTGCAGGTGCCCAGTGCTGGGCCTGGCTGAGGGACAGACGTACCAGTTCCGGGTCAAGGCTGTCAACAAGGCTGGCACCAGCCACCCTTCAAGGGCCAGTGACCCTGTCACCACCCACGACCCCAGCAGGGACAAGAGAGTGACAGGTTGGTACCAACCCCAGGACAATCTGCTCCCTCAGGACCAGGAGGCTGCAGGAATGACTGAGTGCAGATTGTCCAGATCCTCCCTGTTCCCACAAATGTCTTTGCTGAGCCCATCTTGGGAGCATTCTGAACAGAAAAAGCTCAAAGTGCCATTGTTTGTGACATAAAATGTCTATAACTGTGCACAGAGCCAATGATCCAGTCCTGGGTTCTGTCTTTCTCCCCAAGCACCTCCTGTGGGTGGGTAACTCTGCCCTGTTTTCATTGCAGTGATTCCATACGACCAGGGCAGGACCATAGAAATATCCAAGGATGACCTGGAGGGTGAGTTCAGATTTCCCCAAAGTGTTTGTCTCCTTCTTCATACTTAAGAATCTTAATTTATAGTAGGAGAACAGACTCCATTGTAAAAGAGCTTTAATTTTCCTGCCACATTATCACTAAAGCCTTTTCTGCCTTCCCATAGGACACATTAAAATTCCCTTGCCACCCACCAATGTTCATGCAAGTGAGGTCAGAGAAGATTATGTGGCTTTGGCCTGGGATGAACCAGATCCAAGAGGCAGAGAGCCACTGAATTACTATGTGGAAAAGGTAAGAAAATAATATCACACAGAAGGGGAGCTGCAGAGCAGAACCATTTCTTTCTTAAGTGGGCCATGGCAGAGGTGAGGCCATTCCCAGTTAGGAACTGGGGAGATCCAGCCTCAAACCCAGCTGGTTCAGCCTCCTCCAGCCCCACAAGTGCCCTGGGCAAGGCCCTGAATCTGACTCAGCTCAAGGACTAATGATTAACAAGGAATGGACAAGGAATTTTAACACCACAGAACAGTGGCAGAATTCTAACAGGAAGAACTGTTCTGGCCCTGAAAGCTGGAAAAGCTGTGAAGAACTGAGAATACCTGACTGTCCTGTTCCCCACTAATCACTCTATGGGTTAATTAGCATCTTCTGCCTGTCTCCTTTCATGCATCCTTGCTTCTAACCTCCTGTAGCAAAGGGGCCCTCTGCTGCCAAGGGTGAAAAGTGTGGGTACATCAACAAGAAATACACAATTTACGGCTTTGGTTTGTGTTTTGTTTGAAGCTTTTTAAAATTCCTTTCCTACAAAGCCCCGCTTTGTTATTGGTCAGGAGGGTTTTGTGCTCACTTCAGCAGTTGTAAATCATCTCCTTTTTCGTTGCAGTCTCTCGTAGGCAGCAGCTCCTGGCAGATGGTGAACCTGGACACGCCAGCAAATTCCCCAAGATTTGCACTCTTCGGTCTGGAGAAGGGAAAATCCTTCCGGTTCCGCGTGCGCTCTGTCAACAAGTTCGGCATCAGCGAGCCCTCGGTGCCCAGCGCGCCCGTCCCCGCCGGGACCCAGCCCGGTAACGCTCTCTGCTGTGCCCTGCACCGACCCCGGAGAGGGGACGGGCTGCCAGCAACGAGGGACATCCCCTCTAAACCTCATGGTTTTAACTCCTGCTCTGCTGTGCCCTGCACCGACCCCGGAGAGGGGACGGGCTGCCAGCAGTGAGGGGGATCCCCTGCCCACACTCCCCTCTAAACTTCGTGGTCTATGGTTACACAGCAGTACTTTGATATAAGGAAATCTCTTGAAGCCCTAAATCCTCCTTTAATTGGTTTGCAGTTGGTCAGGGCAGTGTTAATCTGAGCAAGCAGTGAGCGGGGAATTACATTTAATAAAATAGGAACAGTTGAAGCCTGTGTTTAATCCAAGGATGCTTCCAGCATGGTGTGAGGGAGGTGACAGTGTGGGAGGAATGACAGGAGCCTGGGCTGGGGGGCTCAGCCAGCACAGCAGCCTCTGCAAGGCTGCTTTGGGTTGTTTTCTCCCTGGACTGAGATTGCAGAAAGAGGGCCACAGGCTCATGTTGGTGTTTCTCTTCTGCAGAGGGATGAGCACTGACTCTTTAGTTGTGTATTGTCCCACACTGGAGCTGCTCCAGTGTTCACTCACAGAGGGAAGTGCAGAGGGGAGCAGGTCCCAGTTCAGGGTGGAGCCAAGGACAATCAAGATTACCTTTGTTCCTCCTCTACTTCAGAGGTGTTTGGGGTAACTGCAGAAATCAGTGGCAGAGGAAGAAGACATCTGGCAAACCCAAGCACAAAAACAGATCCTGTAGAGCAGAGACTCCTGTCCATGGCATTTTGCTCCAGAATGGTTTGGGTTGGGAGGGACCTCAGAGCTCGTCCACAGGCAGGGACCTTCCACTATCCCAGATTGCTCCATCCCTATCCAACCTGGCCCTGGGCACTTCCAGGGATGGGGCAGCCACAGCTTCCCTGGGCAACAATTTGAAAATGGTGCTCTGGAAAAAGTGAATAAATCAAACAGGCCAACTCATTTATAATAGTTTGGCCTTTTTAAAGTTACGGACTTTAAGCCTCACTGCTTTTTTCTGTGGTTTTTTGTTTGTTTCTTCCCTCTTTTAGCTCCTCCACCTCCACCATCTCAGGTTTTGGCCTTCAGAGACACCAAGACATCTGTTGTTGTGCAGTGGGACAAGCCCAAGGATGGCCTGGAGCCCCTTGGCTATTACATCTACTGCCGGGAGACGGGCACGGAGCAATGGCAAACAGTCAATAACAAACCAGTGACAGGCAACGAGTGAGTGCAGCTCTCTGCCCTGCTGAGGGATGACAGGGGCCCAACCTGCATTCCTCTGTTTCTGCCTGGAGTCGTGTTTCAGATAAAAAAAGAACTTCCTTCAGTCCCCACGCACAGGCTGGCAGGCACACCACCACCAGGGCCTCTGGGAGGGTTCAGGATTGCTCCAAGCCTCAGCCAAGGCTGTGTACTCTCCACGGGCTGGGCTGTACAGCCCCACTGAGCCTGGGGCACCAGCAGAACCACATTCCATGGGTTTCCCTGTTTTCCACTAGAGTAAGTTGGTGTCAATCACATGCAGTATTTACAGTCTCTCTCCAGCTGTGGGGGTCACATGTCAAGCAGAGAAAGTCCATTAAAAAGTCCTGTTCATCTCCCTGCCCATAGTGATTCCTCTCCATTGATCCAAACCCACTGTGAGTTATCTGGAGCCATTTCATGTGACACATTAATTTGTAATGACAAACAATGATTTTGCAAGAACTAAACCTTATTAAGGTGTGTTGCTGTCTGTTTCAGCCCTGTTTACCTGTGCATAGGCAAACACAAACATATTAATTTGCTCTACCAGATTTACTGTTCCTGGGCTGCAGCCTGGAAAAGAATATGTGTTTTGTGTGAAATCTGTCAGTGATGCAGGACTGAGTGAGAGCTCACCAGAAACAGATCCCATCGTTGTCAGGCCAGCAATTGGTGAGTAGTGACCTAAATGAAACCCCTCCAGCCCCATCTGTCAGGCACAGCCACCACTGCCTGCTACGGTGACAGTGTCTCAGAAACAAAACAAAAGGGAACTCATTTTCTTGTACCCTGCAGCTTCTGCCATCAATTACACTTGCCAAGCGTGGACAGAGTTAATTAATTAGCATTTTGACCTAGCAGTGTTACATTTGTGGTGTTAATTTGGCTTTTGCTGTGACTCCCAAATGAGAACGTGGACGTTGTGCTGACACTGCTGTTCTGTCTGTCCCCTGCTGTTCCGTCTGTCCCTCTGTGCCCAGCCTGTCCCTCGGCCCCTCGTGACTTTGTGCTGCTGCACTGTGGCAAGGCTGAGATGACCATTGGCTGGAAAGCCCCGAAGCACAAAGGAGGAACAAAGATCCTGGGATATTTCCTGGACCAGCACGACCACTCTGAGCCCGACTGGCACGAAGTCAACACTCGGCCGATTCCTCAGCGCGTTTGCACGGTATCCATTTGGGCACAGCTGGGAACAGCTGCATCAAGGGTGAGCTGGGCTTTTTCTGCTTCTTCAGTGTCCTGCTGAACTGACCAGGCCTGCCCTTCTGCACCCCAAGGTCAGCAGCCTGCAGGAGGGGCACCTGTACGAGTTCCGTGCCCGTGCCATGAACAGGGCTGGAGTTGGGGAAGTGTCCGAGCCCAGCGACTTGTTCAGATGTGAGGAATGGACAATGCCAGAGCCAGGTATCCCTCATGGAAAACCATCCAGGAGAATGTCATCAGCTGAGTTTGTTATCTCCTCACTCTTCCAAGGGGTTTCTACCATAGAAATGGTTGCTCCCAGGACAGAAAAGCACAAAACACTTCCAGGGGTGTTCTGATGCAGGGTGTTGTTCCTGCATTACACAGATAGAGCACCCAGGTATTTTTAATAATATTGTTTCCAGAGAATGAAGAATCAGGATCTAGACTCTAAATCCCCTTTTCTTTACACCACAGCAAATACCATTAAAGCAGCTGATGATGCTATTTCATAAACCTACCCCTAATTACCATAGAAACCATCCCCTACAGACCCACTACTCAACTGCTACCCTAAACTCTGCTCTCTGATCCCAGGCCAACTGCAGTTTTCCCTGTTCCCTCTGTGCCAGGCCCTCCTTACGATGTCAGGTGCACTGAGGTGAGGGACTCCTCCCTGCAGCTGCACTGGGAAGCTCCTCTGTACCTGGGGGCAGGGCCAGTCACAGGGTATTTCATAGACCTGTGTGAAGAAGGCTCAGAAGAGTGGAAACAGATAAACAAGCAGCCCACAGCCACCACCCACATGAAGGTCTGTACCTGCTCTTAGTGTCCAAGTGCTGCTTGTCCTAGTCTGACATTAATTGCTGGCTGTGTTCCCTGCAGGTCTCAGACCTGGAAACAGGGAAGTGCTACATTTTCCGAGTACGAGCGCTGAACAAGGCTGGAGTTGGACCCCCTTCACTCCCCTCGGACCCTGTGGTGGCTAAAACCAAACCTGGTATGAAGCTAGAAGCCATGAGACTGGGCCAGTCTGTAAATAAATGTATGATTTGGGTGAAAATCTGCTTTGTGATGCATCAGCTATTTGTTTCACAGCAAGAAACACTCTCAGTAAAATAAAGATTAACAAATCAAGCTGCCCAAATTAATTAGCTTTAACTGTGCTCTGTGTGGTTTGGTTTTGGGGGTTGTTTTTGAGTTAGATGTGCAGAAGCTCAGCCCTGATCTGCTTTGTGGGTTTTTCACACATCCAGGCACAAATGAAATTGAAGTTGGGGTGGATGAAGAGGGTTTCATTTACATGGCCTTTGAAGCTCCTGAAAAGAATGACTCTTCTGAATTTATCTGGTCAAAGGACTATGAGGGACCTCCAGATCCTGAGCGAGTCCAGACTGAAGAGAAAGGCAATAGGTGAGTATCTAATGCATGCTGAGAAAATGAACTGGTGAGTAAAGAACACATTAAACACCAAGAAAAACCTGAAGCCAACTGTTTCCCTGTCCTTTCCCTGATTCCCAGCCCTGGAGTCCATGAAATGGGCTGGTCAGTGCAATCTGGGGAGCAGCTGCCAATCCTGTTCCCAATATCTTTAGATATTGGCTCCTCAGAGTCATTTATAAATTCCAATGAGTTCTACATTTCCTCTCCTGGGTGTATCAAATTCTGGCACAGGAGACATAATTTCTGAGGAAAATATATAATTTTTGCTATTATTCTTTTTACTTCTAGATCAAAACTGATACTGAAAGAGCCCTCAGAAAAGGACCTGGGTGTGTATTCAGTGGAGGTCACGGATGTAGATGATGATATCTCTGCCAGCTGCACTTTAACAAAAGAAGGTAAAAACTGATAATTGCCAACAACACAAAACTAATGTGCCCTCATTTTCTAATCTTAGGTGGTTAGAGGAAAGTTTCCTGCAGAAGAATAGGGAGTGACTAATGTCACTTAATGGTATCACTAAAAAGATGTTTCCCATTCCTTGAAGGCTCAAGGGCAGTTTCTTTTACAGTCCCCTGAGGAACCATTCCGTGCTCCTGCAAAGTCATTTTTCCACTGCAGTTCAGATTTCACACTTGGCTACACTGTTGCAATGATTTACAACTTCTTTAGCACGCTCCTGAATTGATCCAACCAATGCTTTATTCAGATATAACCAACAATTCCCTTCACCACCTTTTCTAGTCCTCCCCATTATTGAATGGTTTATCTTCTTTTTGACATAAAGTTCATCAATAAATTTAAATTAAATTGATACAATTAATTTCTATTGGCCTAGTGTTGACTTTTAATTCTCTGCATTTCAGATCTGGACAAGTTATTGAAACGTAGCCACGAAATCAGGAACCCACGTAAGTTGAAGCAGCAAAAAGTCACGAGCAGGGGCCAGCCTGGGAAAAGGGAAGCCAGCAGAGCCCTGGCTGGGCCAGCTCCTGTGGTGTGCCTGGGATTCCCCTGGTGGTTCTCTCTGCTTGCCAGTGATCAAGCTGATATCTGGCTGGAACATCGATGTTCTGGAGAAAGGAGAAGTGAGGCTGTGGCTGGAGGTGGAGAAGCTGTCCCCAAATGCTGAGCTGCACCTGATCTTCAATGACAAGGAGCTCACCAGTACCCCAGTAGGTTTTATTCTGCACTTCATCTTGACTTACTTCCCCACTGCTGAACATGGCACGTTCCCAGTTTTCTGAATTCCCATCAGATATTTTGATGGGGATTTTGAACTGAATACAGGCAAATCTCATGAATTCTAAGAGCAGATGGAAGTGATTTGTTTCTCAGTCCAAAGCACTGGAAATAACCCCGTGTGTTCCAGCACCCTCCAGCCTCCTCAAACATCCACAAAAATGTTCAGGCCTCCTCCTTGTCCTCCCATATCAAATTAATATTGGAACATTTAAAAAATACTCGGAATGAGAGGACCAGAGGGGAGAACAGTTGAGAATGAAGCACAAATATAAATCACGGGCTGTCAGCTGAGTGCAGAGCAGCAATGCCCAGATAACAACCAGGACCCCCAGAACAAAGGATAGGTCCAGGCCAGAGCAGTTCAGAGCTGTCAGTGCCCTGCTGGGGGGGTTAAATCAACATGTAACAAGTTTATCTAAGGCTTTATCTCTTCTAAAATCTGTCTCGTCTCCACTGGAGAGCTAACAGGGATCTGCACAATTTCTCAGGCTCATTGCAAGGACAATATTTGCTCAGAGCAAACGGGGCAGTGAGGCAGAACGATGATGTTTGTGTTCAGGCACCTGGCACTCTCGGGTGCAGGAGCTCAGTGGTACCTGCAGCTCAGCAAGAGGGGGAAATATTCCTCATCCTGGCCAAGTATGGAACTACACATCACAGATTATAACCAAGTGCAACACTTCCATGCCACTGAAGATCACAGATACTCTGGTTTCAGCTCTGGAATACCCAGGGATGTTTTGGGTTAGGTGGTTTTACAGAACTTTCTCTCTGCTGGAAGCAATTCTATCATTCCTACACAGATAAATAACAGATGAATCCCAAACCTGGCACAGCACAGTGCTCTGCCTTCCTCATCCTGTAAAATGAGGGGAGTTTATAAGGACACAGGTACAAAATAACTGCAATATCTGCTGTGCCAGGAGCAGTTCTTCAGTTTATCCTGTTTCCTCTGTTTTACACAGACACACAAAATCAACTTTGTCAAAGAGAAAGGCCTCGTGGAACTGATAATCCAGGATTTCAGTGCTGATGACAAAGGGGTGTACACAGCCCAGCTCAAAGATGGGAAAGCCAAAAATCAATTCACCCTTGCTCTCATAGATGAATGTAAGTGAAATTCAGGATCAAATATAGACTGCCATGCTCAGTGGAAACTTTGTGAGGCACTTAGGGCCCCAAAGTATTTCCAACAGTTCTAATGGCACACTGGGAATGGGGAGAGCAAATTTTAGCCCAGATTTAAAGTCCAGGAATCATTTAAGAAATGATCTGAATCTCTCTTTACCATAAATTAAAGCTTTTAGTCTTATAAATAGGTGCTTGATGATAAAAGCAGTCTGCTGAAGTGGAATGCTTAGTTCTTCCTTCCAAATGTTTTACATATTAGCTTGCAGTGGTGAACTGTGCCATGGCAGCTGAGTGGAGAGTGTGTAGTCATTTATCTCAGGGCAGGATCAGGCTGGAAATTCAGTGTATTTAGCAGCAGGTTCGCTGCACTAAAGGTAATAAAGACAAGGAGGAAATATCTCTATTGTAGAGGAAATATCCAGTAACGGGGGGTTGCTGACTTTGTCCTTTGCTGTTCCATAGCTTTTGCTAAAGTGGCAGAAGAAGCTGAAGCAAAACGGAGGCAATGGAAGAAAAAGCAGGGTAAGGTCAGCCAAAGGTTAAGGACTTGTCAGAATGAGGCCAGGATGGCAAAACCCAAAGGAATTTATTTCACTTCATCATCCTTTTAAACACAGTATACAAGCTGATTAAGACACTAGATAAGACTCCTTGTTTTCAGATACTTTGCCCTGCCCTTAAAAATCAAATAATTAGTTAGAACTAGTTTTAGCCAAGCTAGGCAGATTTATCAGTGGAGATCTTCTGCATCAGTGGTGTGCCACTGAACACTTTCAAACTCTGAAAACTGTCCAACCTGAATATACATTCTGTAATTAAGATCCACTTGTAAAAAACAGGATTTCTAGCTAAGTCTGTAAAGATCCATGCATTCCACTTTCACCTCCCACCTTATGTTGATGAATAAAGAAGTTTGTAAATCAAGTTCATTGGAAAAATGAACAGCTGGAAAAGTGATTCCCTGTTAGTGAGGATAAAAAAATTCCCTTGTTAGTGACTGTGACAGCACGTTATAAATCCAGGCTCTCCTCGGCTTCAGAGCTGCCCAGTATGGGATGACAGGATCTAAAGTAATTTATTTCAGTTTCCCCTCCCTGTTCCCTACAACCTCGGGAACTCCCAGGTGCACTGCGGGAATCCAGCACTAGATGGAAGCATTCCCGCAGGAAACACGGCAAAGGCACCACGAGAGAGATTTCATTTCTTTTCCAGGTCCACATTTCATAGAGAACCTGACATGGAAAGTTTTGGAGAGCTGTGAAGTGCTCCTCACCTGCAAGGTAACAGAATTCCTTCAGCATTCAATTTTAGGTACAATTTTCAGAGGATATGAGCAGCGCTCGTGCAAATGCTTTGCTGCATTTGTAAGGAGATGGTTTCTTTTGGGCAGAAATTTTAACAAAGAAGGGAAATTCTCAGATTCTGGAGTAATGTAAGTGATGATTCATAGTAGTATATCCAAGAATTAAGAAATTAAATGGATTTTGACTTCTAAATGTTGACTTCAACCAGGCTACCAACTTGAGGAAGGACACCAGCTTCCAGTGGTTCTTCAATCACAAGGCACGAGCTGGCGGAGTGTTTGATCCACAGACTGGGATGGGAACTCTGCAGATCCCAAAGGTGAAACACCAAACAGCTCAGAGGTCCACAGGAAAATGGCAAAAAAAATGGGCTGATCTTATTCACATTCCATGTGGGTTCTGGGTAGCGCCCACTGAGTGAAAGAAACACTGAGAAAAGCCAAAGGTTGGCTTTTCTCAGTGCAACAGGTTCTGATTCTGAGTTCTAGTGGAGTTCATGGCAGGGGATTGGAACTAAACAATCTTTAAGGTCCCTTCCAACCCAACCAGGCTGTGATCTGAAGATCCTAATAAGAAATAAGCTTTTTCCCTTTTCTAAGCCCTGCCCTGTTTCAGTATTATGGGAAATTTCTCTGGGAGGGGTGTTCTTTGTTTTGGGGCTTATTTGGGTTATTTTAATCAGTATTTTACACATGTATTTGGTAGGTAACCAAGGCAGATGAGGGCCTGTACAAAGCAGTGGTTTCAGATAATAGAGGAGAGGACTCCACCCAGCTGGATCTCACAAAAGGAGGTAAGAGCACCTTGGATCACACAGTAAGACACACTCACACCCCTGCCCTGAGTTCATTTTGGATTTAAACCCAAATATCCTCACTTTGTATGAAACCTACGTGTCTTACATGCTTTTATAGGAGTTAAAACCCACACTAAAAAGTTACTGGTCAAATTTTAAGAGTTTCCTGCTCTGCATGCTGATGTCATTTCCACCTGCAGTCATTTCTCAAGCCAGGACTGCATTATAAATTCTGCCAAGCCCCACAGATAAAAGCTCAGGGATATTTCAGGCACTTCAACCCAGAATCAATCAGAAGGTTCTGCTGCCCTAGATTAAATGCTGCCCCGACATCTGGAATCCATCATGTGAACCTGGTACATAAATCTCCTGTCTGGGAGGCACATGGTGAGTGTGAAGGAAGATAGGAGCATCTAAATTTAGTAAGAAATGCCCAGAATCCGAAAACAAATGAATCAGAGGCAAAAACTCCATTCCTAGTGAGCTCTGCCACAGAAAAAGACAGCAAATAACCTGTGGATATAAAACATCCTCACCACAGTGAAATTAACTGGCAGATTGGATGTGGTTTGTTATGATTTATATTTATAGACACTTAAATCTTTGTCTTTCAGCCTTTGAGGAGCTTCTGAAGGAGCTGTGCAGGATCAGTGGTATGTCAGCTCTCAGCACTGCAGCACGGGGGAGAGGTGGGATGGCACAGCTGTCCCTGGGTGGGGAACAAGCACAGCACCACCCCCACCCTGCTCCTTTGGCTGGGATTTTGTTCTGGAACAGGTGAATCTGGGCATTCCTCCTCAATTTCAGTCTTTGCCTTACACCACCAGCTCTTTCTGCCACACCTCTGAAAATCCAGCCTACTGAGGAGGGCATCAAAATCTACACAGTTGTCAAGTACTACACAGACTACATGAAAACCACCTGGTACCACAAGTAAGTCCCCAAAGAATATTTGCAAAGCTTCTGGAGCACTGTTCCTTCTAACTGTTTATCCAAAATTAAACATTTGGGCCTGAGCCCATAAATTTTTTCAGGCAACTGTGGATTTGTCTGAGTAAGGGCTGAAATCCACAATTCACTCCCATCCTGGAACATGTCTGAGAATTCCAGAATGGAAAGTCATGTTATTTTTATCGTAGCACTGCAGAAATATTTATAAGTGATCACCTTTCCTAGAATAATAATGATGTTGCACTTATGATACTGCTCAGTTACAGCCTCCTCGGTTACAGACAGAATTTTTTCAAACACTTTATTTTTACTACTTCATGTTTTCCTAAACCACTCTCTTCTCCCACTCTGAATAAAAAATATGCCCAAAATTATAAAATTCTTCCCAAACACTGACTAATTTAGCCTCATGATGTCTTCCTAAATAGAGAGCTGGTGTTTTATTAGATACCACCTATACATGTAGATAAGGAGGTGAATTTTTAGTAACATTCAAGGGCTAAATACTTACAAATATTCAACATCTAAATGGGATTTAATCCCTTAAATAAGAACTAAGAGGTCTTTTGTAGAGTTTATGAAGCTTTGGCAAAGTTCCCCAAAGTACAGCCCCATGGGATTTCCTCTCTATGAAATGAATCCTGACTCCCACACTTCCAACCACGACAGGTCTAGAAAAAAGTGATTTCTCAGCTCTGCTCAATATGGCTGAAATGACATCACTTGCTTACTCAGGGAGAAACAACTGGAAAGCCGTGACAGGATGAGAGCTGGGAGCACCATGAACCAGATCTGGCTGCACATCCTGGAGCCTGGGGAGGCTGATAAGGGCAAATACACCCTGGAGATATTTGATGGGAACAGCTCCCACAAACTGTCAACAGACCTGTCTGGGCAAGGTGAGCTGAGTCACTCCTGAGCTGCTTTCCAGGAGCCCTTCAAAGCTGGGCAGGGATTCCTCTCTCCCTTCTGGGGCTGGAGCTGATTTCCATGTGGAACTGGGCTAAGGAGGACAGGGAAGAGCCCACAGAAGCAAAGGAGAGGGGAAGTGTGCAGGAGAAAGGATTGAAGCCTTTAGGGAGCCTTGGCACTGCTGGGGAAAGGATGAGAAGGGGGCAGCTGCTCCTGGGATGTGTCCAATTCCTCCCCTGGACAACAGAGCTCACAGGTGGCATCTTGGAAAAGAGAACTTCTATTTTTACAAAGGCTTTTCCAAACTGCTGGAGTTTTTTTTCTCCTCTGAACTTCTCTTTGGAAAGAGAGAACTAAGTCCCACTTATTTCAGCAGTACACAAACAGAGCTGTGTTTCCTTAAGGCAGGGACAGATAGCATCTAGAGGATAATTACATTTATCCATGGAATCCCAGCACTGGTGACAACAACATAATGCTAAATCTACTGAGTTAAACAAAACTAAAGGCAACTTTCCCTAAAACCTTTCATTCTTGCAGTTTTTGAAGATGCCCTGGCTGAGCACAAGAGGCTAAAGTAAGTTCCTCCTAAATATTTTCACAGCTAAATCTATTTTGAGTCTCACACTCATTATATTAACACTCTATTAAATTGTTAATATAATGGCTAATAAATAAAACCACAATCATTTTCTCTCCCTTTCAGGGAAGCAGCAATAGCAGAGAAGCGTAAGTAAATGAATCTCTTCCCTTCAGTGAAACAAAGCCAAGTTTGCTGATAAGAAGAACTAAAAGGTTCTATTTGTTCATTCCCAGGTCGTGCCAGAGTTGTTCAAGGTCTGCCAGATGTTGCCACCATCATGGAGGACAAGGTACTATTGAGTAACTCCATTAAATGGTCCTGCACAGACACAGAAGGATTGCTGATGGGAGGAAAGATCCCTGTTCTCCCCTCCTGTGCACTGCCAGCAGCTTTTCTGAGCTGCTGCACTGCCAGAGGTGGGAAGTGGTGCCCTCCTGGGCCACCTTCACTGCCAGACCTGTTCTGTTGTCCTCCCATTTCACAGGATTGGACTCTGAAGGCCTTTAGGTGCTGGGCCTGATTTGCCCATCAGCCCAACTCCCTGCTTTCATTTGAGTCACATTCCCCT
This sequence comes from Serinus canaria, assembly GCF_022539315.1. Taxonomy (NCBI): domain Eukaryota; kingdom Metazoa; phylum Chordata; class Aves; order Passeriformes; family Fringillidae; genus Serinus; species Serinus canaria. Next base: position 5,280,658 of record NC_066336.1, on the reverse strand, counting down.
TTACTCAGGCAGCACAAAACCCCTGCAAAGTAACTGCAAACTCACCACGTGCCTGTTCCAGTGCCACCTGACAGCACAGGAAGCTATAAAAAGACAGTGAGACAAATATGAGTCAGGCCCAGTGAATTCAGGCAGGTTAATCCTGATTGTACTGGAGGAAATCAGGAAAAGGAGTATCAGATATCAGTGTTGGAATGTCACCTAATGAAAATGTGAGAACTGATTTTTATTGCTCCTAATTTAAAAGATGTGTGGATGTGGCTCTCAGGGACAAGGTTCAGTGGTGGCCTTGGCAGGGCTGGGTTAAGAGCTGGCCTCAATTTTCAAGTTTTTTTCCAACCTAAATGATGCTGTGATTCTATGAACTGAATTTCCCTGCACATTTACAGCTCCATAATCCATTTCTGCTCTCTGTTTCACCACAGACCCTGTGCTTAACTTGTTGTGTGTCTGGAGACCCCTACCCAGAGATCACCTGGTTCAAAAACGAGAAGGCCATCGTGTTTAAGGACAGATACAAGATGGATGTGAAGGGCTCAGTGGTCACAATCACCATAGAGAGAGTCTGCAATGAAGACACAGGAAAATACAGCATCTTCGTCAAGAATAAATATGGCTCTGAAATAGGGCAGGTCACTATCAGTGTCTATAAACATGGGGAGATCCCAATAGGAACAGAGCAGGAAGTCCCAGCTGGGATTACCACAAAAAAGCTTAAATGAATTAATTGTTTCCTTGAATTTGAAAGGAATTTAACTCCTTCAGATGCCTTCTGGTGTCTCTGTTTATTTTAGCAATATTTCAGTGGTTTGGCAGTTGTTATAGAACAACTCTGGTGGGGGGGTGTGTGTGTGTGTGTGCTCACACGTGTGTACACTGCATGTTCACCTTCCAGAGAGACTCTGCCCTGGTAAATCTCTGTGGGAAATACCAGAGGATCCACACGTGGGGCTTTCAGTGGAGGGATTTTGTATTCAATCACCACATGTAACAGATTTTCTTGTAGCCTGTGTGTGTGTGTGTGTCATTAAACTCAAACCCTTGGTGACATCTCAGCACTGCTTTGAGTATATCCCTGATGAAATCACTCCACCTGTGGGTGCATGGGAAGTCAGGACACTCTCCACACATAAAAATGACCCTGCAAATCAGGAATTCTCACAGGTAAATGTAATTACAAATCTGGCTCTTTCTGTGTGAACCTTCTTTAAAATTACCTACTAAAAAGGGTGGTGAATAGATAAGAAAAAGCTGAGCATTGGGTCTCTAACTAGAATGAAAAGTTAACTTAGAGAGGTCACCCACCCCTGGGATACAGGCTGTGTTTGAATTAAGCAATCTAATTGCAAGACACATCTAATGAAAGCCTTCCAAAATCAACAGTCAGGCCTGCACAGACAGCAAGGAACATCACTCAAGGGCTGGAATGAGTGAAGAAATCCTTGTGCAGTTGGTGAGAAGAAAAAACAACATATCCTATTTGCTTCCTGCACTCACTCTCCAAGCAATGTTCCATGTTTTGTCTTTTATCTTCTATTAAAATAAAAATTAAAAAGAAACTGAGTTTAATTCAATTCAGTTAGGTGCACATCACTGACATCTGCTGGATAAAACCATCACTCATGTCCCACTCCAACATGATTTTGCCTGTCCTCTAGCAATGGGAGGCCCACAGTTTTGAAAGAAATTGAATGATTTTATTCATTCTATATCCACCATTTAAGGTTCAAGTGCCCACAGCAGAGAACTTTGTTATAATTAGGAAGTTCCTGCTGTACAATACCAATCACCTTGATCTACTGTAGCTTTATCTGAAGAATTCTACTCAAGACACAGAAAATGTGTTAAACACAGAAGTTGTGGACAAAGAGCAAACAAATGAAGCTGCACTGCAACACTTTCCAACAAGGCTGGACAATCACCCGAGGTCAGTAACCCACAACAAACACAGCATCCCAACCCTCAAGGTAAGAGCAGCATGAACGAGAGGTTATGAGCATTAAGAACAAATAATTGATTAATGATTGCTGTTTCCCAGTTAATAATTAGCCCTCTGACTAGTGGGGCTGGCCTCTGTGTTTCCATAAATAGCATCCCCGTGGGCAGGGGGAGCCCTCGCTGTGTCCCACCATGGCGTTCTCTGGCACCTGGCAGATCTACGCTCAGGAGAACCTCGAGCCCTTCCTCAAGGCTCTGGGTAAGTGCCTGCTCCCCCCTCAGATCACTACCACCACAGCTCCTACTGCTGCATTTCCATGGATTCTGTCCTTTTCTTTCTGGGACAAACTGCTCTGCTTGGTTCACTCTGGTTGATCTCATTTGCATGTGAAAAGAAGCTGAAAGTTGTATAAATTGATGGAGAAAGGTTACAGATAACCCTCACAGAAGAGTTGTTGTGTTGATTACTTGTAATTTTATAAATATATACAAGTAGAAACAAGCCATCAATGACTTATTCAGCCTCCCAATGATTGGCACAGGAGCCCTTTCTGCAGCACAAATGCTGTCAGTAAGCTGTGAATAATTATCAGCTGTGAAAAGTGCTCAGTAACCTGTCAGTGCTTATCAAGTGTGATAAGTGTCAGTAATCTCTGAGTGATTATCAAATCTAATCTGTGAGGATTAGGAGGATAAATATGCACTTACCTTTGCCAACAAAACGTTCCTGTTGGGGTCCTTAAGAGTAAATAGGAGATAATCAGCAGAGTGAGATCCAGCCTGGTCTGACAGCGTGACAGAACCAAACCCTCTCCTGGTGACAATGACAACTTCAAATCATGCCAGGGACACCCCAAAAGGAAGTTTGAGGTACTCCCACTGTTCCAGCTCTGACTGGACAGATAATCCCCCAACTCCCTGGGAAAATAAAGTAATGCACATGTGGCTCTTTTCATGGACCATCATCACCCCATGGGCAGCCCTTAGGACAAGAAACTGCATAATGTGACACATCACCAGATATCATACCAAAACCTAACCAGACTAGAAGGTATGGAGCAAAAAAGCCATAGAGATGAGAGGAATCCAAAGCAGGATTTGTCTTTTAACTTGGACATCACCTTCCAGTACTGGTTTGGACCTTCTGTGCCTTTGTTGGAAGGCACAATTTGCTATTTTGCTATTTCCATAAAACAGCCCTGTTTTACCTATTTTTGCAGGGTTGCCAGATGACACCATCAAAATGGCCAAAGATATTAAGCCTGTTGTTGAAATACAGCAAAAAGGCAACGACTTTGTTGTAACATCCAAAACACCCAACAAATCTGTAACCAACTCGTTTACAATCGGCAAAGAGGCTGACATCACCACCATGGATGGCAGGAAGCTGAAGGTAAAGCATTCCAATTATAGGACATCTTTATTTATCCCTAAACCCTAAAAGTTTGTGTGTGAGTGGAATTTGTTTGTACCATTTCCATTTGCAAATATTTCTGTCACTTTAACAAACAGAAATGTTCCTAAAACTCCTATTCAAATGCTGTGTTCTCCACTTTAAATTAGCAGCTGTCATTATGAAACATCACTGTAATTTATTTCCTATTTATTAGTCCTCTACTTATTCGAATTGAATTCCAAAACATATTTTTTTAAAAATATTTTCAAATGTTCCAACAGTGCACTGTGAACCTGGTCAACGGGAAGCTGGTGTGCAAATCAGATAAATTCTCTCATGAGCAGGAAGTTAAAGGAAATGAAATGGTGGAGGTAAGTGCAAATAAGTGAAAATAATGGCACTTGCAGACAAATACTGAAGGAAAAAATGTTGATTAGCTCATAGTATCTACAGAGTGTCTCTGTGGATAATGACTGCTCCAAGGAGCACAACCAGCTCCAACTTTTCCTTCAGGCAAATGTTGTACATATATTTACAGGCAGGTGCTGTGATTGTATTTTCTTGTGGACCAGGATGGATTTATGCATGAATTACAGACACTTCTGCCACTTAGCAATAAAAATGTGTATTTGTCTCCCACAGACTATAACGTACGGTGGAGTAACACTTGTCAGAAGAGGCAAGAAAGCATAAAGGCAGATCCTCCTCTGTGACACCTTTACATACCTGAAATAAAGTGCACTTTCCACAAGGTGTGATCTCTGTTTTATCTGAACAACAATACAGGAAATCATGATGATTTCTGCTCTCCTTTCTCACAGCACTTCCCCTTGCTACAGGACTGTGTTTTCCCCTCTGTCCTCAGAGTGACAGAAATTTGCCTCCCAAACAACCCAACCTGGACATAAATCACACTGTTCCAGTTCACCACAATAATCCTTGGGAGCTGCCAAAAGCTACAGAAATGCTCCTTGATTTCTTACACACAGACTGAAAGCACTCAGCTTTAGTTCCTGCTTCTGCTGAAGGTTAGTCTTTAACTAAACCCCGTTCTCTATGACCTGGCCGACACAGAACAATCAGGCATTTGTTGAGCTGATCTGTCCCACATGGCCCAGCAAGAGAAACAGCAATATTTGAAAAGCTGTGAAGCACTCACCAGTCATTAACAACAGGGATGGCTGTTCTTAAACTGAATTACACAGAACTTAAGCTGAATTATACAGAAGTACAATTAAGAGGCGCTACAAGAGCAAAGAGAATTAAACACTCTTCCAATTTGCAATGAACTCCCAGTGTCTTATCATGGCCCAGCTCTGTGAAACTGAAGTAAACCACTTTGTTCAGACTCTGTGTCTCTATTAATTATAAAACATACAGGAGCTGTGCCTAGAACCATTTCTCTGCTGATTAGATGCTATTATTGTATCAGCAGCCCCATAATTTCATGATTGAAGTCACTGCAGATTTGTTAGAATTGGTTTTAGGTGTAAGACCTGCATGAACAAAGTTGCTGGACTGATAATGCCATTTAAAATCCTCACGGGGAGGTTCTATCCCAGTGAAGAGGGCTGAGTTTCCATCTCCCCATGCTAGAAGAGCAGTTTGTGAGGGGAGAGGTTGTGTTTTATTAACAACGCAATGTGATACAAGCATTTGGGAAGTGTATTCTTATTCTGGGATAAAACTGTTCTCAGGGGGAGTTTCACTGGCATAAAGGATCATTGTGCTCATTCTGCTTCCCAGGCAGCTCCAATGCCAAGCACAGTCCTGCAGCCAGAATTAAATTCCATGTGAGTTACACAGAAATAAGATCAGCAGCACAGAAATCGGGGCTGGTAAAACTCAGGGAGGAGGAGGAGGCTGCTTTAAAGCACTGGTGCTGCAGAAAGCCATCCAAGAACTCAGCACCCTTCTCCCTGGGAGTTGCTGGGTAACTGCTGCAAACACACCCTGAAACCAAACACACGCTGTGGTTTTCCAGCAGGAAATTCACAGACTGCTGCAGGTCTGCAAGGATCAAAGGCTGTGCCTGCAAACTGGAGGCTGGAGCATGCAAGACACCTCAGGTTTATTTCTAAACCAAGGCAGAGGTCCTTCATTACTCATTTCAAACCCGTTACAAAATGATTCTTGGAGACACTACACATTAAAAGCACACTAACCTTATTTAGAACTTCAACTCATGCCAAGTCATTCTAATGGCTAAAATTCTAAAAAATTAAAAGAACACTTCACCTGGCTTTCTTCACAACTGCAATGATTTCATTTTTCCAGCAATGGTGCCAATCTTTCCCATCTTTCTGGCAATGTCCTTCTGCCACAGGGCACCCCAGATTTGGGTGGAATATTCGGTGCAGGTCCTTATGTGAAGCAGTCAAACCTGAAGGATTTTGATCAGACTCAGATTGTGCCCCACGGCCCAAAGGAATTAGCACTGCTCAATGGCATAACAGGCTGGGATGGCAGCTCTGGATTCACTACTCCACAAAAACAATTTTTCTGTGCATTTTTCTGTGAAGGACTCCATTGGAGTATTTATAATCAAACTTGGATTTTGTTCAAAGTTTTGATTCCCAATCTGACAAGCTCTGCCAGGTAATCCTGGCAGCATGGATTTCTATCCATCAATGTCCACTCTTCGGTTAATTAATTGTTTTCAGAATGTCTGTAAAATATTTTTTTTCTTTTCTGCTTTGTGCCAAGCACTCCCACCACAATTCCAGTCTCAGATGTGCATTCTTGGCTTGATTTTTAGGTTCTTTTAATGGTTTGTGTGAGCAGATCTGTGTTTATATTGCATAAAATAACAACTCGACCTGCTGCTGGCATACAGAAAAATGCTAACTGTAAATATTTAATGCAAAAACCATGGTCAGAGAACCTCTTCCCTTCTCTGTTGAGTCCTGCACACAGACCCTGAACATACAACCACACAAATTCCTTTTTTTTGGAAGTGTATATGTCTGCACATCTCCTGTGTTAGTGACTGAACTTCATCTGCCATTCAAACTTGAATCATCTGTCATTTAAAACCTGTGAAAATCAGGCACTTCTTAGTGAGAGATTGCCAAGATACGAACAGCAATGTCCTCCTACCATTTTCCATTCATGAATATTAAAAAATAAAGATGGAAATACACTGGTGGCAGACACCAGGGCTGCATCAGCTCCAAGTCTTTCTGTCCCTGCAGGATTTTGCTGAAAATCCCTCACATGAAAATGCAAATACTTTTCACTGAACTCTTCACAAACCCTGTGACTGTGGGGTCAGATGTGCCTTTTATCCACCTTTATGTGAGTCACATGGTAAGAAATAATCTCTCCACCCACCAACTGTATTGTTTTCATCACACAAACAGCTTTAATGGAAAGGGCTGGTCCTGTGCAAACAGCCTGGTGAAAACTCCTGGGGCTCAGCAGGGCTCTGGGTAACTGTGCTCTCCACAAAAATTGCATTAATTACTCCATGTGCAACAATAGTTACACACTCCAGAGAGACACTGGTCATTTATTTCAGTCTTGCACAGTTGGGGCCTGCTCATTTCCACAAATCGAGCACACCAATGATCAAAATTTATTACTATTTAGACATTTTAGCAAACAAAGGAATTAGTGTGCCTTGGCTACAGGTCACACAGTTCTGAATTAGTATTCTATCTTCTGTTGGTTAATTATTCTGTTGTTTCTCATGCTACTTATCCCATTTTCTCCTTTTGGGCCCATGGTCTGTGGGTTGGTGGCCATGACCTGCCCCTGCAGATGTAAAATTACGTTTTACCCAGTTGGAGATCATTTTAGCACAGTTGCTGAGTTGGGTTTATTAGTTTCTTCCTTATCTTGGGAGAAAGATTGGGCCATTCTTGCCAGATGGCCCATAAATTCTGCATTCTTTGTGTCCCCTATCTGCGGGCATCCTTTTTTCTCGAACTTTGTTAACCTCCCCCTGGGTCTGAAATCATCGAAACATGTCCAGCCCTAAAACTCAACAAGGCAGTTCTACCAGTTTGTTATTCTAACACAGGCATATCACTTAGAGCTCGTTGCCTGCCGTTTCACGGGTTACATCTCCCTTCTGGTTGATCAGGCTAGAAAGCATAAAAACCTCAAACATCAAAGAATATTTTTTCTTAACAGAACTTATACATACTCCCCATTTTGCAACAGCAAGGCCACAGGACAGCGATCCCTTGAGCCTCAGGAAGGGTGTTACAGCCCGAGGCCGTGTCAGTTGGCTGCACAGGAGGGAACCACGGCGCTGTGAGGCGGTCGCACAAGGCCGGGCCGCGCTCTCCCCTCACGGCAGGGGCGCGGCCGCCATCTTGCCCCGCGCGCGCTCCCCCTTCCCGCTCTTTCGGCGGGAAAAGCGAGCGGGGACTGTGGGGAGCAGCGCGCATGCGCCTGGGGCCCGCGAGCTCCCGCGCGAGGCAGGGGCGCATGCGCGCTGCCGGAGCGGAGTAGGATTTTGGCGCCGCGTTTCGCTCTCGCCGGAAGCCCCCCCGGGAAGTCTCGCGAGAGGCGGCGCGCGGGCGGGCGGTGCAGCTCCCCCAGGGTCGCCTCAGCCGCTCCCGCCGCGCCCGGGCCGCGCTCGCTCCTTCCCTCCCTCCTTCCTTCCTTCCCTCTCCTTCCTGCCATCTGTCCCGGCGCCGCCGACATGTCCCGCTACCTGCGGCCCCCCAACACCTCGCTCTTCGTGCGAAACGTGGCCGACGACACCCGGTGAGTGGGGGCGGAGCGGGGGCTCGCGCAGGCTTTGGCGGGCTCGCTAGGCCGCGGGCGCGGGGGTCCCCCCGCAGCCGGGGGAGGGAAGGGGGCGAGCCCGGCCCTCTCCCTTCCTCCGCTTTGCCTTCTCCCTGCCCTGCCTTCCATTTTCCTCGCGATGCTGCTCGTTCCCCGCCTCTCCACGCGGGTTCGTTTCCAAACAGCGTCCAGACAGAACAAAGCTGGGCCGCAACAAAGTGAAACTCCCCGCAGCCGCCTTGGAGTGTGTCCAGCGGGAAGTGCCACAGGGGCCGTGCCGGACAGCCGCTGCAGTTTGGGATGCTCCTCTGGAAATGCAGCATTGATGCTAGATGGGAGGAAATAAAGCGTTTGTGCCCAAAATTCCTGGCGTGGCCGGTCCCGTTAGTGTGGGAGCTGCTCCTGGGAGGTGCAGGTGGAATGTCCTGCCGTGGTTGATGTGTACCGGGGCCTCTCGGGACGCTCAGTCCGGAGTCGAGGGAAGCAATGCTTGGTCTCCGTTATAATCCTGTGTTTCCGAGAGCCCGTAAGGACTAAACTTGTGCGGTGAGAGAAGAACTCGTAGGGAATTGAAGTAACAAAAACAAAACGTTGCACAGGTTCTTATTTATTCCTTATATGCTTTTAGTGAGCTAATTTTCCTCATTTCACTTCGGTAGTTTAGTGGCCAAAAACACCTTTGGTGTTTGTTATTGTTTGTGGAACATTTACACATCGTCCTGTGGGCACGATGCAATGGAGTGAAATTAAAGTTTTTACCTTTTTTTTTTTTTTCCCATGAATTTGTTCATTTTCCCAATAGTTTATTTTACTTTAAGAACAGCTGAGGATGATCACTTGCAAATTCTTTACAATAATGTGGATCCTATTGAGGATTCACCTTAAGCACTGAGTTCTTGGAGGTGGTTTTATTGTGAGATCTCCATGCTGGTGGTAGTTCCTTTCTGCCAGCACTGACTGTGGAGATTTGTTTCCCAACTGGTGCGAGAGAAAGGAAAAAATACCAAATACCAGTAGGTATTGCATCAATCCTCTCATGCAGGTTTTTGTCCTCAAATGTCACAAAATTAAATGTGAGGAGCTGATGTGAACAAGAAGCCTCTGTTGAGGAGAGGCTGTTGTTCCAGGGGTGGCTGCAGCTGAGCAGTTTTGTCTCAGCTCTCTAAAGCCACCTCTTTGGAAAAACTATCCCGAGGGCATGAGTGGCTGCTCACTGAGATCTGTTCTGTTTGATGTGGTTGTAAGTATTGATTAGTCTATGGAAATGAGTTTGGGTGACTGGTTTGGTCTCACAATGTTTATGTGTTGCAAAATCACTGTCGAGGTACCTGAATAGTAATAACAACGATAATTTAACAATCCTTTCTTTCACTTTCTGCACTGAATGAACTGCTGTGCATCACTTCTCAGTTTACATTTTTGTTTTAGGTTGTGCTGAAGGCTGGTTTCAATCTGCCAGGCTGTACTTGAGCATCCTGAGTGTCTCAGGAAAGCTCCATGTGCTGCCAACAGGGAACTGCCCAAACACTTCTTCCCCCCAAATTTCTACTTTTATCCTCCACCAAATACTTCCAAAAACCCGGGATGCTCATATTAACAGTAGATTTGATTTTTTGCCTGTGTAGTTTCGTTCTGGTGGGTGTTGTGTGGCGCTCAGGCAGTGCCAAAGCCATATCAGGTGTTTGTGGTGTTGCAGGTCCGAAGACTTGCGCCGGGAGTTTGGTCGTTATGGGCCTATAGTTGATGTTTACGTTCCCCTTGACTTCTACACTCGTCGTCCCAGAGGATTTGCCTATGTTCAATATCCTTTCTTCAGATGGCTCATTAGTGAGGGGTGTTGAAGTTTGAAATTCAAGTTTATGTAAGAGGTAACCAATCTAAATGAAAAAGCAGTTTACTTTTGTGTTGTATCTAATAAGTGTCTTACTTATGTCGTGGTGTTTCGTTATTTTTGAAGATTTAACTTCTCTCAATTGTTCTTTGCCTTTTTTGCAAAACTTAAGTCCGGTAATATAAAAGCTTGCTTATGCCACTGAAATTAATACTATATGATTTAAATGAAAATTTATCACTGACTCAAAATTGTCTAGCACGTTTTTATTATCACTGGTGTGTAAGTAAAGTTGTGCTTAGCAAAATGTGGCTGCTATTCATTGTTAATTTAACAAATGGAAATTGGAATCACTTGATCAAAATCAGATTGTGTAAAAAATGAGGTGAACTTCTTTCTTTAATATTGTCCCCTAATTTGCTGTCCTCTGTTGTTGCCTCAGAATGTAAAGCTGTACAGTAATGGCGACCCCAAAGAGAAAGCATGAAAGAACCTTTAGAGTAGAGTTCAACAATTAAGGCAAGTAGACAAGCCAAAGACCTCTTAAGGATCAGGCTTGAAGAGAAGGGAGAGTTTGGGAAAAGAAAAAATAAAGAAAAGCTGGAAGAAGGACAAGCCATAATGGGAGACAAAGCTTCGCTTTATCTACAAAAGGGGGAAAAGGTTGTTTTTCAAAGTTAAAGATAAAGCCATCTGTCATTTTTGGCCAAGCATCTCATGACAAGTCCTTCTGACAAGCACTTAAAGAGTTAAAGGTCAAGATGAAGTTGAATGGTGGCCAAGATTAAAGGAGTCATACCTGATGTATCCTACAGAATAACAGTTTTTCTTCTGTCTGTCATGTAAGCAGTAATTTGATGAATTATTCTGGTTTAGTCCCTTGACAAAACCTGTAATATTTCTCTTGTGAGTGCTACTGTAACTGTGGTCTGAATGAAATGGAAGTTTCTCTCCTTAGGAGATGATGCTGTTGAGAAATGAGTGGCCTGGAGGGGAAAGGCAGCTCATTGTTTGGGTCCCACGAGCTGGAATTAGGGGTGTAAATTCCAGCATTAAAACAAATACCTGTCACTGTACCTTGGCTCTGAGTGGCAGTGCAGGGCTCCCAGTGTCTGCTCTTCTCTCACACTGAGGAGGCGCTCGCTGCGCACAGGGCTGTGACATGACATCAGTTAAACCTAAAATCAGTTGTTTAAAACAAAAAGGAAAGCTTTATTCCAACTCCTAAGTTAATAGTTAATACTTACTGTTGGTATGTCCAACATAATTCAAGAACTAGGGCTTAATTTTAATAAACTCATTGTAGTGGAGAGAACTAAATGACCATTAACAAGTGTTTTGAAAGGATACCTTTGTTTTCTTTGCATAAGTACAAGTGGGAGAAGAAAAAAAATTAGAGTATCACATAGCCAGTGCTTGCTGATGGATAAATTCATGGTCATATTACAAGATTTTAATTTTATAACAGGAGTTCTTAGCTGGTGATTAAATAATAAAAACACTAGTGTGTAGAGTAGTATGACTAAAAAACTTAAAACATGGCTGTAAAATGAGAAAATAACATGAAAATTTTGATTTTAAATACCACATCTGTTAAACTGCTCAAATTCCCAAGTACCTTAACACTGGCCACATTTGAAGATGTCCGTGATGCAGAAGATGCTCTCCATAACTTGGATCGGAAGTGGATCTGTGGTCGGCAAATAGAAATCCAGTTTGCACAGGGGGACCGCAAGAGTAAGTGCCTGGATTTCATCTCCTGGGCTTCAGCACCCAGCACTGCACGTGCTGCTGATGGTTCTGATGTGTTCTTAGTGTGTATAAATAGCACATGGATGTGCTGCCTTTCATCCAGTGACTCTTAATGACTCGCTTAATTATAAATGGATAACTAAGTACAGCAGTCACCACAGGCATTCTTGGGAGCTTTCTGTGCAGCTCTGTGTGATTTCCAGGATTGAGGTAATGGCTTCATTTTCATTTGGCTTCAGGACAAAAATCAGTTTCAAGTTATCTCAATTCAAGGTGGAGCAGAACTTGTATTTTCTGAACAGATAAATGCAAAGAGAATTTAGGTCTTTTACATCTGTAGTTTGTGTGCATAGTCTTAATTTGCAGGGAGATACAGATTTGTAAAACCTGGCTCAGCCCTGTTGGTCTAAACCAGGACTGTAATACTCATGGGATGCTCTGGAATAAAGAGACCTTAAAGGTCTTCAGTTACAGCTCTCAGAGAAACAACCTGACTGTCCAGTTCTCCCTCAAGTCTTCACAATTAACTTTAATGGAGTCAGTGGAAATTCTACACTCCAAAGGATAACTTTCTGCCCTCTGTATAAACATTGGGATTTCTTACAAGTTTCTGAGCAAAATTAACTAAATCCACCTTTGTGTGTTGCAAGCAGCACTAAAAACTTAAAATTTGAAGCCGTTTAGTACAGAAGATGTTTGTTCCAGCATGTTTAAAATACTTAGAGCCTGGTCTTTGGGTTTGAATTTGACACAAAGGAAAGATAGCTGTGCTGCTTAGAGGAAATACAGTGGAAGACTAATAGGTTCATTCTTTCTTAATTACTTTAATAACTAAGCTGCAGAGTGAAAGTGAATTGTTTTACTGGGGGGTTCCTTTTGGAATCAGACTTCCCTTTGTGTGGCATCCTCCAAAGCCTTTGTATAAGCTGGGCCTTTAATCATTAAAGACAGCCGTGGATCAGGTGTGATGATGGTGCTGTGCAGCCAGGAGAAAGTGTTTAATTAGCTTTCACTCATTGGGTAAATTCAGGAATGTCAGAATGTGTCAGTCATGGGTCTGACCTGCCGTACCAGTTTCCAGCTGGCCTGAAATCACCTTGGCCAGCTCTGTGTTATGGAGCATTAGTCCTTTCTGACTGGTTTTGAGGGGGTTTTTTTGTTTGTTTTGCTTGCTAGATTTACAGTGCCCCCAAGGCTGCATTAATTTGTGTCCAGTGGCTCAAGCAGCACAAAACAAGTGGCACAGAGCAGCCTCTCACCTGTCCCTTCATAAACATCAAATCACGAATGAACCTTTTTGCTCAACACCAAAAACATGGCTTAAACCTTGAGGGGAAAAAGTAGGGCATCATCTTCACCTGCAAATATTGCTATTTTTACAGCACCAAACCAAATGAAAGCCAAGGAAGGGAGAAATCTGTACAGTTCTTCTCGTTACGATGACTATGACAGATACAGGCGGTCTCGGAGTCGCAGCTACGAGCGCAGACGGTCGAGGAGTCGCTCCTTTGATTACAGCTATAGAAGATCCTATAGTCCCAGAAAGTAAGTGTAGTGTGTGGGGCTGGCCTCAGCTGCACAGCACAGACACACCACGCTGACTATTTCATTGTTACACTTTGGAGTAATCTTTTTTTTGCTATCGTGGGAGTAACCGCTGGGAGTTGCATACCTTGCATGCTGCATCTGATCAGGAATAGTGAATGAAACGATTCTGGGCTGCATTGGAGAATAGCTAAAAGCAAATGCACAGCTTGAAAATAGAATGTGTTAAGTATTTGTATGCTTACCTAGGTATTTGTCACCGTTTACTTTTTCTGATGTACCTTTTTAGCAGTAGACCTACTGGAAGACCTCGTCGTAGCAGAAGCCATTCGGACAATGATAGGTAAAAAACCACTTTTTACACCCTTTAAATTGCAAGCTAGATCACTGTATTCCTTTAACTATAGGTTTAAAAAAAAAAGTTTCTCCTGCAAAAACGGTAAACAATTTTTAATGTACTAGATGTCTAAGAATAGTGTTTTTACATTCAAATCTCCTCTCTCCCCTTTATTCTGATAGGTTCAAACACCGCAATCGATCTTTTTCAAGATCTAAGTCCAATTCAAGATCACGATCCAAGTCACAGCCCAAGAAAGAAATGAAGGCTAAATCACGGTCTAGGTCTGCATCTCACACCAAATCTAGAGGCACCTCTAAAACAGATTCTAAAACACACTATAAGTCCAGCTCAAGATATGAGAAGGAGTCGAGAAAAAAAGAACCAGCTAGATCCAAATCACAGTCAAGATCACATTCTAGATCTAGGTCAAAATCCAGATCGAGGTCTTGGACTAGTCCCAAGTCCAGTGGCCACTAACAGTGTGTCCATGTTGGTTTAGGCATGTAAGATTCATTTACACACAGTTCAGTTTACTTAAATTATCAGGAATATGATGTTGCAACAGTGCTAAAAAATATTTTCTTTGTCAGTTTTCCCTGTAGCCGACAATGGTTGAAATTAAAACAGTGTTGAGAAGCCACAGAGAGAGAGAGGGAGAGAGATTGTCCACTTGGTTAAATGTCATGGGCAGCTACTGATTTGATTGTGGTGTCTCTATGTATATTTTTGTAAAGATTTGCATTTTTAATGCTTAGATATTTGGTGATGACTTGATTGATCGTAACTTGCAACATTGTCCTTTTACAAATGTCACACCCATAGAGAAATTGGTACCAGTTTGTGCTGGGCAGTTCAACCAGCTGTTTAACTGGTTCTTCAACTCTATAAACTTTGTGAGGAAAAGGAAAACTGGACAGCTGTAGTGCAACACTGGCTGCTGGGAAATCAAACTGGCAGTTTGTTTCCATGGCTCCAGGGCGGGTTTCGGTGTTCTCCACGCCCACCAGCACCAGTTGGTTGGCACATGGAGCTCTGTGGAGGGAGATTTGGGAGATTTCTCTTTAGCCTGCTGTCTGGAGAGATGGTACTAACCTTGCATGTACGACATGGGCAGAGAGCTGCTCTTGGAGCTCGCTCAGAGCCTGTGCAGTGTTGTGACCCCTCGGGATAGAGGCTTCACTGCCTCTGCCCTGGCTGCTGGTGCTGAAAGTGAGGGAAAAACCCACCTTGAAATGGAAAATCTAAATTCAGATTTCAGCAAACGGCAGAGCAACTAAATACTAGGTTGTGTGTACATTTTCTGCAGTTTTTTGTATCTATTCTCAATTTTAGTGAGCAGTTAACCATAAAGTTGCTTAGTTTTCCTGCTGTTAGATACAAGTAGATCGTTTCGAGTTGTGTGTGTACAGTATATAAGAACTAAACTTTTATGCCAATGACTCCTGTGGTTAGTTGGTGTATTCATAGGTATCAAACTGTAGCCATCTCCCTGGGTTACCAGGCTTGCTTGCTTTTTACACAGCAAAAAAGCAGTTGGTCAAGCAAGTCTGAATCACTCCTTCTCAGAATGGATAGTGGTTTGGTTAAAAGATTTCATTTTCCTTCAGAACAAATGTTTGAAGTTGGATATGAACAAGAGCTGCATCTCTAGTTATGTAGTTTATCACTAATACAGTATATTTAGAAAATTGAACGTGAAAAATAACAAACCCAGTGTGTAATCTTATCAGTATTTCTCTAGAAGGCAAGATCCTTTGTTATGGAAATGGCTTTTGGCATTGTTTGTTTTTTTTTTCTCTTTACCTTCAAAAGCCACCATCAAACACTTCAGTGTTCCTCGCTGTCTGATGTCTGTAGCATATAAAGACATTGATTTCCAAAAGTTCCTTTTTAGAGAAATGTTTTAGGGTTTGGGTTTAGTGTTTCAGCAGGGTCTTTAAAGAAGCGCAGATGGCTTTGGGATCTCGTCAGCGGAACGTGCTTAGGGGTTGATCCTAGAACCTTTGTACATTTAATAGTATTTCTAACGTTTTCTTTACTGTTTGCAGTTAATGTTCATGTTCTGCTATGCAATCATTTATATGCACGTTCCTTTAATTTTGTAGACTTTCCTGGATGTATAGTTTAAAAACAGCAAAAAGTCTATTTAAAACTGTAGCAGTAGCGTGCAGCTCTAGCAGAGGAAAGTTGTGGGGTTAAACTTTGTATTTCCTTTCTTATAGAGGCTTCTAAAAAGGTATTTTTATATGTTCTTTTTAACAAATATTGTGTACTACCTTTAAAACATCGATGTTTTGATCAAAATAACTAAAGACCCAGCTTATTTTCTGCTTGCTGTAAATTTAGCAAACATGCTGTAATAAAAAAATGAAGGAAATACTGATCCACTGGAATTATTGTAGCATTAGAATTTGACTCCAGAGCATGGTTAGGAGTAGAGCTATGCATCCCATATGGAGTAAAATCCTTACTATGGTATTTCAGTAAGGGCAGGAATTTTTCATGCAGTGTCTGAATAAATGTCACTTCACATTTTGAAGGGGTACAAGACAAACTGAGAGCACTAAGCATAAGTTGTACTCTTAATATATCGCATTTTCTTTGCCATTAACTACCATTATTGCTGGATGGACTTGCCCCATAGGTTATAATTCAGATATTAGCCAGGTTATGAAACGACTTAAAAGCAATGACTGAAGGTTCATACAGAATCAAAATTATAGTATCACCATAACAATTCATAATTGCCATATCCAAACTGGTGCCAGCAGTGATTCTGTGGGAGGAGGCAACAGGGCTGGAGCTGCCTCCTGGCACTGGTGTGTGCCCAGCTGAAGGTGTTGCCCTGAAAGACAAAAATCCTCTGTAAATCAATGAATTGCTTCCATTGCTTTCCATTGCTTCCACTGTCACCCTTTATAAGTTGAGCTGTGATTATTTCTGCTTCTAGCAGCAAAACCCCCCCCCTCTTTTCACCTTTATAGATTCATATGTATAAATATAGTCTTCATGACTAACTGCTGCTTGAGAGGGGTCCTGGTGACTGAGTGGTGGGGAGAGCATGGCTGTGTCTGCCAGGGGCCTGCAGGGATGGCTGTGGTTGGTGGTGGTGCTGGTCCAGCTGGAATTGGAGCTGGAAGGGTGGGAGGAGGGAGGAGAAATCTCCATGTCCAGGCAGAGTAACAGTAACTATTCCTTAACTGTTGTGTCAGCATGTCCTTATATTGTGTGCTTCAGCATTTATGTATAGCACAGTTTAATTTTTGTTTTGAAAAGCCAGATCATTGCAAGTATAATGTAGTGTCTACCAGTTCTGATGGTTCTTTCTTTCTCTCCCAGAGGTAGGACTAAACTTTGACTTGACTTGTGTATATGAACAAGCCAGAAAAGCCGAACACAAACCCACGATGTTTCAAGAGTGCATGAATAAAGATGTTGTCCTAGTTCTTGCTCCCATGGAAAAATTGTGAAGAAGCTGTTCTGTGGGCCTTTCAGTTGGGGACGAGTTAGCAGGATGTGGCCAAAAGGGCAGGGAATGTTTATGCATTCATGCAAATCAAGCCACAGCCCATCTAGATAACATCTCCCTTCCTTGATGCAGGTATCCCAGTCCTGCCCTAAAAAAAGCAGGAGCCTGTCTTGTGCAAGCTTCCTGCAGGTTATGCACAGCTGGAATGCAAGAACTTTGCAGGCTACAAAAGATCATGTCTAGATATCTTTCTTTTGGAGTCTCAAGAACGGTGGGAATTACGTTTTTCTGTGGTAAATCTAGATTTTGTCATTCCTGCAAAATTTGTAGAATTGAAGTAGCGTGTAAAAAACCTCTGCTGAAATTAATGGCTGTGCTCCAAAATATCTGCAGCGAATCGATTGGTGTCAGCAGTCATAGAAGGCTCTATTGGAACTTCTTTTTCACCTAAAGTCCATGCACCCAACTGGTAATTAAAAATCTTCAATTTAGTGGTTAAGTAGCTGGGTGTTTAATTAGGGACTCTGATAGACTGGTCTCTGAAAGCTCAATGTTATCCTTTCTATGTTTTATCAAGATGTTTAATGTACAGTATCATGGTTTTACTCAAAGTGGAATCTTTTGGTTTCAATGTTGTTTGGAGCTCTCTGCTTGGACAGAGCTTTTTTTCCTGCCTGTTGAGTCGGGTGCCAGCTGGGGTGAGCTCAGAGCAGGGCAGTGCAGCCACACACAGCACAGCACTGCTGCTCGGGCCTTGCCAGGGATGGGGCAGATGAACATTCTGAAGTACAAAGGGATAAAATTGACACATTTTTAGGACATAATCACCCATTAAGAATTGCTGGTTTTCTCCATTTATCTTGTAACTTGCTTAAAAAAAGTCTGTAGTCCATTGCTATAATATTTGTCTAAAGATGCTCTTGCTGCTGAGACTATTGTAGGAAGGGAAGACTCTGTACCCTGTAGTGTGTTTGATCGGAGATGCTGATGTTTTATTCACCCACATCCTTTCTTCTTGAGTTTTGTGTTCCATCTGTGCAAATAACCCTGTGAATTGGGAATAAAATGTACAAGTTTTGACTATAACTTGAGAGCACCTTCTGACTTAATTAATCCAGCTGTAGTGTGTGGGAGACGGAGCCCCAAGCTCTTGGTTTTGTCAGGAATGTTAATTAGTGGTAATTCTCCAGCCCTGTGTTCCCTAACCACTGGAAAGGCATGAAGGAGAAGGCTGCAGGTAAAGAAACCTCCCTTGAGAAGGGAACTGCCAAAATGAGATCATCCCACTTTTCCATTTCCATCTGAAAACAAAGACATGCTTTTAGGGGGGAAAAAAAAAGTTTATTTATGTTTTGTTTCCAATTTGTACAAACATCATCAGTAATTGACAATTTGGAGAATAGATAATTAACTGGGATACAGCTCAGACTCTGGTGAAGGTCCAGGTCACAACACAAGTTTAGAGATTGCCAATTCCGTGTGATTTGGAGCAATAATTTTGTAAACATTCAGTTCAGCTGCCACTGCATTTGGAATGTACAGAAAGACACCTCCAAACATTTCACAACCTGCAAAAGGCCTGTTCAAATTAAAGCACTTTTTTGTTTTAGTAATCCTTGTGTTTTGAAAGAACCCTGGCTGCTCCTGCTGTCACCCTCCAGCAGGATCAGCTGGAGGGTGACAGCTCAGGAGCCACCTGCCCTGACCCTCTGCTGAGGGATTTTAGCAAAGATTGGGACAAAATGTTTTACAGAGCACTGATGCATTTCAGAAACACAGAATGATTCCAATCCTTCAGTTTTATCAAGCACCTGAACCCAGGCATTTGCATTTCTTGTGAAACACTTGATTTGGAACATTTCTGTGATTTTTCATCACTGAACACACTCCTCTCCTACACATTCACAACAGGAGGATCTGGGATCTGAAACTCCAGCAGCTTTTTTTTTTAAGTTTTTTTTTTTAATTAAAAAAAATCTAAATAAGCATTTTTGCACTGATTTTACTTAAAAAAATGAGATTAGAACCAAATACAATGTGCATATTCATTGCATGTGAAGTGCAAGGGCACAGCCACAAATGTCTTTTTTTTTTTTGTTAGTTTTTTTTTTTAAACAAAATATCATTTTTTTAAACCAGGCCACGTACTCAACATGGTCATCTTACATTCAGCAGTTTTGTACTAAAAATACTTCTGTGCAGGAAAGCCCAGCAGAAATTTACATATGCTACAATGTTTTACATGTATTTACATGGCTCTGTCATCCCTGTGAGAACACCTAACACCTGCCCCAAACTATCAATTGTTACAGGGGAACCAATTTAAGACCAAACTAAGCAACTACTCCACCTTTTCTTATAAAAACTGATACCAAAATGTGGTTTAGAACTCCTCCGTGCAGTGGGCACACAAAGGATTTGGGGGAGCTTTTTTGGCAGTCACCTGGCAATGCAAGGTCTGTGTTGGCACTCATGGAGATTCCTGGGAAGCACAGCTGGGTCTGGCCGAGGAGTTCTTCTACATCCTTCCAGAACATTCCAGATGGGAGAGTCATGGGTTTGAAAACTCACCCACCAATGCAGGAGTGCCACTAAAGCTCACAGGGTAGGGAAGAGAATCAGCTGTGCCTCCCCACGTGCCCAGGTGGAGGTTTCTGCTCTGCAGAGTGTTTAGCAAATCTCACACCAGCCTGAAAAGCAGCAAATAACCTGACTAAAGTTTTCAGTGCGTTTTTATTTTCAGTTCATGCTGCATTAAGTTAGGGAAAAGGTGGTTTTCTAACAATTCAAAGCCACAATTCCAATTTTGGCACACAGTCCCATTTTTTCTTAAATACAGTAAATGGTGACTGCTCAGGATTTGATTGATTTACAAGAAAATATCTATTTCACAGTGAGGTGAACACAGCACTGAACTTTTGAGGTAAAAGATGAGGGGAATGTAAACTTTCACCCCTCTCCAAGTGACTAACTACATGCAGCAAGAACACCTGGTCCTGGCACACCTGGAGTTTGGAATAGCAATGCTCAAATTTGAAACCCTGACAGTCCAAATCACTTCTGAAAATCACACAAGTTACACCTCAGGCCTGGACTTTCAGTAAGGTTTTGAGCTGAAATGTCATTATTTCCTTATCAGAAGGTTTAAAAGAAACAGGTACCCAGTGGCTTGGTGGCTTAGGCAGAACACTTGGGGAGGGTGGCTCGCTGAACTTGGCTCCAGCATAGTTCTGGTTGCTCTGAGGGGTGAACAACAGGTTGTGATTGGACAGAGCAGGATTCCAGTTGGGATTCTTGGGGAAGTGAACGTTGTTCTTCCCCCCTTTCTGCATGGCCTGCCATGCACCAGGAGAGGAGCTGCAACCGTGGCCTCTTTCCTTCTTCACGTAAGTTTTCATCTGAGAATTGGGGTCTTTGCTCTTCTGCCTGTTTTTAAGTTGCTGATGGTTCTTGGTGGTATTTCTAGACTGGGGAACGGGAATGTTGTATCTTTCTCCACCACCCATCTTCAACTTAAATGTCACCTGGAAAAACAAGAGGACTCAGGATAAGTCTTTACTGCTCTCTTTTTTTTTTAAACAAAGTATTTCAGAGAATGTTTAGATTTCAAGCAAAGGGACAAAAAACAACCTAACCAAAACTCGCTCTAAACACACCATTTCTCTCCTCTGAAAAGGTCTAACTGGAGGAATGGGACTGACAAAACCTTGCTCAGAAAATGCAGAGCCAGATTTTATCAGTTACTATTGAGTGCTGAGATATTTAAATTCAGCCTGTTAGCACCTTAAGATTGGGTGAAGTTTACACTGATAAAGCCACTGCCCAAACTTCGTGGTAAGTGTAATAATTACTCTGATAAACTGAAAATGAACTGAAAAGCACCCCAAGTGGAACAGATTAGTGCAACTCCCAAAGCCCATGCCCAGACTCCAGCACAGCATACTCAGCACTTCCCTGCTGGCTCTCCAGCAATGTTTATTTCCCCTCTCCCAACTCCATTTACCTCTCAGTGGTCTTCTCCGATTCCACACTCTCCAACTCTTGCCCCCTTTCTTGCTTCCAAGCCTGAAAGAAGAGGTGCTGCCTTGTGCTGGACTCCTTCCTTTGGCTGGGAATAGAAGTTTTCATGGGCTGATGTGCTGTTTTCAGCCAGGGAGCCGAGCCCAACATCGGATTCTCGGCACAGAAGCTCCAAGGGAGAAGTCCTGCTGCAGAAACGAGAAAGAAATTTCAATTCAGTTTATGGAAACAATTGCTTCACTCTGGGGTGGAAAGAAGGGCAAGCAGAAATAATTCAGTCCGCTGTGTCTGTTTATATGTTAAAGATGAAAACATGCTACAAACAAAACCCCAAAATCCCACCCAAAAAGACACAGCTTTGTCTTTTTCTACTTACATAAAGTTCACCACCATCCTTAGCAAACCTCAAGTCACATTTTGCTCATGTTCTGTCTTACACAGCATTTTAATAGACAATCAAGAACTTTATCCCTTTTGTTTTAGTAAGGAAAAAACTTTGGGAACTAGAACCAATGCAGGAACTGCCTACAGTGCCCAAACCCTTCCCCAGCCATCACAGAGCTCCATTTGTCATCTGTCAGCTGTTTCTTTAACCTTCGTTAGCCAAGTAATTCTTCAATAACTCTTACACTAATTTCCTGTTTTGCTCATGGCTTGTCTTTCCTGCGATCGCTGAGATTTTAATCTTGACGCACTCCAGTCTGTTCAGCTCCTGTCACTCCAAACTCAGCAGCCCCCCCTGCCCATCCCTCCCGGAGCCCCAGGGGAGCCGCCCATCTCCATTTCCAGCTTCCGCCTTGTTTGGACTGAAACCAAGAGCCGAGATAACGTCACCGGCCCCGGCCCAGCTGCCTTCTGCTCCCGCTGACCGGAGCGTCTTCGCCTCCGAACTCTCTCCCTTCTCTCACCGACAGCTGGGGAGAGCCGGGACCCCCCGTCCCCCCTTCCCCAACAACGGAGCACAACATGGCGGCGGCCGCGCCCGGCCCTTCCCGCACCGCTCCGCCCTTACCGACTTCTGTCCGCTCCGCTCGCCCACAAGCACGGACACACACACGGCTCTCCGGGAACCGACCCCGCGCTGCTCCGCCGTCACCGTCCGACCCCCGCCCCCAGAGCCCGCTCCGCTCCGCACCGCCCCTCACTCTCCCTCACAAAATGGCGGCCGCGTCCGGCGCCGTTTAACACCCTCTCCCTCCTCCCCCATCCGCGGGGCCGTGCGGCTGCAGCCAATGGGAGCGCGCCTCTCCCGCGCTCCACCAATGGGAGCTAAGCCCCGCCTGTTGCCAGGCGGGCCCGGGGCAGAGCGGCGGCGGCGCGCGGGCGGGCGGGGCCGCCATTTGAATCCCCTCACGAAGGGCAGCGCGGGAGCGGCCGCCGCTCTTTGTCCCGCCCGGGCCGGCCCCGCCGCCGGGCACCGCCCGCGGGCCCCCCGGCCCCTCGCCACAGCCCCCTGGCCCCGCTGGCAGCCCCGCCCTGCCCGCGAATTAGCACAACAAACATCGCAGGGAACGCCCGCGCCAGCTGCTGCTGGGGGCTTCAAAGAGGTGAAATAACTAACAAAATATAAAGGAGAAGCGCACAAAACACCCGGCTGTGCAAGCGAGGGGCGTCGAGAGAAGGGAATCAGCGAACAAAGAGTAAAATCCAGCCCCCCGGAGATGGCCGCAGCGCTCTGATGTCAAATGGACGCTCTCTGGTTGTTGTACCCATTCCCCAGCCTGCATTTAGTTAAACTATTTAATGCTGAAATTTAAAGTATTGAAAGCGACGTAGAGGGATGTTTCAGGTCAAAAGACAGGGAAAATATTCCGCGGGTTTAAAACAGCGCTGTGGGTATGCAGAGCCTCTGGCAGTGACTGCACTTTGTGTTTATATTCACATTCTCTTCTTTTGCCTAAAAGGATCGTTTCAAAGAAAAAACCCTCAACATTTGGCCTTTACCATGTGTGGGATGATTAAAAAGTAGTATACATAAGAAACTCACACATGTGAGACTGTTCACTGCCCACCACTGAGAGGCCAATCCAGCACTGTACACCACATTAAAGGCTGGAAAAAGGAAGTTTCAAAGAAAATACAGAAGAACGAGTTCAGTTCCAACTCCACCAAGTCAGGGCAGTATTTAAAAACAACAGATGAACATTCAGAGTTTTTATTTTGAAGTTTCATTGAGTAACCCTGCATTTTTAGCTACAGAAGGGGGAAATTCCTGCTTTATTCCTAAAACAAAACTGTTTCCTTACTGACCTGGTGTTACAGGGCTGTGACCCAACCCAGAACAAGGTAAAGACTCTAAATAGAAGTTTGTATTCATCCTGAAGTTATTTAAAAAGCCAGCATATATTTTAATACACGAAATGTGTTGACATACCTAAGCCAGACCTTTGTTTTTGTTCTTTATTGTATGTTAGCACAAAGCCAGCTGAAATTAATTTGTTTTCCTCCCGTTGCTTTGGATTTCTTGGCACAAAGTAATGGCTGAGGTCCTTATAGCAGCTTTTTTTGTCTTTACATGGAAGACAACAATATTTGCTGTAAGCCTGAAATTCCACTCATTAATTAACAACTGTCCTACAATGCACATCAGCAGATTTTTGCTTTGTTTCTGTCTCTAGTGCGTTTATTTCTGCTAAAACACAATCTCACCCCAGCGTGTGGATGGTGTCAAGCCAGGACGCGTCAGTGGGATTAAGAAAGAGCATTTTGCAGGCTGCAAATGTTCTGCTCTTGTCTGGGCAGCACAACAGTGTGTACTTTTCAGTTCAGAACAAGGATGACACAAGGTCTGGCTGTTTGTCCTCGCTATCTTTGAGATAATTAAAGAAACATCTTGTCTTTCAGAGCTGGTTTTGGGGTCAGGCTGACACATGGAGCCTGGGGGAAGCAGGAAATGTCAGTGATAAGCCATTCCTGTATTTGTGCAGAACTGTTCCACTGAAACAAATGGAGGCATTTGGAGGCCAAGTAGGAGCACGAGGGTATTTTTTAAATCAAAGGGACAAATACCCCAAACACCACAAAGTCCAGCTTGCAAAATTCTGTGTTTCACCTTCAGCTGTTAGAGCCCTGGGCTGGTTTCCTCCCCTGCAGTGGAAGGAAAAGAGATGTTCCCAGGGCTGTGGAAACCACAACAGACAGAACCCCTCGAGTTCCTGCTGCATCCTAAAGACACAGACTGAATCCTGAGGTTCTGTCTCAATCCTTTATCATCACCACCCAAGATTCCTTCAACAGGAGCTACTTCACTCCTTCAAATGCTGGTTTTTAAACCCTGTTCCTTTTCAAAGGTCTCTCTCGATGTAACATCTGTGACTCCTAAGCGTGTGACACTACATCGACCTCAGGAACTCATGGGCAGACTGGGATATTGTAGCTGCATCCAGGATCGTGCTGTGCTCACCCTGATGTCCTGCAGCCCTGCAGGTGCTACAGACCCAGCTGCAGAGGCAGAGCCCTCAAACACAGTGTTTCCAAACCCACCCTGCTGTGCCACAGACTCAGTGACCTCCACTGCACCCTCTCATAACCTGTACACAGCAGGGACAGGAATTTTCTATTGTGCAAGCATCTGTCTGGATTATTCCACTTCCTCCTTGCAAAGATGACTGCAATAAATCCCAGCTTCCCTCATCTTCCCAGGGAGCAGTGCTACCCAAATCCTCCTCAGCTCCCCACCACGCTTCTGCTGCCACGGTGACAGCACCTCAAGGACTCCCCAGCCACCTTTATTTTTCACTCAGCACCTCCACTCCCTCTCACAGCAAACATTAATCCAGCCCAGGGAAGCAGCTCCATCTGTGCTGGCACTGCCCCAACCAGCAAGTCCCAGTGAAGACAAAGCCTGCAGAGCTTCATTAGCCCCAAATTAAGATGCTCCCAGCTGTGGCTGAGGGATCTCAGCACACTGGTGCTCCTGGCCGAGTGTTTCAGTGGAGCTGCCGAGCGTGGATGCTGCAGGAAGTCTGCAGCAGGGATGACTCATTTGTTAAATCAATAGTGAACCATTGCCCCAGTTTTATTTCCCAGTGACGAGTTTCCGGCTGAGGGTGACTTTCAGTAAACCCAAGATGTTTACTTTTTGTGGCTCCAAGAGCCCCATGACACACTTGAAACTCGTTAGACGTTTCCACCTGAGCCAAACATTAACCAGATTGTTAATCTATGTTCCCTTATGAGGGAAACATGGGAGCTTGTGTTTTCTTTAAAATCTTCATGAAAGCACTGGGTATAGAGTAATGTTTAGAATATCCTTTATTCTGCCTGGCAGAGGACCTGTGTTCATTGAATATTCACAGCAGTGAGCTACAGGAACTGAGCAGACATTTGAACCTCTGCAGGGTAAATAGAGAAGAGGCTCAAGAACCCAAACAATGTGATAAAACGACGCACTTTAATCTCTTAAATCTCATTATAAATATATTGATATATGCTTTAGACATGAATTAAATTGGTGTCCACCAGCACCTGAGTTAGATCAGCTCCAGAACACAAGTTCCCTCCTGTGCACTGCTGGAGCTCGTGAGTGTGAGATCACATCCAGCCCTGCATGGTACATTGGTGTGTGGGGTGTGCACAGCACCCAGCACCAGGAGTAAAACCCCCTGGACACCAAGACAGCCAAACCCCGAGCCTGGGGGGTTTGAAGAGCTTGTGCTGAAACAGCTTTGTCACAGCTGACAGCTTTTCCCACTCTGGAAAACAAACACATCCAGGCACGACTGCCGAGTCACACCCTGTTTTCTGCCTCAACAGCTCCCCGTTGGAACCCACACCAGCTCTGAGTCACAGAGCCCTGCAGGAACCTTCAGCCCATGTAAATCAGTGAGCCTGGTTCACGTCCTGTCAGCAGGGAAAACAGTTTTACCTGGACCCTCCACAAGAGCAGCAGAGGTGTTTGTGCACAGGAGAATCCCTCGGCCAAGCCCTGTTTGCTCTCAGGAGCTGTGCTAGACACGGCAGTGAAGCTGGGGTTTTTTTTCTGAGCATTTTCTCTATGAGTGCAGTAGAGAGTCACTCACCATGGCTCTGTGAGTCACACCTTATCAAGGTGAGCAGTACCCGACCCTCAGCCCCATCTGCACCACCCAGCTTTTAAATTCAGCCCAGCAAACACAGCAGTCAGAGGAAGAGGAGCAAATCCCTGTCCTCCCACAGAGCACAGACACCCTTGCAGCAGGAGCTGGGTCTGGGTGTCCCATCACATGCTCTGTGTCCCAGCACAGCCCCAGGGCTCTTCACTCTGCTCTGGACACAGAAACACCACTCCTGAACAATATCAGGCTCACAGTCCCTTTCCCCAGCACCTGCACAGCACTGCTTCGACCCCGGCTTTTGGGGGTGTTCCCAAAACAGGGTTATTCCAGCAAAAACCCTTTACATTACAACAATCAGCTCTGATGGTTTTCCTTTAGTCTGGCAGGGCATTTTTTGCTATAAATCAGAGTCAATTTAAAAGCTTCTAACTATGCTGCCATAATATTATCTCTTTCCTATAACACCCATTGCTGTGACACAACAGTTCTCCCTGCAGACAGAGGAAACTTGGGTCCATGTTCCACAGGATGCTGCTGGATGTGAAGCTGTGTCAGAGCAGGGAATAATTTGGGGCTGGGTGCTGCTGTTGGAACTCAGGACCAGCATAAAGAGTCTTTCTGTTTCTCGCCTGCTCTTTACAATCTCGTACCTGCTCCTCTAAAATTTCCCAGTTCCTGGAAACAAGAAGAATTATTTTTGGGACAGAGCTGACAATCCATCATCTCCTGTGCTTACACCACAGCCCGTGGTGCCTCTCATCGTTATTGTGGTTTCCAGACCCCCTCCCAGCCCCGGAAGGGTCGGGCAGTTCCCTGCAGAGCCAGGGAACCCCCTTTTCCCGGCCGGGGGCCAGGAGGAAGCGCTGAGTTCCCAGTTCTGCCTCCTTCTCAAGCTTTCCCCGGGCGCTGTCCGGGTTTCCCTGGAGAGGGCAGCCGAGCACCGCTGAGCTCCGGCGGCTGCTGCCGAGCCCCTGAGCCAGGTACGGTGCCCAAGGGGAAGGAGGCAAAGCGGGGTTTGGAGAGGATGGGGTGTAAACGCTCGTGATGCCACCGAATGAAGGAACTGGGATCTCAGCAGGAGGGAAAGTTGAGTTCCCAGCTGGAGAGCAGAGTTGCTGGTTCTGGGATGGGGCTGTGGGGTGGCTCTGTGGGTGGCAGAGCCAGGTAAGGAGCATCCAAGGGCTGAGGATCACGGCTTTGCTTCGCCCCCAAGGCTCTCCACTACAACCTGGATGGTTACATCCAACCACAGTGTGGCCAACTCCTTTGGGATTTGGGGCCAGCTTGCCTGTCCCCCTTGACTGGTGATACTGTCCCTGGTGTCACCCCGCAGGGAAAGCTGTCCCTGCTTTCCAGCGGCACCAGAACAGCCCAGCCCCAGGCAGCTGCTGCCCAGCCGAGGGGGGAAGTGGTCACTGGAGGGAGGATGGATGAGAGCAGGTACGGCAGCCACCACAGACTCTGCAGCCCTGGTCCTTCCTGACCACACGGATTGTGCAGCTGAAGACCTTGATTTTCCTTCCACTTGGAGAGAAAAATCACCTCGTTGCTCTGGCATGAGTGGACCGTGTACAGAGGAATTCAGGGGCACAGGTGAGGTTTGTGCTGCTCGTGGAGCTGCAGGCACAGACAGCAGATTTCTGAGCTTGCCCTTAGACCTGCACACAACCAGGTACACCCAGATTTTTCCACATCTGCCTCCTTGCTTTTTTTCCCTCCCATACTTTTCCATGTTCCCAGAGAAATCAGAACCTGAATGTCTCTTGCCTCAAACTCTGCAGTTACAAGGAGAAATGAGAGGGACTGGGAGGACAATTTCAGCGAGCTGGAGGGTTTGGGTGGTTGTAGATGTGGCACGAGCAGGCAGCAGAACACAACACCCAGAGGAGAAGGGAGGAAGGAGAGAAAACCCGACACACATTCTCCGAAAGAATGTGGCAGAGAGCAAGGAAACAGAGGAAGGATTCACACTGATGGATTTCCAACCCAGGGGAATAAACCAGAATGGTTCAACAAACGCAGAAACCAGAAGTGCCGTGAGAGGAGAGGGAAGCAGGCGCTGTCCGCAGCTGCAGCAGCTGCCCTGAGAGCCAGAGCCATGGGAAGCCACAGAGCATCAGTGGGGAGGTGAGTGGTTTGTGTTTGCTGACCCACAGCATCCTGCAGCCCTGGGCCCTTTTTCTATATCACCCCTGAGAGCCCTCGGTGTTGCCATGCACAAGGCAGGCTGGGGAGACTCTGCTGCACGGGGAGATTCCCGGGATTCACTGTCAGCTCTTTGGGATAAACTGCAAGGCAAGGTGGAACAGAGGGTGGGAAACTGGTTTTTAGGATGGATCCTTTCTTAAGGAGAAGATGAAAGGTAAGCGCTTCACAGCAGGCTGTGGCTTAACTCTTTCCAGCTGATGTTGGGAATTGTTAATGTTGGAATTGGAGTGACAGGACAAGGGGGAATGGGTTCCAAGAAATCCTTCCCTGTGAGGGTGGGGAGGCACAGGGTGCCCAGAGCAGCTGTGGCTGCCCCTGGATCCCTGGCAGTGTCCAAGGCCGGGTTGGATGGGGTTTGAAGCAACATGGGATAGTGGAAGGATGGACTGGATGGGCTTTATGGTCCCTTCCAACCCAAAGCATTCCCTGCTTCTCTGTCAGAGGTATTTCCAAGTGTCTCACAGGGGTGTGATGCTGAGTTCAGTGTTTATGATGGTTTTGATGCAGTGAGAGCAGCCCTGGTTTGCCCTGCTTTGTACCCAAAGTGGCACTTGCAGCTGCTCTGCACCCACCCCACCCCAGATTTCACTGTCCCCTCAGGCAGTCACACATGGGCAGAGCTGATAAATAATCAAATAATCTTCAGTGTGACATTTGAGGCAGACAGGTCTTACATCAGGGAGGGAATTCCACTTGGTGTCATTTAATGTGGGCAGGACAAACCAGGGTGAACAGCTAATTCCAAAATAATGGAAAAACTTCTGCAACTAAACGAAGAAATCACATATAAACTAAAATGTTTGTAAAGCAAAAGATTCTTTGCTTCTTCAGAAAGTGAAATTTGCAAGCATTAGTGACATTTTTTTGCATAAATCACTGCACATGTTCATAGTAGGTGATCATTTAAGACATTTTATTTTATTGTAAAGCTCAAAACTCTCAGATATTCTGAACATGAAATATTCAAGAGCAGCTCTTTCAGAGTGCTGCAGGCACAATGCACTGGCTGATTGCAGCAGGAAAATTTAATTTTACATTACCTAAGCAAGTGGTTTGTAACTTTTTAATCAGCAGGATGCTGTGGTGGCTCTGTGAGGGCAGAGCCATCCCAAGTGGAGCAGGAATGGTGCTGCTGTGTGCAGGGCACTGCCAGCCTGACAGCTGGAATCAATCACAGCCAGGCACTGAGAGGAAAAAGGACTCCTTCATTTGTAAATTGAATTTCCCCCAAAGCCAGTTGGAGCTATTAGGCTGGAGTGAGTGGGCTTGCAGCAGATCTGATGGGAGGGGAGGTTTCACTTGCAGTCACTGGGGCTGTATCAGGAATATTTTGCATTCCCAAGTAACTTATCTGGGTTCTGTTCCTAATAACTCGCTCCTCATTCATTCACTGTTGTTGCTGGGGCTCTGCTTTTGTTGCTGGGGGGGTTCTCTATTGCAAGGACACATTATTTAGGTAAACTATTCCCTGCCCTGGGCCTTTCTGCTGGCAGGAGATGCCGTGCTGTGATCAGAGAGTTCATCCTGTGCAGAAGCCCAGGGAATCTCAGCTCAGCTGCTGCACTTCCAGGGACCCAGCCCCTCTGTGCCACAGCCCCTGGAGCTAAAGGAGGGCCAGAAGGCACTTGGCTCTTTCTTGTTGAGCTGAGCTGTCAGCCCATGGGGCTGGGACTCCCTGGGCTTGCCAGGCTGGATGCACAGCTATGCCTGGGGCTGGAATTCCTGAGGAGGTGGAGATCTGCTCTTGGAAAGGGGTTTCCACCCTGGAAGTGGGATTTGCACCATGGAGGATGCTGCAGGTCAGCTCTCCCCCCGGAGCCAGATATGGGCTGGCATTTTTCCCAGGAGCTAAGGCAGGCAGGGGGCAGAGGCCATGGTCAAACAAATCCAGGGGCTCATCTGAGAAGAGGAAAATGTCCCCTGGGCAGGAAAAAGCAGCTTTGTGGCCAAAAAAGCAAAAAAAACGAGGGACAGGCAGTGCAAGGAGAGGAGCTGCTGGCACTGCCTGTGTTTTCATGCTCCTGCAGGGGAGACCTTTTGCTGGAGCAAGCTCTGTGCTTCCCTTGTGGACACAGGAGCTGCAAGGAGGATCTGGGGAGCAGAGATCCATCCTTGTCATTCAGCCTGAGACAGAACAGATGTGGGAAAGGAAGATCAGGGCTGGCTGATTGCTGTGAGCCCAGCACACGACTTTGAACTGAGGCTTATCTGAGTTTTTTCAGCTTAGTGGAGAGAGCTGGACCAGGACAGGCAGCACAGGAGTTATTTTAACATTAGAAGCAGGTTCTCTCCCCTAGCAGCATAACATCAGGGATGGCATTTTGCTGCCTTCACTCCCTTGCCTGGTGTTCAGTGGTTTCCAGGCTCCTAAGGATGTTAGTTGGCTATTGCACAACTGCAGGTTTGAGGATTTGTGATGGTCCTGGGAATGCTGGCTGCAGGTAATGGATGCCAAGGTGATGCTGGAGGCTGCTTAATGAAGAAATGTCTTGGTTTGGATGCTGGGGTTTGGCTGGGGAGGTTTGGAAACTCGAGGCAGTTGGTCCCTGGTGAACCCTGCTGTATGAGAAGTCCATCTGTCTGCTAAATCCATCTCTCTCCAGAGGGAGGGATGTTGTCAGGTTTAATAACAGCAGTTGGTAATTCCTGCTGCCTCTGAGGTGTTCCTGGGAAGGGCTGCAGGAAATGAGAGCTCTGAGATCTGAGGGCAACATCCTGCTCCTGTGTTGTTACCCCATGCAAGAGCCTGATGTAAGAGGAGGGCAGCTTGCTGCAACACTCAGCCACATGTCAGCCCAAAGTCCAGGACTACTCCAGCCTGGAACACCAAGAAATCCCAATGAGGATTGCCCTGCTCTGCCTGAAGCCTGTCCTGAACTCCCTGCAGCCACCACTGCACCAGCCCTGACAGGCAGCAGGAGTCAAATGTGGGGCTGGGGCTCTTCTCTGTCACCTCCTGGGCAGGCTCTCGAGTCCTTGGGGTATTTTGCAACTCCTGAAACACAGGAAGAGAGATGAGTGTCGGGGCAATCAGTGGGGAAGGAAGTCCCCAGGGCAGCTAAAACCCCCATGTTTTATAAACCCATCTCTGCTGAGATGGCACAGACTGAGGTTTGCTGGGCAGTGCTGGCTGCTGGCACCTCCAGCAGCAGCTGAATTTCACACAGCAGGCAGGGGGGCCACAGGTGGAAGGGCACAGGGGGATGGAACCCACAGCCCTGCCCCTGCTCTGTGGCTGCCACACATCCTGGCCGTGCTTCGTGTGTTTGGGGCATTTCCTCTTTCACAAGAGAGCCCAGGGCAGAGAGGGACAGTGACTTGTTTGTTCTGGGGGAAAGGGAATGCTGTCAGCTCCGTGCTCTCTTCCAGCAGAGGGAACTCACGATTCCATTGCCTGCATGGGGGATCCTGGAAGCTTTTGGGAAGGGGGGTCCTGTTCCATGGGCTTGGGCACAGCATTTTGCTGTAATCCAGGCAGGTTTGGGGTATCCCACAGCTGCCTCTTCACCTGCTTGCTGTAGTGTGTTTTTACACCTGCTCTAACCTAGTCCAGGATGACCTTGTTCCCTGAAATCCAAGGCAAAACAACTGGGTTTAAACACCAGTACAATCCACAGAAAGAATGGGAGAAAACACCACCTGAAGGACAGGTTATGAAGACCAAGGGGGTTAAACTGAGCTGCAGAACTGTAGAGAAAAACCCAGCTCTTGCTGCAGAGTGCACTGAGTAGCTCAGCACCTGCCCTGTGTAAAATCAGGCACTTCTCTCCATCACACCTCTGCTGATGCTAAAAGTATTGATAAAATTAACCTAATTCTGGGTGTGGGCAGGGGTTCTTTAGGCTCAGGTGTTCTCAGTCCTGCATGTCCCCATTCGTATGTCCAACCTGTACCCTAATATCGATCTCTAATTAATCTCCAATAATATCTATTAATCACTCTGACAGTGGCACATGGAAGATGGAGGGGAAAACAAAACTGCAGTGAGATTTGTAAAGCTGCAATGGACCAGCTTAAATATAAACCCAGTCTTGTTGGTTTATATGTTCAAACAGCTTTGGTGAGGAGTAAATCCTACAGAGAGCACTTCTGTTCCCAGATGAGCTGCATCCAGTCTCTGTCAGGGCAATATCTCCCATCTTCCTCCATCCAGCCATCTCCCAGGGCAGCTGCAGTGGCACAGGCAGTCCTGCAGGGCTGTTCTGCCCATGGCTGTTCCTGGAGCTCTGGGCTCCATGGTTTCTGAGATGATAACCCTAGATGTAACCCTAACCCTAGTTAGGAAAAGCTGCCCTGGCCTAGGGCTGCTTGCAAGGAAAAAGCTGAGGCAGCCATGGTGGGGCAGCTTTGTGCTCCCCTTGGGACACCTTTGGCAGCTGTGGTGTCACCCTGAGCAGTCCCTTCCAGCGCTGCTGGCCCTGAGCAGTGAATCCTGGAGGAGTGCTAAGAGCTGGCTCAGGATTTGTACAATTCTCAGTGTTGCTGCTTCCCTCTTGTGGTGTAGCACCGAGGTGGTACAGGCAGGGTGCCCCTGGCCTGTGGGAAATGGGTCTCAGCTAAACAACCAGTGGGACAAAGCCTGGGAAAAGCATGGAAGTTGGCTCCAGTGTTTGGGCAGTGGGCCTGAAAGCAGCTCTCTGTGGGCTGATTTCATTTTCCTTGCTTCCCTCTAAAGGGAAGGAACTGTCTGGGGTAAATTTATTGCTTGTTAAGTCCTCTTCACCTCCACCTCTTTCAGAGCACCTGAAGAAGTGCAGAAGGAAGCAGCAGGCTCTCTGTGAGCTCCCAGCTCCAGGTAACCACCATGGATTCTTGCAGGATACCTGCAAACGCCTCCAAGTGCAGCGGGAACACCATGGAGTGCTTCATGGTGCTCAGCACACAGGCACAGAAAATAAGCATTGGCATCCTGTGTGGCCTCTTTGGGACAATGTGTGTTTTTGAGAACTCTCTGGTGCTCTACCTGATTTTCTCATCCCCTGGGATCAGGAAGAAACCTTCCTACCTCTTCATCGGCAGCCTGGCCCTGGCTGACATCCTGGCCAGCATCATCTTTGTCTGCAGCTTCGTGAACTTCCACGTGTTCAACGAGGTTGGTTTCTCCAAGGAGGTGTTCCTGCTGCAGCTGGGAGGGGTGAACACGTCCTTCTCTGCCTCCCTCAGCAGCCTGCTGCTCACAGCCCTGGACCGCTACATCTCCATCAGCCGGCCCTCGGAGTACAAGCTCCTGATGACCAGGAAAAGGGCCTGGACAGCCCTGGCAGTGCTCTGGGTCACCTGTGCCACCATTGCTGGCCTGCCCCTGCTGGGCTGGAACTGCTGCACGCTGGATTCCGCCTGCTCCGAGCTGTTCCCCTTTGTGGATGACAATTACCTGTCGGGCTGGGTCTGCTTCGTCGTGGTCCTGCTGGGCTGCATCGTCTACGCCTACGCCCACGTGCTCTGGAGGGCTCGCCAGCACGTGGCCTACATGGAGAAGCACCAGGCACAGGCAGGGAAGCAAAACAGCCGCATGAGGATGGACGTGATGCTGGCCAAGACCCTGGCCATGGTGGTGGCTGTCCTCATGCTCTGCTGGTCCCCCGTGCTCGTGCTGATGATCTACAGCATCTTTGGCAGGCTGAGCGACCGCCTGCGCAAGGTGTTCGCCTTCTGCAGCACCCTCTGCCTGCTCAACTCCATGGTCAACCCCATCATTTACGCCCTACGGAGCAAGGAGCTCTTCTCCTCCCTGAGGAGGGTGTGGTCCCACTTCAGGAGGCAGCTGAAGGCCCCTGAGGAGAGCCCAGAAGCAGAGAGCACCCACAAGTCCTCCGTGATAGAGACCATCTGCGAGGACACGCACGCCGTGTAGGGAGGCACCGGTGGGAGATCCACCCACTCAGCCTGGCAGGAACAGTCTGCATCACTTTTCCTTCTATTTTCTCTTCTGGTGGGAGTTGAGGGATCAGCTGTGATGTGGAGATAGCTCCTGCTGATGTCACCCTTCGATGCTGGGACATGACATGCACAGACTTTGCTCTCAGGTGCGGGTTGGGATTGTTGGGGTGTCCTGTGCAGAGCCAGGACTGGATCATCCTTGGAGTGTCCCTTCCAGCTCAGGATATTCCATGATTCTGTGATAATCTCCCACCAGGGGAGGTTCAGGTTGAGCATCAGCAGGAATTTCTTCATGGAAAAACTTTGGAAGGGGCTGCCCAGGGAGGTTTGGAGTCCCCATCCCTGCAGGTGTCACCTGGACATGGCACTCAGTTCTCTGGGCTGGTGACAAAGTGGGGACTGGGCACAGCTTGGACTCAGTGGTCTGGGACGGCTTTTCCAACCTCTTACTGTGGCTTAAGGACTTGGCCAGAGCTGGGGCAGACAGGACCTTGCAGGCAGCACATTTTTTCCAGCAGATTTCAGGAGAACTGACCAAACCACGGGTGTTTGTTGGATGTTGTGTGATTAAACATACGAGCCATTTTCCAGGATTTTCTTCCTTTTCTTTCCTGGTGTGCAACGTTCTCCAGGTGACAAGTTTAAGCCCAAACTGGGGCAGATACTTTGAGCATGAGGAACTTGATTTGGGTTGTTTTTCTGCAAATTACACAAAAGCAGCACTTTTAGCTGAATGGACAATGAAGTGGGACAGTGCCCTTCACCAGTGACCTGGAGCAGCTGGGCTCCTGCCAGCTCCCAAAATGCCTCCAACACGGATGAGCCTGGCTGGGGCATGGCCACGAGGCCCTTGCACTCTGCCCTGTGTCCCAGAGGATGCACTGCCCCGGCTCCCCAGGGAATGGGCACAGCCCCGAGGCAGCAAGAGCCCCTGGAGCCTTTGGACAACACTCCAGGGATGCACAGGGTGGATTGCTGGGGTTATCCCTGATGTCCCTCCATCCC
This sequence comes from Serinus canaria, assembly GCF_022539315.1. Lineage (NCBI taxonomy): Eukaryota > Metazoa > Chordata > Aves > Passeriformes > Fringillidae > Serinus > Serinus canaria. Next base: position 5,245,498 of record NC_066336.1, on the reverse strand, counting down.
TCCCTGGGATATTCCCCGATTATTGGGGTTATCCCTGAGGTCCCTACATCCCTTCCCAGGATATTCCCTGGTTGTTGAGTTAACCCCAGTGTCCCTCCATCCCTCCCCGGGACATTCCCCGCCGTGCCCGCGGGTAGCGGTCGGGCCGCAGCCTCGAACCCGCGGCCCCGGGGAGCCGGGCTGTTGGTGACGTCACGGGGCCATGGCGGCGCTGGCCCTGCTCGCCGTGGCGGCCGCGCTGGGCCCGGGCCTGGCCGTGCCCCGCTACCGCCCGGACTGGGCCAGCCTGGACGCGCGGCCGCTGCCGGCCTGGTTCGACCGGGCCAAGGTGGGGGTGTTCGTGCACTGGGGGGTGTTCTCCGTGCCGGCCTGGGGCTCCGAGTGGTTCTGGTGGCACTGGCAGGGCCAGCACGATGCCGCCTACGAGAGCTTCGTGCGCCGCCGCTTCCCGCCCGGCACCACCTACGCGGAGTTCGCGCCCCATTTCACCGCCCACGACTTCCAGCCCCGGCAATGGGCACAGCTCTTCCAGCGGGCCGGGGCCAGGTCAGCGCCGGGATGGCCGGAGTTGGGGTCCCGAGGGGATGGGAGGGTCCCTGAGGGGATGGGTGCCATGGCCGGGGCTCCCTGAGGGGATGGGAGGGTCCCTGAGGTGATGGGTGCCATGGCCGGGGCTCCCTGAGGGGATGGGGGGGTCCCTGAGGGGATGGGGGGGTCCCTGAGGGGATGGGTGCCATGGCCGGGGGTCCCTGAGGGGATGGGAGGGTCCCTGAGGGGATGGGTGCCATGGCCGGGGGTCCCTGAGGGGATGGAAGGGGCAAATCCAGAGATCCCTGAGGGACTGGGGGTCCCTGAACAGTGCTGGGCATTCCTCTGGGGTGCTGAGGAGATGAGAGGTCTTGCTCCTTCCTAAGTACTTCCTGTTCATTCTTTCCCAGCATTAAAATCCACTAAAAGCCTCTCTTATTCTTGTATTTGCTTCTAAATCCAAGGGATAGTGACAGAGGGCTCCTCACAGTGTGGTTATCCAGTGCCTGGCTGTTTTAGTGACTGGGAAATATCTCATTTGTTCTTTTGCCATCCCAACCAAGTCCTTTTCTCCTCTCAGATATGTGGTCCTGACCACCAAGCACCACGAGGGCTTCACCAACTGGGGGTCACCAGTGTCCTGGAACTGGAATTCTGTGGATACAGGGCCCCACCGGGACCTGGTGGGAGAGCTGGGAGAAGCCCTCAGGGAGAGGTACGGCCCTGCCAGGGAGCTGTGCTCTGACAGCAGTGAATCCTCCTGGCTCTGCTTGGCAAACAGCAAAAAACCCTCAGTCCTGTGTGAAAAATGGAATGCTTGCAAATGATGAAAAATAATAATGCCAGTAATTTCATTTCCACTGCTTCTTAATCCCCACTGAAGCCTCACTCTTCCCTCTGTGTTTTGTCCTTCAGCAACCTCCGTTATGGGCTGTATCACTCCCTGATGGAGTGGTTTAACCCTCTCTACCTCGCTGACAAACAAAGAGACTTCAAGACCCAGAGCTTTGTTTTAAAGAAGACGATGCCAGAACTTTATGACCTTGTCCTAAAGTAAGAGCCACAAGCAGTTCAGAATCACCAGCATTTCCTGGAGAGAAAGGTGCAAAGTGGGTACAAAGAAGAGAAATGCTGATTTTTGCTAAGGCAAATTCTCTTTGCTAAGCAGTAATGATTTGTGATAATTAGAAAAGGAGTTCACTTTTAACCTATGGAAGGTCTAATCTGTAGAGTAAGACAGGGACAAATTTTTCCTGTAAAAGCAATTCCCTTTAATCCTGCCTTTGTGCAGGGGGGGGTGGAAGTGGAGCAAACTGTTCAGTATTTAATAGAATAGAAAAGTGAATTTGCATCCTTGCCTTGCTTCTCCTTGCTGACAAAACAAAAAGGCTTGGGTTTGTGGCTTGTTCCAACTCAAGAATGTGCACTTTGAGGTGCCAAATTCTGGGTTTTTTGGAAGAACTGCACCCTGTCTTGAGCTGTGCATCAACACCTTGCTCTTTGCTGCTGCAAGAGCCTCCCTTAGAGCTTTGTGTGAAGCAGAAAATGAAGCAAAAACCTCCTGGTGATGCCAGGCAGTGGGAAGGGGAAGAAACAGAGTGTGGCAGGAGCAGATGAGCCTTCTTGAAACAACCTCTATCTCCCTTAGATACAAACCAGACGTGATCTGGTCAGATGGGGACTGGGAAGCTCCAGATTCCTACTGGAATTCCACCTCTTTCCTTGCCTGGCTCTACAACGACAGCCCTGTCAAGGTACCAGGGCCTGCTGCCCCTCCTGGCATTGGGTGGGTGGGGAAGGGCAGGAAGCTGTGGGATGTGGGATCAAACCAGAAACCTCCTGGACTTTTGCCAGATGTGTTTTATTCTCTGACAAAAAGAAAGCCTTGACTGTGCTGCTGGGACAGCTCCAGTGACCTTCGATGGATACTCAGCTTTGTTGCCTCAGCTCCTACCTGAGCAGAGGGAGGGATTCAGCCTTCTCAGGAGGGTTTCCATTCACTGGGAATTTTGAGGTGCTTCCTCAGGGGGGTGACAGACCAAGAACAAAAGGATCTGTGCCCTGAGCTGGTTTTCTTCTCTCAGGACACCGTGGTTGTCAACGACCGCTGGGGTCGGGGCTGCTCCTGCCGCCACGGGGGTTTCTACAACTGTGCTGACAAGTACAGGCCAGGCACGCTGCCAGATCACAAGTGGGAGATGTGCTCCTCCCTGGACAGGCTCTCCTGGGGCTACCGCAGCAACATGAGCCTGCCTGAGGTGATGGATGAAAGGAGTATGATTGAGGTGAGAAACCTGACATCAAAATAGCCTGGGGGGGATTGCTGGGAGTGAGAGGCTTCTGGAGCAGCTGATGAGGGAAAACTCCTCAGTTTCTGAGGAGTGTTGTCTGAGGTGAAGATAATGTTATCTTGCTTTATCTGCCACAGGAGCTGGTGCAGACTGTGAGTTTGGGTGGCAACTACCTCCTCAATGTGGGACCTACAAAAGAAGGGGTGATTGTCCCCATCTTCCAAGAAAGACTCCTGGCCCTTGGGAGGTGGCTGGACACCAACGGGGAGGCGATTTATGAATCCCAGCCTTGGAGGGTGCAGATGGAGAACACCACAGACACAGTCTGGTGAGGCCTCTGCTGCTCACACCAGCTGAGCTGATGTTTATTTCTTACCTTTTCCTGGAGTTGGGGGAAGTAGGTGACCCCTGTGTGGTTACAGGGCAAGGCCCTGTTCTCGTGCTGTCTGGAAAGATCAGGTTTGTGTCTGGTGCCCTTCACCTGCTGAACTCCTGCTCTCCCAGGTACACCTCCAAGGGACCAGTGGTGTTTGCCATCTTCTTGCTCTGGCCTCGGGACAGTGTCCTGCATCTGTCCTCACCCATTCCATGCCCAGGCACACAGGTAAGGGACTTAACTCACACTGGGAGCCCATCTGGGGCCATTTGTGGGCTGGGAAGGGCCAGCCTGGATTTGTTCAGGAGCTGGGGGAGTGGGGAGGTTGTGTGCTGTGGGCTCCTTGCAGCACCCCAGGCTTTGGCTCACGTGGAGTGTGGCACAGGAGAAGATTGCAGTCCTGCAGTGGTTTGATCCTGTAGTTGCAGGGGAGGGAAGCAGATCCCCCCAGAGCAGGAGTGGCTGTCCTGCAGCCCAGGTCCAGCCCAGGTGCAGTGCCCTGCTGGTGGCAGATGTCACCGTGACGCAAACGTTGCAGTGGCCTTTGCTCTGAACAAACAGGGGCAAAGCATCAGCAACAAACAAACCCCAAACAACAAACTGCAGCCTGGTGTGGCCTCCAAACACCCCCCTGTCACCCCCTGTGCCACGTGAGCCATGGCTGGGGACCTGCAAGGCCTGTGGGCTGTGCAGAGGGGGCCTGCTGAGCTCCAGCTGAGTGTCCCCTTCTTTCCTCTGCAGGTGACACTGCTGGGGTTTGGTGGCACTCTGGAGTGGCAGATCCAGCCAGGGACAGGGATGCTCATAACCCTGCCCTACATGCTCCCATCTCCTCTCCCTCCTCAGTCTGGCTGGGTGGTGAAGCTCGAGGGTGTGAAGTGATGCCTGTGGGGGGATCACAGCATCTCCCACTGCCTTTCTTTTTGACTGAACCCAAGAGGATTTTTATGTTTCACGTTGAATACATTATTTTTCACTTGAGAGAATCTCTCCTCCAGTCTCGCTTGCCTTGTGTTACTTTGGTGTTGGTTGGAACAGTTGTGATCAGCTGCTTCCATGATGAATAAATCTAATGGGAGCTTGCTGGAAGAGATCTGGAAGAAATCATCCATTAAAAAAATACACAAATCCATCAACAACCTTCTATTGATATTCTTCTGGAGACAGCTACAACAAAAGGCTTTGTTCTTAGAGAAGTGAAGAGACTCTGCCGTTGTGAATTACACTTGTGACTTCTGCTTGCACTCCTGAACTTGTGAACTTGGAGTTCCAGCGAGAGCAGGGTTCCTGCGTGGATGCTGAACTTCCCAAAAAGGGTTGAACGATGTGTGTGTGAGCCATGAGGCTGCTCGCAAGGGCACAGGTTGTTGTGAAGGCACCACAGCATTGCAGGCAGGCTGTGTTTTGTTCCTGTCCCAGCTAAACCCGCCAGGACACTCTGAGCTGAGCTCGAGCAGAGCCCCGGGGCAGGGCCACGTGCGGAGCCGGTGCCATGGGCGCTGTTACCCAAGGGACAAACACGCACCGGCCGCGAGTGCCAGGACCCGCTCACAGGAGCTCTGCTGGTGACGCCGTTACAAACAAAAAAAAATGGGACAAACAGGGACACCAGAGCGATGGCCTCTTTGCCTCACAGCCCCATCACCGGTGCCGGTGACCCCTGGCGAGGAGCGGAGCCCGCCCCAAAACAAACAGCTCCGTGTTTACCCGGCGCACCGGGCACCAGCAAAGCCGGCGCTATAAGGGCGCGGCGGGCGCGCCGCCGGGCAGAGCCGCAGGGGAAGATGCCGCGCTGCGACACGGGCGGCGCGGCGCGGGACAGCACCTGGGGACAGGTACGGGACGGCTGCGGGCGGCGACAGGGGACGGAGGGGCCGCGGCGACAGCGCCGGTGCCACGTGGGGAGCGCGGCGCGGCTGCGCTCACGTGACCGGCGGTGCCACGCCCCCCGTGCAGTGACGTCCCGGGGGTGTGTGCGGTCACGTGAGCGAGGCGGACATGGCGGCGCGGCGGCTCCTGCCGCGCTGGGCGGGATCGCTGCGGCCCGTGAGGGACCGGGACAGAGGGACCGGGGGGCATCGGGACAGAGCGAAACGGGGCCAGGGTGGGGGTGTCGCTACCGGGACAGGGCCAAGCGGGGCTGTGGCTGGGGCCCAGCGGGGCCGGGGCTCGGCTGACTCTGCCCTCCGTGCCAGGTGAGCTCCGGTGCGGCGGCGAGCGGGGCGTACCCGAAGCGAGTGAAGGTGGTGGAGGTGGGACCCCGCGACGGGCTCCAGAACGAGAAGGTAGCGGCGTCTCCGGGCTCCCTGCACCTCCCGGGGCCGTTCTCCAGCCCAATCCCTCAAACGCCCCCCTGTGCCCCCCAGTGGGGCGGGTTTTCTTTAAATGCTGCTTTTTTCATGTTGAAAATTCGCGGGTTTTTTCAGTGGAAGAGTTTATTGTGTGAATAATAATAACTTTGGGTCATCTTTCTTTTCTTCTTCTTCTTAGAATCTTGTGCCCACCCCAGTGAAGATCAATTTAATCAACATGCTGTCAGAGACAGGGCTGCAGGTCATAGAGGCCACCAGCTTCGTGTCCCCCAAGTGGGTTCCTCAGGTCAGTGTTCAGACAGGATTTGCAGTGCTGTGCTCTAAAAGTACAGCAGTCCAGTGGTTCTGCTGGCTCCCAAGTCCTGTTACTGGGCAAGAACCAGCAGAGGAGTTAAAATATCCCAGAGCTTCCCTTTGGACCTTGGAAAGAGCAGAGGGACAGGCAGGTCACACACAAACACTGTCTGTACACGTTGGCCTGACCCCTGATCCCTCGCAGGCTGCAGCTCTGGTTGCTTTGAGAGGCTCTGAGCCCTCCCCATTTCAGTTCCCTTCACAAAAAGGAGCTTTAGTGATGATTTTCTGACAATGGCAGAACCCTCACAGATGTTTCTGGCTTGCTTTGCAGATGGCTGATCACACCGAGGTCCTGCAGGGCATCAAGAAATCACCTGGGATCAGCTACCCTGTGCTCACCCCAAACCTCAGGGGCTTCCAGGCAGCGGTAAGGGCTGGCAACAGCCCAGAATCCACCCTGGGGCTTTGCAGTCCCTCCTGCTCCTGTGCTCCTCTGGCTTCACCCTTCCCAAGGCCAGCTCAGATGTGTCCTGGTGGTTTTGCTGCAGAGTGAGCTGAGGGAAGGACTGGGTTGTTTGGGGGAAAATGCTTTTGTAAGATGAGGGAGCTGCAGTCAGAGATTGTGGATCACAGAGATGTTGAGGAGGAGAAGAGCTCCAAGATCTTCAAGTCTAAATAAGCAAGGCAGATTTATTTGGGAACAGAAGAGCCTCTGTAAAGGGAGATGTTTATGGGGTAGTTTGACTCATCCCTACCAAGAGATGCCTCTGAAACCCTTGAATTAACTCTTGGCCATGAAATCATGAAGTTATGGCTCTGTTTGTCATTTCCCTCACAAGAAAAATCCCTGGCTTTGTGGGGTAAGGATTGGACCTGCTGATCTCAGGGCTCTTTTCCAGCCTCAGTGGTGCTGTGGTTCCAGTTTAGGATTTTATATTTGCAGGTGGCAGCAGGGGCCAAAGAGGTGTCGATCTTTGGGGCAGCATCTGAGCTCTTCACCCAGAAAAACATCAACTGCTCCATCGAGGAGAGCCTGGAGAGGTTTGAAGAGGTCATGAGGGCAGCAAAGGAAGCCAGCATTCCTGTCAGGGGGTAAGGGCTTCCTGCTGGAGTTCACCCACATTCTTTCTGGAACCATCCAGAAGCAGTTGGGATCAGATTTTCTTGGCAAGCATCCCACATGGAAGGGCACAGATCACCCCCAGCAGCCCTCTGGGCTCATCTTGGCAGACTACACCCATGGAAGAAGAAATTGGTGAAATCCTGTAACCTTTGGCCACTGGAGTATGAAATTGATTCTCCCATCTTGCAGACATGGAAGATGCACAAGACCTGACTGATTTGTCCAGTAGAATCCCCCTGCCCTTTTCCAGCTAAAAGTTTGGGGTTTTTTTTTAACCACAGATACGTTTCCTGTGTCCTTGGATGTCCCTATGAAGGGAAGATTTCTGCTGCTAAAGTTGCAGAGGTGAGTCAGTCATAAATACAGCCACAACTCCTGAGAGGGTTCTGATTGATTTTGAGGGATGTGAAGTGGGCACTGGGGATATCCAGGATGCAAGGGGGATGTATAAGGGAATACCCAGGTTCTCAGAGGCTGAAGCCAGCTGAAATGGGGAGCTGAGGGAGGTTTGGGCACCTGTAGGTTTTTAATCCCAGAGAGGAGTGTCCAGGGAATTATTGTGCAGCGGAATCAGCTCTAGGGAGGGAAGGAGGGGTGTCCAGGGATGATGGTGCAGCAGGAATCAGCTCTGGGAGGGAAGGAGGGGTGTCCAGGGAATTATGGTGCAGCGGAATCAGCTCTGGGAAGGAAGGAAGGGTGTCCAGGGAATTTATTGTGCAGTGGGAATCAGCTCTGGGAGGGAAGGAGGGGTGTCCAGGGAATTTTTTGTGCAGCAGGAATCAGCTCTGGGAGGGAGGATGCCCTCTCAGAGCCCTGCTGCCTGTGGCCCAGGTCTCCAAGAAGATGTACTCCATGGGGTGCTACGAGATCTCCCTGGGGGACACCATCGGCGTGGGCACCCCGGGCAGCATGAGGGAGATGCTGGCAGTGGTGATGAAGGAGGTGCCCGTGGGGGCCCTGGCTGTTCACTGCCACGACACCTACGGCCAGGCCCTGGCCAACATCCTGGTGGCCCTGCAGGTAGGATCCCTGCTCTGCAGCACACATCTGCCAGGGCTGGGCTGGAAGGACATTAAAGCCCACCTTGTACCACCCCCTGCCCATCTCCCAGGCTGCTCCAAGCCCCATCCAGCCTGGCCTGGGGCACTGCCAGGGCTGGGGCAGCCACACAAATGGAGCAGCTTCCCTTGGGGATTTTGGGCTTGCTGGGAATTGCAGAGTTTGTGCTCCCAGAGCAGCCCCTGACTCGGGCTCTGTTTGCAGATGGGGGTGAGCGTGGTGGACGCCTCTGTGGCCGGCCTTGGGGGGTGTCCCTATGCCCAGGGAGCCTCTGGGAACGTGGCCACAGAGGATTTGGTGTACATGCTCAACGGGCTGGGCATCCACACGGTGAGTGCACCTCAGGCTCTGCTCAGGCCTCAGCTCAGGGCAGGAGCCTGAGCATGGTGGGGGCAGCTGGGCTGACAGGACAGGGGGAATGGCCTCCCCTTGACAGAGGGCAGTGTGAGATGGGATATCAGGGAAAAATACCCCTGGGAGGGTGGGCAGGCCCTGGCACAGGGTGTCCAGAGCAGCTGTGGCTCTCCCTGGAGTGCCCAAAGCCAGCCTGGACAGGGTGTGGGGCACTCTGGGATGGTGGGAGATGTCCCTCAAGGCATGTCCTGGGCCGTTGCCATGCAGGGGGTGGATCTCCAGAAGCTGATGGACACAGGCACCTTCATCTGCAATGCCCTGAACAGAAAAACCAATTCCAAGGTGTCTCAGGCCTGCTGCAGACTGTGACCCTGCGTGGGATTTCTCCTTGGATCAAGAAATCAAGCATCCAGCCCTGGCTGGGATTCCTCTCTGGCCTGCCGAGCTCCTTCCTGGCTCAGCATTTGAGAGGAAGCTCAAAATCCACCAGAATTAGGAAGAAGCGAGAGAATATTCTGTAATATTTTGTTATACTGGACCTTGAGGCTGCCCCCATGTGCCTTGGAGAGGGGAGGACGTGGAGGGGCAGAGGAGAGCCCTGAGCAGAGCAGCAGCTCCTGCCTGCAGGGCCAAGGACAAGCAGAGCTTTTGCAGTTGGAGCACAGCTCCAGCTCAGTCCCTTCCCTCCCTCTCTTCCCTCCACAACAGCCAAAGGCTGAGCCCAAAGCTCCCCTGGTGCTCCCCTGGGGCCTCCTCAGGGCTGTGCTGCTGCACTGTGTATCTGTTGTAAGATACCCTGGCACACCAAGAGTAATAAACACATTGTTTAATAGTCTAAACTGTGAGAAATTTGATTCAGCTGAACCAACAAAGGAGCTTTGGCTGCTGGTTTGGTTCCAGGTGCCTCTTGTTTGTGAAACTCTGCATCGTCATGGGCTGGGGGGTGAGGAATTCCTTCCACTCTGAGAGCAGAGTGTGAAATGCCCCTGCTCCTCAGTGCTCAGGTTCTTGGGAACCACCCACAGCTCTTTCATTTATTGAACAGTTCATTGGTGAGAGTGGAGAAGAGCACAGGAGTTTGTCCTTTCAGGGGCCAGGGCAGGCGTGAGGCTGCGTGTGCCTCCTCTCCACATGACTGCAATAAACTGTAACAGTTACCAAACCTTGGCTAATGAACGCGGCAGAAATGAGGCGGAATGGGGCAATAATTGGGGTTTTGGGGCAACAATTTGAGGTAATTTGGGGTTTGGGGTCAACGGCCTCCTCCTGCCGCCAGGGGGCGCTGCGGCACCGGGCTCCCCGCGGTGGCTCCGCCCCCTCCCGCGCGCACCAATGGCCGCCGTCCCCCGCGAAGTTTTGTCCCCGCCGCCGCCCTGTAGCCCTGACACGTTTCCATGGAGGAGCCGCGCGCGTGGCGCCGGGGGCGGGGCCAAGGCCCGGCCTTAAAGGGGCCGCGCCCCTTACGGGGCTGAGCGGGAGCGGCGGCAGCGGCGGGTGAGAGAGCGGGGGAACCGGGGGGAAACCGGTAGGAACGGGCAGAGGAACGGGCACGGGAACGAATGTGCTGCCCTGCTTCCTTTGGTACGGACAGCCCAAACCCCCGCGGCTTGGGGTACCTCTGGGCTCTGGAGCCAATTCCGGTCCCCGGGTGCGTTCTGCCGCTCGGCCCCGGGACCCCCCGCTCCTCCCGGGACCCCCCGCTCCTCCCGGGCCCGTCCCCGCTCCCGGCTGAAATCCGCGATAGTTTTGCCTTTCACCAGGCCCGGTGCTGTTTCCCCAGCCCCGGGAGTTTGGGGGGCTCCGGCTGAGGCCGCAGCTCCGCAGGGAAATGTCCCGGTCCGGGTCCTCCCGGGGCTCCGCCGCTCCCGGGCCGGGGTCCCGCGGGTACCGCCGGCTGTCCCCGAGTCCTCCCTGCGGAGGGGCCATCCTGGGGAGGGAGGCTGGGAGAAACAGGGAGCGGCTGAAGGGCAGAGCTGGTACCCTGCGGAGACCACCCCAGTTAATTAATTAATTAGTTAATTAACAGCGAGAACTGCTGCCCTCAGGGGTACGGGTGAAGCCAGGGCTGGGTTTAACAGGAAGAACCAGGGCTCGTCTCCGGGATGTGCCACCTCCGTGTCCGGGAGGTGTGGCCGGCCCTGCCCCGCCCGTCCCTCGGGCAGGACCGACCTGGCCGTGCCGTGCCGTGCCGTGCCGTGCCCACCCCGCGGCTCTGGGCTTTCCCCCAGGAGCCATGGCCGAGACCATCCTGGTGACGGGCGGCGCCGGCTACATCGGCAGCCACTGCGTGCTGGAGCTGCTGCAGGCGGGCTACGTCCCGGTGGTCATCGACAACTTCCACAACGCCATCCGAGGTACGGGAAGCCCATCCCGGCCCCATGCCCGGGCTGGGCCCGGCTCCAGCGCCCCCTCACTCCCCTCCATCCCCAGGCTCCGAGGAGCTCCCCGAGAGCCTCCGGCGGGTGCAGGAGATCGCGCAGCGGCCCGTGCTCTTCCAGGAGCTCGACATCACGGACAAGGCGGCGCTCCAGGAGCTCTTCAGGAAGGTGAGAGCAGGAGCTGCAGTACCCGGGGTGGCTCCCGGGGTCCCTGGCAGGGGTGGGAGCCACGGGAGCAGGGAGCAAACGCAGTGCCCGCTCCTGTGGGAGCCCCCCGGAGCTCCTGGGGGGATCCCGGCTGGTTCCTGCTGGTTCCTGCCGTGGCTCTGATCCCAGCCCGTTCCCTGCAGCACCGTTTCTCGGCCGTGATGCACTTTGCGGGGCTCAAGGCCGTGGGGGAGTCAGTGCAGAAGCCTCTGGAATATTACAGAGTGAACCTCACCGGGACCATCGGGCTGCTGGAGGTGAGAGGGGCCGGCAGCGATCCCAGGCTGTTCCCTCTGCCCTGTCCTGGGCCCTGCCAGTGCCTGCTGAGGGCTGGCACAGGGCACAGAGCTAGAAGGGTGCTGCCCATTGCCCCTGGCAGACCATGAAGGCGCACGGCGTGAGGAACATCGTGTTCAGCAGCTCCGCCACCGTCTACGGGGACCCGCAGTACCTGCCCCTGGACGAGAAGCACCCGGTGGGGGGCTGCACCAACCCCTACGGCAAATCCAAGTTCTTCATCGAGGAGATGATCCGGGATCTCTGCAGAGCAGAGAGGGTGAGGAGCTGCCCTGTGGGGCTGCAGCCCGGCCATGTCCCCACACCAGGGGTGGCCCCACGGGGGTGACTGGGCAGCCCTGTCCGTGTGTCCCCAGGACTGGAACGCCGTCCTCCTGCGCTACTTCAACCCCATCGGCGCCCACGAGTCGGGGATGATCGGGGAGGACCCTCAGGGCATCCCCAACAACCTCATGCCCTACGTGGCTCAGGTACAGCCCCCACAGCCCTGGGGGTCACAGGGAGGGGACACAGGGTGCTGGGGCTCCACGGGGCTGTCCCTCTGTGCAGGTGGCAGTGGGACGCCGGGAATTCCTGAGCGTCTTTGGGAACGACTACAAGACAGATGATGGAACGGGTGCGTCACGGCACAGGGGGAGTTTGGGATGGGTAATTTGGGATTCCCAGACCCCTGGCCCTGCCCTCACCCTCTGCATCCCCACAGGAGTCAGGGATTACATCCACGTTGTGGATCTGGCCAAGGGCCACATCGCTGCTCTGAAGAAGCTCAAGGAGAACTGTGGCTGCAAGGTACCAACCTGGGGGTGCTGCCAGCTCTGAGGGGCTGTGAGGGTGCCAGTGGGGGCTGAAGGGGCACCTGGCCCTTCTCCCCTTGATCCCTGTCCTTTATCCTCCTCCAAGATCTACAACCTGGGCACAGGCACTGGCTACTCCGTGCTGCAGATGGTCCGGGCCATGGAGAAAGCCTCGGGGAGGGAGGTAAGGGCAGAGCTGCAGCAGGCTCACAGGCACAGGGGCAGCAGCTGCTCCCACAGGGCCCTGCTTCCCCCCAGCAGCCCTGGCACCGTTCCCTCAGCCCCCCGGGAGCCCCCCGAGCCCTCAGTGCTGCTCCCCCTGCAGATCAAGTATCGGATCACGGCCCGGCGGGAGGGGGACGTGGCCTCCTGCTACGCTGACCCCGCGCTGGCTGAGCGGGAGCTGGGCTGGAAAGCTGCCTTTGGCCTGGACAAGATGTGTAAGGGCATCCCCTCCCTGGCACAGCGGGCACTGCCAGCCCCTGCCCTCCCTCACCTCCCTTCTCCTGTTCCAGGTGAGGACCTGTGGCGGTGGCAGCTGCAGAACCCCATGGGCTTCAGCAAGAACTGAGCTGTGGCCGAGGGCTGGCCGAGCCCAGGGCTGCTCTGAGCCAGCCCTGCCTCCTCCCCTGAGGGCTGTCACCATCCTGGGAGGGCACTTCCAGCTCCCCCTCCTGCCTCTGGCACAGGGCAGGAAGGCTGGAGCATCCTCAGCCTCCCTCATCCTCATCCCCCAGGTCTTCACATCTCAAAGATCAGAACCACAACGAACAGAGAACAGAGCCAGGGCCTGGTTTGGCACCATGGGCATGGAACGCCCATGGGAATGCCCAGGGGCTGCAGCCAGCCCAGGCTGGGAGCTCCTGGGCCCTCCCTGTGCGCTGGGACAGCTGGGTCCTGCTGGGCCCAAAATGAAGCAGAGCCCCTGTTCCCTCCTGCCCCGCCTGGCTCAGGGGGAGCCCAAGGCACCTCTGCCCCTGCCCTGGCACAGAGAAGGAACCAGGAACCTCCCAGAGGGACCAGTCACATTCCAAGACTTCCTCCAAACCCCCTTTTCCCTATCCCCAGCATGGTTTTGGGGACCAAATCTCATCTTCTCCCTCTCCTGCTGAGCTGGAGAAGCCCCTGCCCAGGGCTGTGCCAGCCTGGCCTGGCTGCCCACAGCCCCCTGGGTGCCTGCTCTGGCCTCCTGTGGCAGCCACTCCCCACAGCCCAAGGAGCTGCCAGGAGCCAGCTCTGCCCCCCTGTCCCACACTGCTCCTATTTATTCCTGGCAGCTCCCAGGGCAGGGATGACGCAGCCGGCCCCGTGTGCTGTCGGCTGGATGAATAACTTATGAATTGAGCTTTTGATTTGTTTTTAAAATAAACTTTGCTACTTTCTAAGTGGCAGCTTTGTTCTGCTTCCCCTCAGCCAGAGCTGCTGCCACTAAAAATGGCACCCTGGGGCCTCATGGAACTCCATTCCCTCCCAAATCTCTCGTCCTGCCTGGCCAGGGATGACGCCAGCTCAGCTCCAGGATAAGTTGAGGATTTATTTCACCTTGAGTCTCTGTGGAACGCACACACACACACACACAAAAAAAAAAAAAAACCCAGACATGTACAAGGAAGACAAGAGAGAGAAGAAAAACAACAACCAAAAAAAAATCCAAAAGAAAAAAAGAACCAGAAGAAAAAACCCAAAGCTGTATTGAGGAATGGAGAGAAGCCATTCTCCCTGCCGGGTTCCCAGCACTGCTCGGGCAGGGAGTGAGCAGGAATGCTCTGCACAGGGATGGTCCCGGGCCCCCCGTCACACACGGTTCCAGTTCACAGTCACACAGGTCAGTCTGTCCATCACCAGCTCCTGGTGACCCCAGATAGCTGCCATCCCACTCCTGCCAGCCCCTGGTGACCCAGGGAGCTGCCATCCCACCCCTGCCACCCTCTCATGCCCCCCAGCCAGGCCTGGGGGGCAGAGGCACAGCAGCACTAAAACACAGCATAGAAGAGCCAGCAGGGCAGAGCCCAGGGCAGGGGCAGGGCTGGGCTGCTCCCGGTGCCAGCAGCAGCTCTGCTGCTTTCAGACTTCCTAAAAAGAGCAAAAATGAAAACCCCAGGGGCAAAGCCCAGCTAGGGTGGGCCCCACGATGCACTCTCCAGAGGGCAGTTATTGCTTTGCACAGCCCAGGCAGGCAGGGCAGGGCTGGAGCAGAACTGCTGGGGCTGAGCCCCCCCAGAGCCCCCCAGGGCAGCCCTCGCCTCGCTGGCCCCGGGGCACCGGGCAGAGGCTCCCTGGGGCAGGGCAGGGGGAGCAGGGCCAGCCTGGGGAATGTGGGGGTGTTTTAAAAGCCATGATCAGCCCCAAGTGGGGGCTCAGCCCAGGGGAATTGGGGGTGAGGGCAGAGCTGCTCCACAGCCACTGCCCTGGGCCCTGTGGGAGGGGAGGGTCGGCCAGGAGCCCCCCCAGAGGAGACATTCGGGGCCCCAGCACGATGCCAGCAGTCAGGAGGGGACAAGCCACAGGTGATTGTACATGAGGGGGGCAGGAGCCCCCAGTCCTGGGAGCAGGGAGACCCCCGGGGGCACAGAGGGTGGGGCACAGCAGCACCCAGGCTCAGATGCTGGTCAGATGATGGCTGGGAGCAAAGCTGCTCCTTCCAGCTGCACCAGGAGCCAAACCCGGGGGCCAGGGACCACCCCCTCCCCGAGCCAGCCCAAGTCCAAAGGGAAGGACAAGTAGCAGCAAGAGAAGCCATTGAAGATGGGGCCGGTGGCTCCATGAGTGTAAACAAAGCTTTGGGGCTCCCAGGGTGCAGAGCTGGGCTGGGAGTGGGGGGAGATGCCTCTGGGATGGAGATTGTAAAAGCAACAAGAGGAGGAGGAGCAGGAGGAAGGAGGTGATTATCTCGGGAGGGCAGAGCTGCCCCGGGCCGATGGCTGAGGGGAGTGTGCGTGTGTGACAGGCCGGGCCGTGCGGGAGGTGCGGGAGCTGCACCGACCGTCCCTGCCGGCCCCGGGCAGCCTTTGGCGGTGCCAGCCCAGGGCAGAGCCTGCCCCGGGGCCTGCAGGGGTCCGCAGGGGAGTCCCGGGTTCCTGAGCTCCGACTGAAAACCCGTGAGTCACCTGAGCGGCGGCCGGGAGCGGCCACCGAGGGCACAGCTCCGAGCCCCAGGGGTGCCCCCGCCCCGCCCCGCTCCTCCCACCGCAGCCGGGCACGTCCCGCCCCAAATACTGGTACAAAACCCCCAAACCCAACAGGAAAACCTCACCCGCGCCGTGCCAGCTCCGCGGGGCGCCGAGGGGACGGTGACCTTCCCCCGGGAAGCGCTCGGAGCCAGAGCAGGAGAGAAAAGGCCACTCCCAGGCTCGCCTTAGCCAGCTCCGGTGTGGGCTGCGGGAGCAGCGGGAGAGCCGGGCACCCCCGGCCGGAGGGGACGCGGTGCGAGGGCGCGGGCGGGTGCGGCGGGAGGTGCGCTGGGGGGGCCATGGCTTCCGTTCGCAGCGGGCGGGTCACAGGGACACACGGGCGGCGGTGACCTCGGCACCCTCCCCTGCGACAGTCCCGAGGGGCTCGGCTCAGATCCGGGGCAGCAGCTTCTCGATGAACTCCTTCACCGCCATCATCTCCTGCGGGCGGCGCACGGCCCGTCACACCGGGGCTGCCCAGGGCCGGGCTGTGCCCCGGGAATGGGGCAGGAGGCTCTGCAGCCTCCCCCAAGGGCCAGGATAGAGCACAAGGGCTCTGCAGCCTCCCAGAGCAAGTCGGGAACAAATATATCTCATGTGTTCCCCACCCTGCCTGGCCTGCAGCGCTGGGGTTGGTCCCAAAGGGAAGGGACCCACAAGGATCCACAGCCCAGCCCTGCCCAGACCCTCCAACAATCCCCCCGGGCATCCCTGGCAGCTCCTGGAGCTCTGGCAGCCTTGGGGCTGTGCCCATTGCCTGGGGAGCCTGGGCAGTGCCCAGCAGCCTCTGGCAGAAGAACTTTTCCCTGAAATCCATCCCAACCCTCCCCTGGCACAGCTCCAGGCCCTTCCCATGGGCCCATCACTGATCACCACCCAGGGGGTGCCACCCCCTCCCTCCAGGGCCAGCACTGACCTGAGGACAGGAACTGTGCATCACTCCAGGGAAGGTTTTGAACTGCACCTTGGTGGGGGTGACGACAGACTTGAGCTTCTCGGCAGTGAGGGCCCCGAAGCGCACGGGGATCATGGGGTCCAGCTCCCCGTGGCACTGCAGGATGGCAATGTCCTTGTTCACGCCGTTGTTCGCCGCCTGCCACCAGGAGGGGACACTCAGCTGTGCCCAGGTGAGGGGACACCAATGGGGCAGGTGCTTTGTGTCCCCAACACAAGGGAGAGCTGCAGTGGGAGCATGCCCACAGCAGGGGTACCTGTGGGAAGGCCTTGTGCAGCGGGAGCCAGCAGCTGAGCGCCACGATCCCGGCCAGCTGGTGCTGGCAGGTGAGAGCTGTGTACAGCGACAAGGCACCGCCCTGCAGGGGGGAACAAGCACTCACTGTGGATCCACGGGGGTGCAGGGACACCCTCAGGCCCAGCTCACACCCACCCACCCCCCTGAGACAGGTGGAGCAGGAACTGGGGACCCTCACCTGTGAGAAGCCCCCCAGGATGATGCGGTTGGGGGGGATCCCATTCTTCATCTCGTGCTCAATGATTGCTTTAACTGGAAGGAGATGGGAGAAATGGGTCAGTGGAAGGAGAAAAGGGCTGAAAAGCATCATCCCATGCTTCAGGGTGCTCATCAGGGACAGGGAGGTGCCAGAGATGCCAGGGGAAAGGTTTGCTGGGATCACAGGACAGCAGAAACAAAGGAGAGGTGGAAGGAAGACGCCTGCTCCAGTCACAGCGAGGGAGAGGCACACAGCAGCTCACCACCTCCCCTTACAGAGCTCCTTACTGTTTTCTGCAGCTTTCTTGATCCCAGCTTCATCCTCGGGGGCATCCGGAGTCAATCCCATCAGGTCAAACCTGGGGGAAGCAGCAGGTTCAGCCAAAACCTCTCCCAGCACCCCAAGTGTGGGGAGGCAGGAGCTGGGGGGTCTCTGCCCTTCCCTGGCCCCCACAGGGCAGTGGATTTTGTCCCCCCATCCCTCTCACTCCCCAAAAGGGTCCCACCCAGCCCTGTCCCCCAAAGCACTGACCAGGAGGGCATGACCATCTTCATGTTGAGGGTCACTGGGATCCGGGGCCTGTGGAGGAACATTTTGGGTGGTTGAGCTCGTCTGAGGGGAGCAGGAAGACTGAGACCTCTCCCCTTCCTGCTGAGCCCCCTCCTGCCTGAGCAGGGATGCACAGGGAGCTCCAGAGCCTTTGTCTTTCTCTCCCTGCAGCCACCAAGGACAAACAAGCCAAAAGGGAAGGAAAAGAGCCTCTGGTGCTGCTCACTCTGTGTCAACAGCTCTGCCTGCAGCAGGAGCTGACCATGGTAGCAGAGCCAACCTGGCTGGGCAGCCTGGCTGGGCTCAGGCCTCCCCCAGCAGCCTTGGCAGCTTCAGACCCCCCCAGGAAGCCCCCCAAGCCCCCCCAGGGCAGCACTTACGCGTGAGGGCAGATGTACTTCACGTAGGGGAGGCGGATGGAGGAGAGAGCATCGGCCCAGCTGTGCCTGGGGAGGGACAGGAGGAGATCCTGAGCCATTTTCCCAAACCCTGCTGCACCCCAACCTCTCCCCTGAGCTTATTTTACCCACCCCATCAGCCTGAACCCCCGTGAAACCCCCCCCAGCACTGATCCCATCTGAGGTGAGCACACAAAGCCCCAAAGCTGCAGGCAGGGAGGACAGGGAGGTGGGAATGTCCAGACAGGCAGGAGGGAATCTCCTGGACAGGGAGGAGGGAATGCCCAGACAGGGAGGAGGGAATCTCCTGGACAAGGAGGAGCCCTTTGTGACCACCGTGGGACCCCTGAGGTGGCCCTGCAGAGCAGAGATGCTGTCGCCCTGCCGAGGCCTGGAAAAGCTGCAGTGCTTATCAGCAATCCCTGAAGGCAGCACAAAATCCACCCGCGGGGGGTGGGGGGCTGCCAGGCTGCCGGGATCATAAATATTCAAGAGCAGACAGCTGCTGGCAGCAATTCCCTGCCATTCCCTGCCAGGCTGGTGCAGGAGTGGCTGCAGACCCCAGCCCAAAACCCCACACAGATCCTGGAGATGCCCCGAGGGAAAGCAGCAGCAAATGGCTGGGATGTGCATCTGGCAAAGCACACATCCCAGCCAGAGCCAGCTCCAGGGACACTCACCCCGTGTCTCCAAGGCCATGGAGGAAAATGACCTGTTAAAGACAAAAGGAAGGGAATTAGCTGGTGTGAGAGTCGGAGGGGGCAGGGCTGGGCTGGGCTGGGCTGGGCTGGCAGGGAGGTGGCAAATGGACACTTAGTCACCAACTCGAAGAGGCTGAAATTAGCACGGAGCGGAGCGTGGCGGATGGGTGGGTCAGGGATGTGGTGTCATCCTGCCACAGAGCTGCCACGGGCAGGTCCCTACTCCTCTGCACAGCAGAGGGACAAAGAGTGACAGATCATCCCACCAGGAGTGGCACCAGAGCACAGGCCCAGCCTGAATCCCACAATGGGCTGGAAGGGATCTTAAAGCCCCTCCAGTGCCACCCCTGCCATGTCAGGGACACCTTCCACTGTCTCAGGGTGCTCCAAGCCCCATCCAGCCTGGCCTGGGACACTCCAGGGGCAGCCACAGCTTCTCTGGGTACCCTGTGCCAGGGCCTGCCCACCCTCAGAGGGAGGAATTCTTCCCTGTATCACCAAGGACTCACAAATCCACCTCCACAGGCTTTTCATCTCAGGCTCTAGCAACCCCTAAGCCTTGGGGAGCAGAGGGCAGACAGCCTGCAGACCCCAGGGAAGGACTGGGGGGGGTTCCTTTGGGAGATTTTAAAAGTTTAAACAGCCCCATCAGCCCTAAGCCCCACTGCCTTGACAAGCTGAGCTCTCACCCTGGAACAGAGAGCCCAGAGCCCTTGCTGGCCCTGCCATGCTGGAGTTCATGGAAGCAGCTCCATTTTCCACGGGGAGCAGCAGGGAAAGGAGAGGGGAAAGGAGGGAGGGAAGGAGGGAGGGAGGGGCATCCCTTACCGCGGCGGTCTCCCGCTCTGCCCCTGACACGGTGACAGCGTCGGCGAGGAGGGGGACAGACATGTTGTTACCACACATACACCGAGAGGGGTCGACACTGGCACCTGCGGGACACAGCCGTGAGGTGAGGCAGGAAAACAAACCTCCCACCGCCCTTCGGCAGCTGCTTCACCCACAGGAGCAGCTGGCTGGGGGGGGAATTAAAGAGCAGCTGAAGGCATTGATGGTGGAACACCCCACGGTGTGGCCTGGCAGTGCTGGAGAGCCCAGGAGCAGCCAATGCTCCACACGTGGGGTGCTGGAAGTGATAAAATTAGCCTGGAAATTACACCTCAGAGCCAAAGTTATTCCTGTGGCTGCACCAGCGTGGGCAGAGGGTGGCCAGGCAGCACAGCCTCAGCATCCCTTCATCCCTGCAGCCCTTCCCTGAGCTGTGCAGGAGCCTGACCCACATCTGCTCCGAGCGGGAAGCAGGAAACCCTCGGCACGCAGCAGCACAGGCTCTGCTGCACCCATAAAGCTCCAGCCCTGTTTTATGGGGCTGTGTAGGATGAACTACAGCACTGGGAGCTGGTCTGAGCCCCCCCAGCGATGGGAGACACTTGTGGCTCCCCAGGACAGCAGGCAGGGTCACCAGCACTGTCCTGTCACTGCAGATCCCACAGAGCTGCCAGCACCCAGCCTTCAGCCACAACTTGCCCACGGTGTTTGCTCTCACTACATCACAAATCACAGCTCCCCACAAGGCTGCCCTGACCCCACTGACCACCAGCACTAATTAGATCAGAGCTTGTTTAGGGCACTGCCATTATCCCCCAGGAACAGATCAGCCTCCGGAGCATGATCACAGCATGATCACTTCCTGAGCTGGAAGGGATGAAGGATCATCCATCCAACCCCAAACCCTGCACAGACCCCCAGCAACCAACCCTGAGCATCCCTGGAGTGCTGTCCAAAGGCTTGTACAGCTCTGGCAGCCTCAGGGCTGTGCCTATTCCCTGGGGAACCTGGGCAGTGCCCAGCATCCTCTGAGGAAAAACCTTTCCTTGATATCCAACCTAAACCTCCCCTGGCACAGTTCCAGCCTCTCCCAAGCTCCTGCCCCCTCCTTTCCTCATGACACTCTGCCCCAGCTTCACCTCCCACAGCAGCACCATCCCCAGCAGGTTGGGACGACACAGATCACCCCAAATCTTCCCAAAAGTGCCAGCAGCCAGCCTTACCCAGAGAAACAGCCTGCTCTGTCTGCCAGCCCGGCCAGGACCTGCCCAACTCGTTCCACCGACTGCTCGTCAGCAGCTTCCCCACTCAAATAAAAACACCAGGAACAGAGCAGCTGCCCGGATCTGACACAGCCACACGGCCCACGTGCTCGTGTGTACTCCAGGGGCAAAACAATCGGCCAGGAGGGAAACCACACCTGCCAAAATCCCTGGCAGGGAGACAGAGGGACAGCCAGAAATAACAGCACCTTCCCCTGGCAGGGATGGGATGCGCTCCTTGCTGGGGAGGCTCCAGGGAAACTGGGGATGCTCAGACATTGGGAATGTCCCAAACATTCCTGCTGGGAATCCCCAAAAATCCTGCTGGCAACCCCAAAATTCCTCCTGGGAACCCCCAAAATTCCTCCTGGGAATTCCTGCCTGGGATGCTCCTGCCCCGCTCCTGGAGGGAGCACAATGGGATCCCCAGGATTAAACCCCTCAGATGTGCCCGTGTGGGTGTAAAGGCACAAGCAGAACCAGGAGGTGAATTTGGGTCCCCATCCCGCCGCGTCGCACCCACCAGTGACACCGGACGCGTTCAGCAGGCGCTAATTAGCATTAATTACCGTGCCTCAGCCTCTCTCCCGGGCCCGCAGCCCCGCGGGGAGCGGAATCCAGCGGGGGGCTGGGGAGATCCCGCCCGGCAGCGGATGGAGGCGCGATCCCCACGGCCGGGAGCGCCGGTTTTCCGCCAGAACCGGGGCCCTGGGAGGTCCCTGCAGGCTGCGAGACCCCGGGGATGGAAAGACGCAGCCCCATTATCGCACCGGGGCCCGCCGAGCCAGAACCGCGGTTCCTCCACCGTCCCTCTCCCCGTTAATCCCCGTTAAAGGCCCCGCCGCCCCCCCCCACCGCTGCCCGCGGCCCTCACGGAATTTCCACCCCCCTCCCGCAGCAGTGGTACGTCCCCCCCGCCGCACCGCAGCCCGGTTGCGCCCCCCTTCCCCCCCCCCCCCGCAGTGCCCCGGTGGTACGTGCCGCCCCCCCCCTCCCCGCACCTCTCCCGCGGCCCGGCGCGCGCGCTCCTCGCGGCTCCCCCCGACGCGCTCCCACAGGAACTTCCGGCAGCGCGGCGGAAGTGACGCAGCACCGCGCCGGGCGCGACCGGGCGGCCATGGTGGAAACGGGCACCGGATCGCGCTCGGAACGGCCACCGGGCCCTGAGGGATTATCAGCGACACGCCCCGCCCCGCCCTTCCCCCGGCGGATGACGGGTTACGGGGACAGGCCCCCGCCGCTCTCCCCGCCGGTGCCAGCCGCGCACACGGGAGCGCCGCGACTCAGGGACAGCGCACAGCTCTGCACCGCAGCGTGTTTATTGTCAGTCACAGCCGGTACCGGGCCCGCACACGGCTCCGTGGAGCCTCCAGAGCGGCCCCGCCGCTCCCGGGCCGTCTCACACCGCGCCACCGTGTCTGTCCCACAGCCGTGGAGCTGCTCCGGTGCTCCGGGAAGCCGTTCCTGCCCCGGACGGGCTCCCGTTAGGAGATGAAGTGAGTCTGGGGGGTGATCTGTTCCAGCTTGTGGTCGGCCGGGTTCGCCGAGGCTTCGTAGTTGCAGATGGTGACCTCGTGGCGATGAGCCTGGGTGGAGACGGGACGTTTTAAACCGGGGAGCGGCAGGATCCCGCGGGGAGCGGCGGGATCCCAGCCCCTCTCTCTGCTCTCACTCACCTCCGTCCACTCCCCTTTCAGGCCTATGTAAAATATCTTGGTTGTTTCGGCTCCGAAGTTCTTTGGGAAGTGCATGGAGAGGTGGTAAACGTTGGAGAAACGGGCAATTCTGGAGGAAAACACACCCTGAGACCAGAGCTGCTGCTCCTGCAGCTCCCCAGGCTCCCACAGCACGAGCAGCCCCCCCTGATCCCAGCAAGGGGGGTTCCCTCACACCATGAGGGGGGACAGGACACCAGGATGATGCTGCAGCCCAGGAATTCCTGCCCCAGGCTCTGGGCAGGTTTCAGAGGGCAGGACAGAGCTGGGGAGGATGAATCCTCCCGAGGGCAGCTGTGAGGCACTGCCCTGTGCAGCCCCTGCCCTAAATGTGGCAGAGCTCCTGTGGCAGGCAGGAGCAGCCCCCAGTTATCAGGGAATGGCTCGTACTTGGTGGGATATTCCAGCTGTCCCAGGGGATCCCGGCTCAGGCTGAAGGTCTGCTCTGGCTCCTTGGCTGTGTCATCAAAGGACATGTGAGGAATGTTCCTGAACCTGGCAGCACAAGGAGACACAGGCAGTTATTAACAGCAGGTCAGCTAATTGGATTGCATCCATTAACGCTGCCCAGCTTCTGCTCCACAAAGAAATGGATTTATTGTGTGTTCAGAGCCCCCAGCCCCTGCGAGGAGGGAGAGCTGGTGTTACTCACAGCCTCATCTCAGCCGGGTGTGTCCCATCATCCTCGCCCATCACCATGACTCCTTTCAACTT